>NC_063450.1:36061444-36669184 GCF_020379485.1 Brassica napus
ATCCGGATAAGGATAGTAAAATTACGGATCAGCCGGATAAAGATCCGGATCCGGATATCTTAAAATTGCCCAGATACCCGATCCGTCCGAAGCCTATTACTAATGCATGTCTTGGTGCGAATTTTAGCATTATTGCGATATAAAGACTAATAAAATCAATGAAATATTAATTTCACTGACACCTACATTTTCTTTTATCAAAAAGAACACATTAAATTTTTGTGTACCTGATTATTTTACCATTTAAGAGTTTACAAAAAGCTAGTACTATATATAATTTCCAAGAAGTTCCAGTTCATGGAACCTATGCAGAAGTCGGAACAAACAATGCCCATGTGAACTTCACATTCACATCTCAAAACTTCGTTTCCCGATAGACACACGACTCTAAGTATATGTATAATCTATTATAAACTAATAGACATCGTAATTGATTAATGTACGTATTACATGAATACTACGCGTGAAAGGTAAAAAAGAAAAAAATGTGAAGCATCGATTGACCAGAGCCCCAGAGGGGGAGGGGGGGGGGGACACAGTGCTCCGAGTTAATAAGATTTGAGATCTGCGACGTCAAAACTCAAAACGAGTCGAAACCAAATAATTAATAACTTTTTTGTACTGTCATCTTCAACTTGCTTTATTAAAACGACGACGCAGGAAATAGATAACAAGAGGAGGAAAACCAAATTTGCTTTCGTTGGCTTCAGGTGCAAGACGCATGAAACCGACATGAATAAAAGATGGCTCGTGTATGGATTTATCTCTACTAATAATATCCGCTGTATTTTTCCACTGGCTACTCAAAGATGATGACAGTGTCGTCTCAACAAAACTAATTTTATTACATCATAAAAGTAGTAGTATTATTACACACAGCGAAAGTAATGAAAGCGGGTATGAATGAATTAAAGGCAGTTTTACCGACATGCAGACATGAGACATGTAGATAGATTGCGGCCCGAGAAGGCGACATGCGCAAATCTATTTGATAAGACTCGGAATCATTTCATCACGAGATCTGACCCTATCTTCCTCCATTATTTATTCTCATGACATGGTTTATCACTTCAGTATTTAGCATGTGTGGATAATGTGCGACGATACCTGTTTGAGGATTTCGACTGTAAAAACTTGTAACCATGATCAACCACACACGAATATTGAACCAACTCTTAGCACACATTTTCTTACTGCCTCCCTGGGGTGTACTATGTTGTAAAGTTTATCTTCAGTATTTCATATTTCAGAAATAAACTGCCCTCCACTTGATACATAAACAAGTGAACCCAACTAAAGCTAAATCAAACTGATTAGAAACAAACAACAAACTGGAGAGTCAATTAACCCGCAGTAACGGGTTAGCTTATTTGGTTTAAAGCATTACTCTATTATTTGATCATCAAGATAAAAAAAGAGATATGAAACACATATTTATAATATTGAAATAAGATTCAAAATATTTAACATTCGCAACAGTGGTTACCAAACAGGCTATGCTATGCAGTGATCGTTGATTTTCTCAGTAAAAATAAAAGACTCGTGTTCGATCGCTTGTCTTTTAAAAACTGCTCGTATATAGTCTTCTTGTCTGTCTCCATCAACAGTTCTCTTCACCACTGATGTTTGAACTTAGAACCTTATCGATTATCATTTTTGGGTGGCCATACAATACGCGGGTTGAGCTACTAACACCAAATATCTTCTTTTATGTTACAAACAAGCAACTCAGAAAAAAGGTATTTGACGTAAGTTTTTTCTAACATATCATCTGAAATTTGTTTGGAAATTTTTACTTATTTTGACAAAGTAATTGCCCATTCAGATTAACAAAACTCTGACCTTTACCTTTAGGTGTACGAAAAAACATTTATACTTTCCATACTTTAGAGCATTATAGCATATTAGGTTTTTTTAGATCTGTTATCAATTAAAAATAAAAAGAGGATAAATATGAATCGTCTTTTCTCGGAAAAAAACTCAAGTAAATTAATGAAAATTATATTGATTGTTACTTTTTCGTTGGTAAATGTCAAGCCAGAAAAAAATCAGTATATTGTTATCTTTTCAATGTGGTTAAATATTTTTAGATGTTAAAACATGTTTTCAATTTTAAGGGACTCACTAGAGTTTATAAACGATAATGATGACTTTGTAATCTGGCAAGCACCATGGTCCTTGCGTTCTATATTGTACGTGACATTTCAAGTTGGTGCTTAATGGTATGGTGTAAAAGTGGAGTAGACTTGGAATTAATAGACGAACCAAAGTTCAAATAGGGGAGAAAAGAGTTAAACTACTATATTAATTAGTTCGAACTTCAAATGGCAAAACTAAAAGAAAAAAAAATCAATATAGAAAACAATAATTTAGCGTGTTACGTCAAAGAGATGATACCATACCATAATGCCCTACTAATCATCTAGTAAAGTCATTATGCACGAAAGTCATGCATGATTTCATGATTTGATAACTAGCTTCTTATATTTTAAAATCAAAAGAAATCAGAAGCACTTTGGATTTGCCAAATATAGACAATAATCATGATTCCGATCCATCATCATGACATGTAATCTTATTGTCTTACTAAATCATACCTGTAACGTGGATTAAAAATGTTAATACCAGTCTTGTCGTGACAACCTGATGTAACGACGCGTGAAATTTATCACTGGACCTACATCAACATTCAACAGACGTATCGAGCATCGAAGGGGCGAGGGCAATTATGTCATCTCAATTTCAAGACTACTGATTAGATGGAATGGTTGGTAGAGAGACTGGGAAGCGACACTGACCGTTGCCGTTTTGGAGCCCTTGGTATGGAAGTACATGAGAATAGATGAACACGTTTCATCGGATTTTGTAGATCGGGCCCGGGTATTCGTAAGTAATCCTCTCAATGTGTTTGTGGGTGCATATGAATGTTTTTGATTTTTGAAGTTTGGTCATCGCTGAAAGAGATTACAGTTAAAATGATTTTGGAGTTGATCTGTAATCTAATTCGTGCTGGTTATTCTGAATATTCTTGCTAGAACAGGTTTTTTAGAAATAGTTTTGGTTTTGATCTTCTGGCTATATATGTTTTCGACCATGCTGTGCTAGTCTTGTGAGCTTATGCATGAATCTCTACTTAGTTGTTTAGTTTCTTTAAATCAGTTTGATATCTTCAATCTGCTTTTGAATGTTAATGTTAATCATATGTGCATTTTTATAGTACTCACTACTCAGATAGTCAGATATTCCACATGATTACCTATTTAGTTTTTGAGATCTTTCCATATATAATTATGCTTTAGCTTGTACTCTATGGAGATAAATTTTACTTAATTGTGACCTATGTTGTAATGATTAGATGAAGTATTTTAAATCTGGTCTCTTTTGCCATATAGGTGGACTGTTTTTTGTTTTTATTGATTTCCTTTGTCTGCACCTTCAAGCTCTTGTCATCAATAGTTTCACCCATTAATGCTTCATTCTCTAAAGCTGAAAAGTTTGTATGCTCTCCAAGGACAAATTCAATTCTCAATTAAGTACAGTCTTTAGGGACTAATTCAATTCACATTCTCGGTAGTCTTTTTAACCGTAACATACATACTCCTATATTTGCTTAGGTTTATTCACTACTACAAGAAAACAGCCATATTCTGACGGACATTCCGACGGAAAATGAAATCCTCGGAATATCCCGAGGAATTTCCGAGGAAACCAAATTTTGTGTTTCCTCGGAATTTCCTCGGAATATACCGACGGAATTCTGAGGAAACATCATTCCGTCGGAATATTCCGAGGAAATTCCGAGGAAATTCCGAGGAAATATGTGTTCCTCGGAAAAAACCGATGAATTCCGAGGAAATATTATAGCCGTTGGAGAGCCGTTGGGGGATTTTACAAAATTCCGAGGAAATTCCGACGAACTAGCCTTTTCCGTCGGAATTCCGTCAGAATTTCCTCGGTCTGTCGGCAGGATTTAAACTATAAATACAAGCACTCTTCTTCCTCTTCATTCACTCCATATCTTCATCTTCCCTCTTACTCTATTTACACACGAATTTGATTCATAAAAAATATGTCTTCTTCAAATTATTTTCGTTCTTGGATCGATCGACCTCATTTGGATCCGAACACGAGATTGCTTACGGAAGAGTACCAACGAGGTATAACCGAATTCATGGGGTTAGTTCACCGACAACCGGAAGCAAAAACAGGTATGTTAAGATGTCCTTGCTCTAATTGTAAAAATAGAAAGGTTATTAAAGAGTGGGATGTTTGGACTCATCTATATTTGAGTGGGTTTACACGAAGTTACAAAATTTGGTATCATCATGGGGAAACTGATTATGAACATGGTAGTACTAGCGAACCTCAGCCAGCGGTTAGATTAGAAGAACCAATTAGAACGGATGTAGATTATGGTGTAGGTACTGAGCAGATGGTAAATGATCATTTTAGAGGGGAAGATTTACCCAATGCAGAAGCTAGGAGATTTTATGATATGTTGGATGCTGGAAAGCAACCATTGTACGAAGGTTGCAGAGATGGTCATTCAGCTTTATCATCTGCTACAAGATTGATGGGCATTAAAACAGATTATAATTTGGCTGAAGACTGTGTGGATGCGATTGCTGATTTTGTAAAAGGTATTCTACCCGAGGATAATGTAGCTCCTGGTTCATACTACGAGGTTCAGAAACTCGTAGCTGGTCTTGGTTTATCGTATCAGGTAATAGATGTATGCAGCGACAACTGCATGATTTATTGGAGGGCGGATGAACAGCGGGTTACATGCAAATTTTGTGGAAAACCTCGTTATAAAGATACGAGTGGAAGAGTTCCAGTGCCATATAAAAGGATGTGGTATTTACCTTTGACGGAAAGGTTGCAGAGGTTGTATCTGTCTGAACGCACAGCGCAACCAATGAGATGGCATGCGGAGCACTCAACAGATGGTGAGATCAGACATCCTTCAGATGCAAAAGCGTGGAAGCATTTCCAATCAAAGTATCCCGACTTTGCGTATGAGAGAAGAAATGTCTACCTTGGATTATGTACTGATGGTTTCAGTCCGTTTGGCAAGAGTGGAAGACAGTATTCTCTATGGCCCGTCATTCTTACACCATACAACCTACCCCCAAACTTGTGCTTGCGACGAGAGTTTTTGTTTCTCTCGATTCTCGTTCCCGGACCAGAGCATCCTAAGAGATCACTTGATGTGTTTCTTCAGCCACTAATATATGAGTTGCAACAACTATGGGCTCAAGGTGCTGAAACATACGATGTTTCGTGTAAAGAAAACTTTCAAATGCGGGCAGTACTAATGTGGACAATAAGTGATTTTCCAGCATATGGTATGTTGTCTGGATGGACAACGCATGGAAGGCTATCATGTCCATATTGTCAAGATAACACTGATGCTTTCCAACTAAAACACGGAAGGAAAACGTGTTGGTTTGACTGTCACAGGAGATTCCTACCACCTGATCATCCATATCGTAGGAGTAGGAATTTGTTTACGAAGAACAAGAGGGTGTTTGACAGTCCACCTCCGGAAATTTGTGGGAAAGATTTGAAAATACAACTAAGAGATTTTGGTGCAGAAAGGACGCCAGACGTCGGTGGACATGAGCGTTTTCCGGTAGATGTTGTTGGAGAACTACATAACTGGCACAAAAAAAGTATTTTCTGGGATCTGCCATACTGGGAGGATCATCTGCTAAGGCATAATTTAGATGTCATGCATATTGAGAAGAACTTTTTTGACAATCTCATGAACACGATCCTTAATGTTCAAGGTAAAACAAAGGATAATTTGAAGTCAAGACTGGATTTAGTCGATATATGTGCTCGTTCAAAACTTCATGTTGATGATACTGGTAGGGCTTCTTTTCCCATATACCGACTTGATGCAGAGGGAAAAGATGCGTTCTTTGATTGGATTTCAAACGATGTGGAATTTCTAGATGGTTACGCATCAAATTTGAGTAACTGTATCGACAAAAAGGAAGGAAAGTTTACTGGCTTTAAAAGCCATGATTGCCATGTAATGATGCAGCGCCTCCTTCCGTTCGCCTTCAAGGAACTATTACCACGAAATGTTCATGAAGCAATTGCAGGGATAAGTGGTTTCTTCCGCGATTTATGCACGAGATCAGTGACTCTTGAAGGTATTGAAAACTTGAAGACTAACATAGCCGTGATTCAGTGCAACCTTGAGAAGATATTTCCTCCCTCATTTTTTGATGTTATGGAGCATCTTGTTATTCACCTGGCAAGAGAATTGGAACTTGGTGGTCCTGTGCAGTATAGATGGATGTATCTGTATGAGCGGTATATGTTCCATTTGAAGAAGATGGTGAAAAATTTAAGTAGGGTGGAAGGTTCTATAGTCGCACAGATGATCAATGAAGAAACTTCAAACTTTGCCGAGTACTACTTTCCAGCAGAAGTTCAGACCAAAAACAGAAGACCTGCTCGGCATGATGATAGAGGCGAACGGGCAACATATCATGTTACGGTTCCAGACATTTTCACAGACGTTGGACGACTTAGCGGAAAACCAAAGGACCGTCGACTTACTGAGCAGGAGCGCAGTCATTTGCAAACATATTTGCTCACCAACTGCGAAGACGTTCTTCAATACGAGAGGTAAATAAATGAGCTTACAAATTTTTATTTAAACAAGTTGAAATTTAAATCTTAATTAATTACATTATTGTCATCATATACAGGATTTTCATGGCAGAAAAGCGGTTCGAGTATAGATACGCCACAGAGGACGAACTAGAAAAAATGAAGCAGAGAGAATTTACTGGATGGATGTTTACTTATGTGAGTGCTTTAAACAAATTAAAATATATTTTATCACATATTTATACTAATTCACATTTATTGATATAACATATATATATGTGCTATTAATAGGTGTCTGCTGGTTTGGCCAGAGGTGAAACATTTGACGATTGGATACGTGAGATGGTCGTTGGACCAAACTTTGTTGTGAAGTCATATCCGAGATTTTGTACTCGAGGATATGCATTCACAACTCAGAAGAGGAGACGTTCGAGTACGACTTATGATGCTGGCGTTTGTTCTGCATCAGGAGATGATGTATACTACGGACACATACATGAGATTTTGGAAATCAAGTATTTGGGCATGGTTGGATTGCGCTGTACTGTTTTCTATTGTGATTGGCACGACAACACTCCAGATCGAGGTGTGAGAACAGATGCATTTGGTGTTACATCAGTAAATTCGAGGCGAAAGCTGCAATATTATGATCCTTTCATTCTTGCTTCGCAGGCCGATCAGGTAATTAAATGTTAATTATTCAGAATGATTCATCATCATGTGTATTAATTTATAATTTTTTTAAATGTTACAGGTTTGTTATATCAAATACCCCCGGGTAAGGAACAGAGATGATCCATGGGTTACTGTTACAAGACTCAACCCGAGAGGCCGAGTTCAGGGAAGTTCTGAGCTGGAAGACCCACTACAACCAAGCACATCCGGCAACTTAAGTGCAGCAGAAGATTTAGCTGGAGTTGGCCTTGTAGTCGATTTAATCGACTTTGGAGAGGAAGTCGTCGTTCACGTAGAGGATGAACCAGTGATTGGAGAGTTTCACCAAGATCCAGATTCAGATTCATCTGGTGATGATGACTCGGAAACAGACTACCATTGACTTTTTTTTTTTTTTAAGAAATACCGAGGAAATTCCGAGGAACACTTGATATAACCTCTTTCCTCGGATATTAGTTATTTGGTTTATCTAGCAAGGCAAAGCTGAATACGAATTAAAAACTACTCAAAACACAACCAAATAAAACGAAGAAACCATGTAAAAGAAATACGAACTCATAATTAAGAAAAAAAAAAAAAAAAACTAAGTTCAAAATTAACAGAAAATAAGACCATAAAACGTTAGAATAGAAAAAAAAATAAAATAGCGCGGTCGAAAATCAAATGGCAATACTGGCCGGTGATAGCTCCTACTCCTCGTCTCCTGCTCCAGATGTTCCTGCATCTGTGGGTCTCTTGGACCTCTTTCTTACCCTGTGTGTACCACTCGAACCCGAACCAGAGCTGGATGGAGAGTTGTCCCGATGAACTACATCATCCTTTTGGCAACGACACGGCCTGATACGTGAAATGGCAGCCCAGATCTTGTGTAGCATGTCGTTGTTTGTCTTTATGCTCTGATCTCTCCAATGTTGTTGCTGGCGCGAAGTGGCGTTCGGTGGAAGCTCTTGCAGCTTGTACTGGCTGGAGTCTGATGGGAGTAGCTGATGGGGTTGTGAATCATCTGGAATGGCTTGTGCAGCCTCATCTTCTCCTTCTTCATCAACCACGGCCTTGCCTTTGGTCTGATATTTTGGCGTGAAGAAGGATGGCTTGTCTACTAGTGCGGTAGCAGGGGGTAGGAACTCAACTGCAGCCTCTGAAAGTAGAGCAGTCGGGCCGATCTGAGGCAGGTGGCAGTAGAGTGTTTTCTTCGCTCGGTCCTGGAATACGTAGACGTAAGGACCATCCCGATCGATCCTCGAGTGGGGACCAGCTATGAACTCCTTACTTACTAGAGAAATGACATCCAGGTAGTTCCAAGCAATGTTGTTCGATCTGTCCAGTGCTACCTGATGGTTCTCGCAGTCTACACCCACATGTGTAAGGATCCGAGTAATCACTGCACCAAATCCACATGCATTGCTCTTGGATTTGGTTACTTTCCCCTTGTATCCTGCTAAGTTTGCGGCCAGCACCGCTCCCATGTTGAAGGCAGTAGCAGGTGGGAATGTAGAGTTTCCAAATGCCGGTAGCAAATGCCTCACACCTTGGTACAGGAGGCACAACTCCCATTGCGTGACTGATGCGGCTGTGGTTGTCCCGTATAGCAATGAGCCAATGAGGCGTGTGGCATATCTCAGTACTGGGCTCCGGATAAGTGACTCCTTTGCCTGAGAAGATCTATAAACCCCTGTGCCAATCGTTTCCCAGAAGTTCAACAGCTCTGAAGTCCAATAAAGACCAGATGTCCTCTCCCCTGCACTCAATCCAAATAGTCCACAGAGGTTTGTGAAAGATACCTCAAAGTATACTTTCTGCACTACGAATGCCAGAAAACCTTCCTGATGGCTATCATCGGGACGGCTGACGTATGCGGATGCTATGAACTGGCGTACCAACTCCGGATAAGTGGGTTCGTTGAGGTTGCATAGTTGGCCTAGACCCATGTTCTGGAACAGCCCTTCAATGTCTGATTTGATTCCCAATATTGTCATCGTCTCAGGACACACTAGTTGTGTAGCCGGAACGGCTACCTTCTTCATGTTGTTGTAGTGGGTGGTATCAGACTTATCCCACTTCTTTGGCCTTTGATTCTCTCGCTGAGACGAACCCTCTTCTTGTGTGTTCTTCTTTGCTGATGTTTTCGTGCGCTTCATTCTCTACAAAATAGAATCATTGCTCTCAACATGGTTATAATCAATTAAGAACTCAAAGCAACATGAAAATGAAAGGCGAAATCGAGTTGTGATAAAAAAAACCAAATTGAAAAAAATTCTCAATCCCTAAATCATCTCAAATCCTGTTCCAAACTCGTTGATCACAGACAATTGTGTTCTATTCTATGTTTAAACATCTGTTTCATGCATATTTGATCAAGGAATCAACATGGAAATAAGAAATTCACAAAACCCAAAAAATTCCTCAAGAACACGATTTCAGAATGTGGAGATTCGTGGAGTATACCTGTCTTAGGGTGAAAACGAGCGTAGGAATCAGGTAGAGCTCGAAAAATCAAGGGGAATTATAGAGAGAGAAAAAGGGGGGGGGGTGAATTATAGGGGAAATCGGAGGGGATGAGAGTTCTGAGGTTTTGATCCAAAAAGTTCGCGTTTTGCCTTATAATTTTGTTTCCCGCACACGCATCGATCGATGCATTTTTGAACAAATACGGATAGATCGATGCGTTTATAAAAAGGCTCCGGAGATTTTGTTCGATCCATCGATGGGATAATCTAATCGATCGATCACATTGTTACGCTTTGGTCCATCTTAGTGATCGATCGATGCGTTTTCGGATATATATCCATCGATCGATCCGTTTATAAAAAAAACTTACACGATTTTCCGAGGACATTCCGAGGAATGTTTGAGATTCTCGATCGATCGATGGGATAATCCAATCGATCGATCACATTGTTACGCTTTGGTCCATCTTAGTGATCGATCGATGCGTTTTTGTATATATACACATCGATCGATCCGTTTAAAAAAAAACACACGAGATTTTCCGAGGACATTCCGAGGAAAGCTTGAGATTCTCGATCGATCAATGGGATAGTCCAATCGATCGATCACATTGTTACGCTTTGGTCCATCTTAGTGATCGATCGATGCGTTGTTGGATATATATACATCGATCGATCCGTTTATAAAAAAAAATTGACGTATTGAAACCCCAAACACTAGTTCCTCGGAATTTCCTCGGAATATTCCGACGGAATTCCGAGGAAGTAGAGGGTTTCCACGGAATTCCCTCGGAATAATCCGAGGAAATTCCGAGGAAATAGGGTTTTTAAACCGAAAACAACGTTTTGCGGTTTGAATAACACCTATATAACCTTTATTAAGTGTCTTACGTTCATTATGAAGTCAAAAATTTGTTCCTTACCGTATAATTAACACTTTTCCGATTGTATGAACGAAATCCCACAACATAAGAGAAACACTTATACCTTTTAATGAACGGTAAAGGGAATACTTTCAATTAGTTTTGAAATTTGTTATTTCATGGTTTATGCTCATCTATACAAAAAATCCTCAATGGTATGCATTACAATTGTATAAGAAATGAAATACGGCAACAAAAATTGATGTTTTGAAACCCCAAACACTAGTTCCTCGGTAGTTCCTCGGAATATTCCGATGAAAGTCCGACGGATATTTTACTATCCGTCGGAATTTCCTCGGAATATTTTCATTTTACCGGGCAAATATTTCGCGAAAATTGAAATTAGAATTCCGACGGAATTCCGATGGATAATGTCCGTCGGACCCTAGGTTTTATAACCACGAGCCCCTTCTTCTTCCCCATTTCTCTCTTCTTCCTCTGCGCGACTCCTCTCTTCTCTCCGGCGATTTCCCCCTGAAATCCGACGATATCTCCGGCGATCTCCCCCTTCTCTTACACAAATCATGTAAGGACCCTATCACACCCTCTTAGGTTCTATTTGTTAGGTTTTTGTGTAGTTTTGATAGATTTTTGTTAGGGTGATTGGTTAGGATTGTGATTTGGTTGTATAATAGGTTTAGAATTGTGATTTGGTTGAATAATTTGTTTTGTTGAATTGATTTATAATTTTTTTAATAATTTTTTTATTTTTTTGTATTTATAAAATCGATTTTTGTATATAAAATCGATTTTTGTATTTTACAAAACGATTTTTCTATATAAATTCGATTTTTTGGATTTTACAAAATCTTTTTTGTATATAAATTCGATTTTTTGGATTTTACAAAACATTTAAATATCTATAAAACTTTTTTTGTGATTAAAAACTATTATTTGGGATTTAAAAATATTTTTAATATATATATATATTATTAAAACTATTTTTTGTAATTATTAATCTATTTTTTATTTATTAAAACTATTTTTTGTTTATTAGAACTATTTTTATATATTTATTAAATATTTTTAATATATATAAATCTTTTTTTGTGATTAAATTATTTGGGATTTTTTTTTTAAAAAAAAAACTAATTTATATATTTCTGTATTTATTAAATATATTTTTTTAATTTACATGTCTCATGATGATCAGACCCGGCCTCGACAGCGTCGTGGTCGTGGTGGTACGGGGAGCCAATCTCGGGATTCCAGCCATTTTCAGGATTTCCCTTCGCCCCACAGCTCCAACCATACATCTCCCTCTGCTGCACCCGCTCCTGCTCCTCTCGCTCCCGCTGCTGCATCAACAGCCCGGTCGTGACCATCTTCCGTATCTCACTCCGTATCCACATGGACGGGGTCAAACATGGTAATTAAACATTTTTTTTCTTTAAATTTGGATTCATTATTAACCGTTTGTTCTTTTTATTAGGTTCAACCGATCCGGGAACGGGATGAGCGCATGGATCAACCGTATGATGTACTCGGCCCTCGACAGGGGACATCCAACTTTCACTCACTTCCCTACCGACAAGCAGGTTCTGTGGTTTCGTCAGTTTGCGGTAAGTATTCTAATTTTTTACTTATATTTTTAATCTTTAATATAAATTTTCTACTAATTGTGTTTTTTTTCAGCAAGAGTTCAACTGGAATTCCGATGAGACGCTCTTTATCTATCACCACTTCGTCCATAAAGTTATGGACAACTATGGGAAGCAGATCCACGAGTGGAAGAAGAAGTGGGAAATCAATAAGGTTCGATTTAATTTATTAAACAATTTTTTAATTTATTAAACTATTTTTTAATTTATTAAACTTTTTTTTTTTTTATTAAAAGGTCCCAAAGTCGATGAACGACACGGTCTGGAGGGAGTTGTGTGCGCATTGGGATAAGGAAGAGACGAAAGAAACTTCTTCCACCAACTCCACCAACCGCAGGAGCGACCGTAAAGGGAAGGGCATCTACAAGCATAACTTGGGTGCTCAATCTATTGCCACTCTGGGAGATCGCATGGTAAGTTCAACCGTTTTTTTTTCAATTATTTGAGTTTCAGAATTTTAATTTATTGTGCATTTCTTCTAATTTCTAATGTTTCTTTAATTTATGTTTTTTCAAGACGGAAGAAAATGATGGGGAGCCGGTTGATGATCTCGCCCTAATGAGGAGGGCGTATACCAACAAGAAGACCGGCCAGATTGATGACGGTCTTGTGAGGGACGTGGTCGACATGGTCCAAACTCAGGTGGTAGACGAAGTGTCTCAGCTTCAAACCGAGGATGACGCTTCGACGGCTTCGACCAACTTGTCCCGGTTTCGAATCAACGAAATCGTTGAATCCGTAAGTTCTTTTTTTTTAAAGTTCAATTCATTTATTTCTTGGTTTAAATTTGTAAATTTGGCTATTTTCTATTCAGTCGGTTCCAAAGAAGAAGGGACGTTTGGTCGGTTTGGGTCGTCGCACCCGGTCGGTTCCTCCTTCTTCTGCACCACCGCCCTTTGTTGATCCAGAAGTACTTACGGCTCAGTTGAAGGACAAGGATGATCGCATATCTTTGTTGGAGACCCAGATGGCGGCTCAACAGGCGGGCTATGAGGCACAGAGGAGGCTGAACCAGCAAATGATGGAGATGATGCAGAGGATGTACCCGAACGAGGTGTTCCCGGACGTGCCAGACCCGTAGTTTTTTTTTTTCCAAAAACTCGGAATGTTTTATTTTTATTTGTGAAACTTTGAATATTAATTAATATGATTTCAATTTTAATTTTAATTTTATATTTTCGAATTTAAATTTCAAAAATTTTATTTTTAAAAAAAAATTAATATTTTTTACATTCCGAGGAAATTCATTACATTTTTTACTCGATCGATCGATGCGTTTTTGGACATAAGTCAATCGATCGTTCTGTTTATAAAAAAACGTTCGGAATATACCGAGGGACACCTTTCCTCGGAATATACCGAGGGAACGGTTCCTCGGTATATTCCGAGGGACATTTTCCTCGGAATATTCCGAGGAACATGTCCCTCGGTATATTCCGATCGATCGATGTATATATGTCCAAAAACGCATCGATCGATGAATTCCGAGGAAATATCCCGACGAAGTTCTCCCTCGGTATATTCCGAGGAGATTTCCGACAAACTAGTGATCCTCGGAAATTTGGTTCCTCGGAATTCCGTCGGAAATTTCTGAGGGATTTCCGAGGAAAGAAGAAATTCTGAGGAATTATTTCCGAGGACTTGTTTCGTCGGTATGTCGTCGGAATAACGAAATTCCGACGAAATTCCGACGATTTTTTCCCTCAGAATCCTTGCTGTTTTCTTGTAGTGATTAAATATTACTATTTTCTTTCTTTATGTAGATACCAAGATACATATGTATACTTATATCATTAATTTAACAACTATATGTTACTTTACAAAATTACCTCTATCAGGTTCTTAATATATGTAAAAAGATAATCAATCATTTCCTGAAAGAGTAAAACACAGTGAAAATATAAACACTAAGAGCAGAAGAGACCAAGACCACAAGCGCCAACACGGTATGAATCGCCAGTGAGGTACCACAAGAGAGCAGCCCGAGACGGAGCTGAATAACTTCAACCATTGACAACAGAAGGAACACACAGCCCAAGATGGATCCACCGGCTGCACCAACCACACCGAGACGAAGCAGATCACTGTTGATATTTGCTTTAAAAACCTCGTCTGTTTCTTTGCTGTTCAACAAGTTTATTGTTAGCTTCAGCCCTTGAGCCACGAGGGAGGAGAAGAGGAAGAATGCAAATGAGATCACTTCGAACACAACGAGGTCCCTTTCCACGTCTCGTCCCGCGTTGCACTCCGTCTTATCCGCGAGGTTGAGGTCACGTGGTTGGTCGAATGTGATTCCGACAAAGACTGCAACTGTGAAGAGTGAATTTGCGTTGACTATCCCGTCGAGAGCTGAAATATGAACGCTTGTCGTTGATGCGGTTGAGTGGTTGCTGTTATGGTTGCTGCTGGTCTCTATATCGGAATCTGCCATTTTATCTAATGGTTTTCTTTGGTGGGTTTACGTAATAGCTAGAAGCTTCTTGTTTGTAATGATGGGATCATTTCTTCTGTTGTGTTCTTATGATTCTCCTTTTTAATGATTTGAAAATGTTGTTTAAGAGTGGGTGGGGTTTGGTTTAGAAAGATTAGGCGTGAGAAAACGATAGTTGCATGTTTAATGACTAAATGTAACCATTTTTAAGTCATTGCGGAAGTAGCGATAGTTAAACACACCTTTCTTCTTTAATTTGTTATATGTAAGAAAAAGGCTTCTTCTAGTGACCAAATTTTGACTTTATTCACACGTAAAACACCACAATGTTGTAGCAGGTTTACACGTTAACGACTAAAAGCCTCTTTTGGATTTTTAAAAGAGGCTTTTCCTCTCTCCCAAAAAAAAAGGCGATAGGAGATAAGGTTTCCCAAACCCTAGCTCCACCGTTGGTCGGCCTCACGCCGTGCCGACGAGAACTCTTCACCTCCCTCTTTCTCTTGCTCACCGGCTATGCCTCCAAAGAAGAAACGCAAAAACCTCTTTCATGGGTCCTCAAAGATGACGCGCCTTCTCGGTGCCTCTAGACCTTCTGCTACCGTCAAATCATTGAGGAACAAATCCAATGTCGCCGGCGCGTCATGCGTTGATGCTGCAATAGCCACTACCGTGGTTCCGTTGGACGAGTCCCCGCCGATAACGATAGTAGTTGACTCTCAGATTGCGTCAACAGTTTCTCTCCCAGGCTCACTAGGCTCTTCGGACCCTTCAGGCCCGGTTGCAGTAGATGAAATTTCTCCCAGTTCTACGGGTCCTCTGGATCTATCGTCCTCGGGTTTTCAAGATGAACTTACTCCTGCTACTGTAGAGGAGGGTTACGCTGAACCTGTACCGGTCTCAGCCTCTGTTATTGCTGCTGCGGATACTCCCCCTAGGGCTTCAAATGCAGGGGACGCTGTTGAAGTTAAGGAGGTCAAGAACTACGCTAGTCTCCTTAAAGCTTCATGTCAGTTGGAAGAACTAGGAACTCCGACTGAACATATCTCGGGCGTGCCTTTTGTTCTGATTCCAAACGATAACATCACAGCTGCCAAAGAGGAATTTAAAGAATTCATTTACGCCAGATTTCATGGGGATTGGCCTAGAATTGGTCGTATTATTGGAGTAATTAACGCCTTATGGGCCAGAGATGGTCCTAGGATATTCGTCCATAACGTTGGAGAAGGAGAATTTTTGCTGCGCGTCTCAAACGTCAAAACCAGAGAGATGCTGCTAGGTCGTACGTGTTGGAATGTGGCTGGTTTCCCAATGTTCGTTGCTCCCTGGTCTCCGGAGTTCACTCCTGAGGAAGCTCCGATAACATCGGCGGTGATTCCGGTTGAACTCAGAGAAGTCCCCTACCTGCTATTCAATAAGCAGAGTCTAAGTAGGCTTGCTACAGCGGTGGGAAAACCAGTCTCTGTTGCTCCTGAAACAGAGCGTAAGTTAAATTTTAAAGTTGCAAAGCTTTATGTGAAAGTGGATTTGACAAAACCGCTACCAAACAAGATAATCTCAGGGTTCTCGAACGGTAAAGAAAATGAAATTTCCGTATCTTACCCGTGGCTGCCTCTGAAATGCGATCTATGTAAGAAGTACGGTCACCTCCAGACAAAATGCCGCTACGGGAAGCCGGGATCCTCCAATAGGAAGATATCAGAGAGTCCAGCACGTGAACCTTCACGAACTAGAAACAAATCCATGCCGAGTCGTACAAAAGTGGCTAATAAAGTGATCCCTCCTGCATCTGATGCAATAAAGGATAATACTGCGAAGGTTGTCCTTGAAGAAGGGGAGCTTCCCGCTGAGGCTCAAGTGCCGATACCTCCTCCGGTCGAGTGCAGTATAGTTGGTGGTTCAGTAAAAACTCTGGCTGGCGAAGCTGCTCGACATGGGTTGCAAGAAAATTCTGATTCAGAGGTCGATCCTGGGTCGGCGGCTGGGAGTGGCAACATGTTGCGAGATAGAGCCTCATCTGAAGTGGGTAACTCTGAACAGTCTGGTCGGGCTTCCGACGATGATTTCTTTCTGGTCCATGGCAGGAAGAGCGGCCGCGAGGCCAATAAATCCATATAAATAATATGTCGATGTTTTTTGCGTGGAATGTTAGAGGACTGAACAGTGATCGACGCCACGACATGGTCAAAGACTGGATTAATATTCAGAGACCTCTTTTTGGAGCATTTCTTGAGACGCATATTCACAGTAGTAATGAAGCCAGAATCCGTAGTGCTATCCCGGTCGGTTGGAAGTTTTTTGGGAACTACGGGGAAAACATTTCTGGTCGGATAGTAGTGGTTTGGGACCCCTCGGTCTCAGTATTTATATACAAGGCTTCTGCACAGGCAGTTACCTGTGGCATTCATATTTTGGCGCAAAGTTTGACCTTCACAGTCACCTTTGTGTATGGATTTAACGAGGTTGGGGAGAGGATGGCTCTATGGAAGGAGTTAGAGCAGATTAATAGAACACCGGCCATGTCAAATTCACCGTGGGCGGTTATAGGCGATTTTAACCAGATTCTGAGACTCTCTCACCATTCTGGTTACCCTACAAGAGTTATTGATGATGATGGTATGGAAGATATGAATATTGCTCTGCAGGACTCAGAGCTCTTCGAGGCTCAGTCTAAAGGGGCTCCGTTCACTTGGTGGAATAATAATGAGGTAAACCCTATCTCGAAGAGGATTGATCATGCTCTTATAAATCAGCTATGGGCGACAAGATTTCCAGACTCCTATGCAGACTTCTTGGACCCAGGGCAATCTGATCACTCTCCCTACATTGTCAAGATTCCCTCTGTCAGACGTTCATCTAGGAAGCCTTTCAAGTTCTTTCATCATGTCATGGACCATCCAGATTACGCATCTGTTGTTTCTAATGTGTGGAATCCGGGGACTATCATGGGGACAACTCAGTTCAGGCTGGTAAGGTCAATGAAAATGATGAAAAAAGATATGAGGAACCTCAATAAAAGGAACTTCAGCGGTGTTTCTCAAAGGGTGAAGGAGCAAACAGGAAAGGTAGGACTTCTACAGAGAGCTCTCCTTACTAGGCCAGACCCGGTAGCGGCTAGAGAGGAGCATCAGGAAAGAGCAACATTAAACATACTTTTGAATGCAGAGCAAAAGTTTTACAGACAAAAATCAAGAGTAAGATGGGCAGATGTGGGAGACAGAAACACTACATTTTACCACCAGTAAGTAACTCAAAGAAATTCCAGGAACCATATTCACTTTCTTAACGATGGCCATGGCAATTTTATCGGCGAAACAGCTGATATCAAGGCGCATGCTGCCTCATATTTTCAAGGAATTCTTGGAGAAACAGACATGAACTCCTCCCCTGTTGATGTTGCTGGTCTTAGAGAGTTGCTAACCTTTAATAGTTCAGAGCTACAGCAAGCATACTTGAAAAGGGAAGTTCTAGCTGCAGAAATCCAGGGTACAATCTTCTCATTGCCTCTGAATAAAATTCCAGGACCAGATGGATATCCGGTAGAGTTCATTAGATCATCATGGGACTGTTATTGCTGCAATTGGGGAGTTCTTCAGGAATGGCCGTTTACTCAAGGACCTTAATACAACCACTATTGTGCTGATTCCAAAATCTGACGAAGCTTGCAAACTTCAGGACTATAGGCCTATCAGCTACTGTAACATAGTGTACAAGGTCATCACAAAGATCTTAGCAAATAGACTGAAACCTATCCTGCGGTCTTGTATCTCCATGAATCAAGCGGCTTTCCTTAAAGGTCGTAGCTTGGGTGAAAATGTTCTTCTCGCCTCGGAATTGATCAGAACATACAAGTCCCCGCGCTGTCAGAGAAGTTGTATGCTGAAAGTGGATATTAGGAAGGCTTTTGACACAGTCTCTTGGGATTTCATCTTGAAACTGCTAGCGGCTCAAGACTTTCCTCTTCTATTTGTCACTTGGATAAAAGAGTGTATAACTTCTCCTCGCTTCTCAGTTGCCATCAATGGTGAACTCGCCGGTTTCTTTCCCGGTAAGAAAGGTCTGAGACAAGGAGACTCCATCTCCCCATACCTCTTTATCTTGATCATGGAAGTGCTATCAAAACTGCTAGAAAAAGCAGTAGATGACGGAGACATTCGACTGCACCCAAATTGTCATGAACCAAGGATCACACACTTGCTTTTTGCAGATGACCTGTTGGTTTTCTCTGATGGGTCTAGGCACTCCATATCAGGTATTAAAAAGGTTCTATCTGTCTTTAAAGAATGGACAGGCCTAGACATGAATCCTGAAAAGTCTGAAATTTTTTTTGGGGGTTATTCTGAGGTCGAAGCTTATGTGATCAGTGACATCTCGGGGTTCCGAATAGGAACTTTCCCTACTAGGTATCTGGGTCTACCTTTAAATCCTAGTAGAATCAGCTTCGCCACTCTCCAGCCGTTTCTTGAACGCATCACCGCTAAATTGCATTCTTGGACTGCTAAGACTTTGTCATTTGCAGGGAAAGTTCAACTAGTATCCTCAGTAGTGTATGGGATGGTAAATTTCTGGAGTTCGGTCATTGCCCTGCCTAAGCGGTTTTATGAAAAAGTTGACTCGTTATGTTCGGCGTTTCTGTGGAAAAATAGTACTACTTCGGCAGCTGGAGCTAGAGTCAGCTGGGCTAGTATCTGCAAGCCAAAGAAGGAGAGGGGTCTGGTATTGAGAAGGGTGGAGGAATTTCAAATGGTCTTTGAGTTGAAAAGAGTGTGGAATTATTTTTCTGATGAAGGCTCCTTGTGGGTTGCTTGGATCAAGGCTAATGTGTTCACTAACCATTGCTATTGGACTATACCAGATTCTCAAAGAGTCTCTCCAACTGTTCGGAGCATGATCATCAGAGCGAGAGAAAGGGTGAGAGAGTTCATGAGATGTAGTGTTGGAGATGGATGTACTGCAAGTTTTTGGCACGACTCTTGGACAGATTTGGGGCATTGATCTTGGCTTTGGGAGCTAGAGGTCCATGAGATCTTCGGATCAACTGTGAAGCTCCGGTTATCAGAGCAGTGGTAGATGGAAACTGGTTTCTTCCTCCAGCAAGATCTGAAGAGGCAGTGACTTTGCAGATTGTGCTCTCAACCATGGCCCCACCTCACTCGGATAGGGGTGATGACAAGTATCTTTGGCGTAATGGAGCTGATCATTTTGTTCCAAAGTTTTCTTCTAAAGCAACATGGCACCGTATCAGAGAGAGAGCTCCTGAGGTCCCTTGGTGGGATCTGATATGGTTTAAAGAAGAGATTCCAAGATGTTCCTTTGTAGCTTGGATGGCAGTACTCTCCAGACTACCTACTAAAGATAGATTGTCCTCGTGGGGCATGAATGTCTCTACGCTTTGCGTCATGTGCTCTTCTGGACATGAATCCCATCACCACTTATTCTTTTTGTGCCCATATGTCTCAGCTGTCTGGTCTCACTTCTCTGGAAGCGCTTGGCAAGCTGCTCCGTCGTCTATGCTTGAGGTTGCTGATATCATCGCTGTATCTCCTCAGTTGCGAGTGGTGATTAAATTGTTGATGCAGGTTATTGTTTACTGCATCTGGCGGGAGAGGAATTCTCGCATTTTCAAGCGGGTTGCCACTTCAGAAGCAGGGGTGATCTCGCGTGTTGATAGGCTCATCAGGGATCAGCTCCTCTCCATCTCTCCTTCAAGACCACAGTCTCCGTCGCTGCTCCAGCTATTCTTCTCCCTCACCTATCGGCCTCCTTAGCTTTGTTATATTTCCTTCTCTGATCTTGCTTTCCTCTTTTGTAATAAGTGGATCTCCACAACCTTAAAAAACATAAAAGTCTGGTATAAATCTTAACATTTACACCAAAAAAAAAAAGGTTTACACGTTAACCCTAAACTTTTCACTATCTTTACTTTTTGTTTTCGTTTTTGCCGGTGTCCAAGAAATCGTGTTAGGCCTAAACGGCGTTTATGCGCTTAACACACTTCTATTGTGGAGGTATTATTTTAAGGGTGGGTTTAGAATCTTTAGATAGGAATAAAAATTCAGAGGTCTACGCAGCATGTATGCAGTTTTTATGCGGTCTATCAGTCTATGCGAGTTGTCCGTTTAATTTTCGATTTGTCCAAACATTTAGGATTTGGAGTCGACTATGGTATATGTTGTAGGACCAATCGGTTGGACCAATTCGGAAAATTCTCTTCTTACCACATATACACAATTATTACTTTTTCTTTCTAGAAACTTGGAATAAATAGTTTTCTTCTTAAACTAAAATGGAATAAATAGTTTGTTAATTATATCGTTGATAGATCATGTTACTTTGTTAGCATTGCTTCATTAGCAAAACATAAAATTATATAAAAGTGGTTACACATGTATGAATATGATCAACTAAAAATGGTTGGTTACACATGTAATCGTTTGCAAGGAAGCCATGGTGTGGTGTTTTCAAATTATTTGATAACTTTTTTTTTTTGGTAAAAAATTACTTAGAGTTGGCTCAGTGTAAAAGAGCTACTCGGGTTTGATTCGCGCTAGAAGAGACTTTCTACAATGTTTAAGTTCTCGACAAAGAGGTGAAAAAAATTACTTGATAACTTGTCGTCATTTGTACTGTATAAATAACCTCATACGCATATTGACGTCAATTTTTTTTCCTCTCTCTGCCATGTTTCAGTATTCTACGTTTAGTCTGATATACGGATCATATGATATATAAAAAAGAAACCCAAACCCATAGGTTACAAGCCCAATAATATGTTTGATTGGTAAGCAGTTACATTACTGTGACCATGTTTTACTAATCTTTATTTATGAAAGTGTATGCATAGACAGTATTATCCTGCAAGAAGAAATGTCCACAATAATCTTGCAGCTCTGCTTCAGATATAATAAGAAAAAATTGTTTATTTCCCATCTCATGTTTGTGCATGCAGCATGTTCCACCATTTTAACGTTTTACCAACTATATATATCCAAGAAATCTATCAAAATTATGGGTACAATTGATACCGATATCAAAATCACATTTTGTTGCAGTGAAAAGAAGACCCGAATGTTCTCTGGTGAGACATAATTTTGAACATGAAGCTGGCTATGCTATTTTACAAATTGGTAAGTGGCCAACATTTATCACTCTCGCATCCATAATCTATTTCTTAAACTATGTTTTCTTATTAAACAGAAAAAAAATGATCATTATTTTGAAATTGATGACAGTGAAGCTTAGAACATCTCCAATGAGAGTATGTAAGGGAATATCTCATTTTTAAATTAATGAAACAAATTAGCAAAATAAGAAAGAGAATTAGAAAAAGAATGTAATGAGGTTCTTGAATTAGAGTTTATAAGAGATTCATTAGAACTTTTAGTGTGTCCATCTATTGTCCAGTTATTAATACAATTTGCTTTGATACTTGTTTTTAGATACTAACCAATAATGTTTGCTCTTATATGTTTATGTAAACTACACAAGATACACATGGTTTTGCAATTTTTTTTATTGGTAACACGTGGTAACATTGATTTAGTTTGAGTTAAAGAGTTTAATTCATAGATAACTCAAAAATATCACCAATCATACATTAAATTTAACTTTTTGATTTTAAGTTTGAGTTATCATGTATTATGGTTGAGTTACAATTTTGATTTACACCCTCTGTAAAATTATTAAATCAAAATCTAATGCAACATCATGACCAATCCTATGTCTTAAGATTTGAGTTACAGTTATAATTAAAGTTTCTGTCAAAAATAACAAGTGAAAATAATAAAATCCTAAACACTCCACGGACGAAACGCTTTATGCTATACGTTATGGAATTCTATGTTTGTAAATAAACCATTATTTATATTTCCAAAGCCATCATAGCAATATAATATTCTTATTTCTGGGAATGTTTCTAACAATATTATACAAACTTAATTTTGTGTTAGTCAAATATTTGTATTCTCTTTCTTGTTCCTATTTTTGAATTATTAATTTTAAAATTATTATTTTACATAATCTTATTAGTTGTAAATTTTATTTGGATTAGAAATTTATAGATTATTTTGTTATTGATATCGGATAAATAATATCATTAGTAAGTACAATTCTTAGATAAATATATATTACAACTTATTTTTTTGTTAAAATTTATTTTTATACATATTAATTTATTTTTATTATTTATTTATTTTTAAATAGGTTAACATTTTTTTGTTATTAATAATAATAATTCATTATTATATGTTTATATTTATATTTATTTTTTTTAAACTATACTGCAACTTATACATCAAAAAAGTTACCTGTCATCAGTTTTACTAAAATGATAACTCTTGTTTTTACTGCAAAACTTACTAATTTACCTCATAAAATTAAGTTTTTACCATGTAATTTTTACTGCGTCGAATTGTACTCGACTTTAATAATGCAATGTCACGGGGTCGGAGCCTTATGTATTAAAAAAAATGAGTGGTACAAAGAGATGATAATCCAGAGGAGCAGATCCGAATTTTATGACGAGTTAGGTCATTTGCACTGTCAGAGATGTATCATTACCATTTATGCTTTTTGCGTGACCTTTAATCATGCAACTTATGAATTGTATTTTGTATTTTTTTTAGAAAAAAAATAAAAATAACACTAAATCAAGTTTTTTTCCCAAACTAGCATTCAAGGTCAAAAGTCACAAAAATATCACTTAATATTTTATCAAAAATCACAAATTTAGGGTTTAGAGTTAAAGGGTGGGGTTTAGAATTTAGGTTTTAGGGTTTAGAGTTTAGGGTTTAGAGTTTAGGGTTTAGGGATTAGGGTTTAGGGTTTAGGGTTTAGAATTTAGGCTTTAGGGTTTAGAGTTTAGGGTTTAGGGTTTAGGGTTTAGAGTTGAGAAATGAGGTTTTGGGGATAAGATTTCAAATTTTGAAAAATAAAAAAATTAAAATTTTCAAAAGATATAATACTATTTTGGTCATTTTAGTTTTTGAGTGCTATTTTTGTGATATAAACTTAGAAATGTGCTATTTTGGAGATTTGTTCTTTTTTTTATCCTTTTTTTTTTGTCGACCAATCCTATTTCTCTTTGATTACATTATTTCGTGTTGTCTCTTTGATTACATTATTTCGTGTTGTCAATTAAAAACAAATCTATAAATGGCCATATAATAAACTATGATTAAATAAAAATCAACAGAAAATTCCTTCCATTCCATTTTTGTGGTCAGAAAATTCAATAAACTAGCCATTTCAAATAATTATCCGACTTCTGTTTTATTTTTGGTCTGAATATATATTGACTTTGAATTTAGGAAAAAATAAAAATAAAAAATCGGAACGAGTCCAACTAATATGGCGTCCCTTTTTTTCTTGTGGGCGTCTCTCTACTTTGCGCTCTCACTTTGTGATTCCTCGTGAACTTTGCCGGAGGTTTTATCGGGAAACAAAACTCATCGACACGTAATAATCCACGGTTTATTCGGGGGAAGAGTGAAGAGATCTGAAAGAGTCCTCCTCCGATGGGAACGCTGCAGTCATGGCGTAAAGCTTATGGAGCCCTCAAAGACACCACCAAAGTCGGCCTCGTCCGCGTCAACAGCGATTACGCCGTACGCGCTTTCCCCGATTCCTCCTTAATTTTCGTTTGATCATTTCTCTGATAGATTCGATTTTTTTTTTTTGGGGGAATTTTTAATAGGATTTAGATGTTGCCATAGTCAAAGCTACCAATCATGTGGAGTGTCCTCCCAAAGATCGCCATCTCCGAAGTGAGTGGTTTCAGTTATTTTCTCGGGAATCGTTAGATCTATGAAATGATTCCTATATTGTTTGTATCACTTTTGCAGAAATCTTCGCGGCGACGGCAGTGACTCGTGCTAGAGCAGATGTTGCCTACTGTATTCACGCTCTCTCCCGGCGATTGCATAAAACCAGAAACTGGACGGTACCAATTGACTCTCTCCTGTGATTCTTAGAGTTTTTGAGTAATAAGCATATGAACTTGATCGCTTCTCCATCCTTGTTGTTGCTTCAACAGGTTGCCTTGAAAACACTAATTGTGATTCACCGCCTTCTAAGGGAAGGAGACCCCACCTTTCGAGAGGAGCTTCTTAATTTTTCGCAGAGAGCTCGCATCCTGCAGCTTTCTAATTTCAAGGATGATTCAAGCCCTATCGGTGAGTCCTCAATTCAGCGTTTTACAGATCAAAAGAGGTTCTTATTGAGTGTGAATGCTAATTTAGCCTTTCTTTTTGTTTCTCTCATAGCCTGGGATTGTTCAGCCTGGGTACGTACTTATTCGTTGTTTCTTGAGGAACGCCTTGAGTGCTTCAGGGTTTTAAAATATGATACTGAGGCAGAGCGTCTTCCTAAGTCTACCCCAGGGCAGGATAAGGTATCAACTATTTGCTTTGCTTCCAGCTTTGTCTTGCGTGTAGACCTCTCTTTCTGATGGTTTTGATTTTGCGCGTTGTTGATTGGCAGGGGTACAGTAGAACCAGGGATTTAGATGGTGAAGAGCTCTTGGTGCAGTTGCCTGCTTTGCAGCAGCTTCTCTATCGTCTCATCGGTTGCAGGGTACTCTCTCTTTCTTCTTTTGCTTAGTTCTTTGTATAGCTGATTGTTTGTAGCTACATTTGCTGATCAATGAACTGTCTTGCACCTTTCAGCCAGAAGGCGCTGCTAACCATAATCATGTTATACAATATGCACTTGCTCTGGTACGTGATAATATTATTAACATTTCCGCAACCGGAGACAGTTGGGGTGTTTTGCTCTGCCAAGCTTTCCCTTCCCTCTAAAAAGCAAAGCTCGAAAATATCTTTACCTTTTTGTGATGGAATGGTAGGTGTTGAAGGAGAGTTTCAAAGTCTACTGTGCTATCAATGACGGAATTATCAATCTCATTGACAAGGTAGGTCTAGTTTTTTTTATTTGCCATTTTAGTTATCATGTCTTTCTCCCTTCCCTGATTATTTATTTATTTATTGCAGTTCTTTGAAATGCCAAAACATGAAGCCATGACTTCCCTTGAGATATACAAGCGTGCGGGTCAGCAGGTTCTGTTTGTTGGCCTATTCTTTTCTTTGTAGGCTTTACTTATATAGTCACTTTCTTTTCTAACGAGAGATATTGTAATCTTTTCAGGCTCGTAGCCTATCTGAGTTCTATGAAGCCTGTAAAGGATTGGAACTCGCTAGGAATTTTCAGTTTCCTGTGTTAAGAGAGGTACCACATGGACTTGTTTCTAAATTAAATTGGTGACTATTGCTTGTACCGGTAAGTTAATACGGTACATTATTTTTGTTGTCTCCAGCCCCCACAATCTTTTCTGACAACAATGGAAGAGTATATTAAAGAAGCACCGCGGGCTGTCGATGTCCCAATGCCACTGGTATGCTAATGAAGATCTCTACACAGCTTCCAGCTCTTTTCTCATATGAGTGATCCAAGAATTTTGGCTTTTTGAACTCTCTCTCTGAGTTTTATGTGCTAATGAAGTTGTCTACATGCAGCTTCTAACTTATAGGCCGGATGATGGCCTTCCTGTCGAAGATGCTGAATCGTCTCATGAAGAACGTGAAGTTGTTTTGAATACAGATGATGTCGTTCTTGTATCTGAAGAGACTGAACCTTCTCCGCCACCTCCTCCTTCAGCCAACACTCAGTCTCAGAACATCATCGATACAGATGATCTACTGGTGAAAATCCTATTACTATTACTTCATGAGTCTTGATTTCACTTTTGCTTCCCATTGCTATTCTTAACTCTCAGGCTCTCTTTGTTTAATTTTCCACACAGGGCCTGAACACTGCTGCTCCTGATGCATCAGCGATCGAGGACCAAAATGCACTTGCTTTAGCCGTAATCCCAACTGATGGTAAACTTCTTGCTATACCATCTTAATTGCATGTCTATCATGGTGTTACCCTTTTTTTACTGGCTCATTTCTGTTCTTTGTCTCTGTTTCCAGGTAACCCCCCAACGCCTCGTTTTGGTCAAACAAACAATTATGACCCTTCAGGATGGGAGCTTGCCCTGGTAACAACACCAAGCAACGATATCTCTGCAGCCACCGATAGGCAATTGGTAAGCATTCTTCTGGTTGTTTATGTTTTAGACAGTGTATCGCAAAATAGATCAAGCCAAAGCCGGTTAGTTTCTGGTTAAGGATTGGCTGTATAGCTGAAATTTTCGATGTTACCTCAAGCCTAGGATAAACCACTAGAGTATATCTGGACAAGTTTACAATGGAAAGTGGTCGCGTGCATGCTTTACGGAAAATTTGAGACTAGGAACCTTGTTATTAGGAAATTAGTAATGGAATAGTGAGAACGGAGAGTTGATTGTTGGTTTAACTATATGTTTTGTAAGCTAATCTTCTGAAAGCTCTACTTTATATCTGGACAAACTTTAAGGTTACAATGAAACGAAATCATCAGACTAGAACCTTGTTACTAGCAAAGAGTGGTTACATTACTGTAAGAGTCCGTTATCGTGTATATCATATCATTTGCAGGCTTTAACCTTTCAAAAACAATTAATGTGCAGGCTGGAGGCTTAGACACGCTTACACTGAACAGTCTATACGACGATGGAGCCTACATAGCCTCTCAACGCCCTGTCTACGGTGCACCAGCTCCCAACCCATTCGAGGTTCACGATCCTTTTGCAACATCCAATAGCACTCTGCCACCTCAGCAGCCAGCTGTGAGCAACCCCTTTGGTTCTTACCAGCCAACTTATCAGCCGCAGCAGCAGCAACTACAGCTAGCATTCCCAAACCCCCCAGCCAGTAACAATCCATTTGGTGATTTTGGGGAATTCCCGGTTAACCCGGTTTCACAGCAGCCAAATACCAGCGGGTTTGGTGATTTTGCGGTGAACCAACACAATAACCCTTTCCGGAGCACTGGCCTCCTTTGATTGTGTTTTCACGTTTGTATCTTCTTCACTGGGTTTTGTTTGTGAGTAATAGACTCCACATGATTTGTTTGATCTCTGTTCTTTTTATTGTTGTTCATTGCCTGTAGTAACAATGTCACTGTATCATCATATCTGGGATATGCATATATGAGTAAATCCCTTAATTAAAATTAAAATTATTTTTAAACTGTTAATTAATGTGGTCCAACGGGCCTTTATTCTAATAGGGCCTGGCTCAGTTTCTCGTTTCTTTTTTCCCTAGCCTCCATTAATAATTCGACACGTGCTAACTTTAAAGAGCCGAATCACCGAATTATTCCCCAATTGTTTATCCTTCGTAAAGTTCAAAATCAGGGAGAGAAAAGTAAATTCACAACAGCTAACGCTTATCGCTACTTCATCCACGTCAGCAATCCTGCGTGATAATATTCTCACGGTCTCGCAGCCGTTAGATCAACTTTCGTATCCCTCACACCCTAACCGTCCGATGAGCTTTCCAAACAAAAACAATATTTATTTAATTAAAAAGAAAACCACTATTAACTTCTGATAAATCCACACAGCTTCTTTGCTTCAGCGCCCATTCAAGCAACAGTACTCTCTCTCCTACCTCACTCCTCTCTCTCTCTCTCCCCCTGCAAATTCATGGCGACGGAGACCGAGTTTGAACCTCAACAATCACCAATGGCGGAGGAGCAGCCGAGTCCCTTCTCTCTCCCACCGTATCCTCAGGTATAATAATCTATAACTGCACCTGTTTCAGATCTCGAAATTGTATAGTGAACCGTTTCATGTGGTAGATCTGATTTTTTCGGTTTTTGTGGAAATCAGATGATCATGGAAGCGATCGAAGCATCGAACGACGCGAACGGTTGCAACAAGACGGCGATCGCGAAGCACATCGAGTCAACTCAGGCCTCTCTACCACCGTCTCACATGACGCTCCTCAGCTACCACCTCAACCAGATGAAACAGTCCGGCCAGATCGCGATGGTGAAGAACAACTACATGAAACCAGATCCGCATGCTCCGCCCAAGCGCGGCCGTGGCCGTCCTCCGAAGGCGAAACCTCAGGGAGATTCAAGCCACGTGGCGGTCCCGGCTCCTGCTCCTCCCGTTTCCTCGCCGAGGCCTAGAGGTCGTCCTCCCAAGGCGAAGGAACCTTCGTCGGAGGTGGAAACGAAGGTTGCAGAACCGAGTGGTTCCGGGAGGCCACGTGGACGGCCACCGAAGAAGCAGAAGACGGAATCCGAGGCGGTTAAAGCCGATGTTGAACCTGCGGAGGCTCCGGCTGGTACTGGGGAGCGGAGAGGGCGTGGAAGGCCACCCAAAGCGAAGCCTGCGATGGTGCCTGTTGGTTGCTAAAGTTGACGCTTAAGCAAATCGAATAAGCTTTGATTAGAAGCTTAAGCAACAAAACAAAATTCTAAAAAGAGACTTCTCTTAAAAATAATTAGTATTTTTCTATGTCGAGTTTAATGGTTAATTGTCTGTTATTTTAATTTTAGTGGTTGAGTAGAAAAAAAAATGTCGTCTGAGAGAATGTAATTCGAATTTGCATGTGGTGGTGTGATGTATAAATTTCGGGTATTTCTTTACCCTTTTTCTAAAGTAACGCTTTGGTGAAAATGAATATTTTATTATTATGAGTGATTCACGAAAGCTTGCTTGCTCAAAAGGAGGTACAAACTGAATGTTGTGAGAAATTAAAACAAGATTCAAAATTTTCGTAATTTTGTTCTACTCAATTTAAGGCGGGAAGGAGCTAGAGTTTTTCAAACGATAGCAGACATATTTAGATCTCCCATTTGGGTTTTATGTGAGAGTGTAATGAACAGTTGTTCGCGGTTTGATCAATGATTTTAGTCTTCCCTTACAAATAAAATAAACAAAAACTTTGAAGAGGGGAACAAAAATATAATCTAATGGACTTACTTATACTGGGCCTAAGTAATACATGTTTGAAAAATATTTTGACATTAATAATCAATTTCGGCAACATGCTTGCTTGCACTTCATAGTTAATACTTTCAATCAACCGAAACTTCCCAATTTTTTTTAAATTTTTTAGAAGTTAATGGAGGCGAATGCACTTTCCTTTTTATATCCGCTCTTGTATATACAAATTCCTATGAATAGATGCAGTACATTCAAACGATGGTGTAACACTAAAAGCTTGATTATTGGAGAGTTCTTAGGGTGAAGTTTTTAACGGAATATAAGAACCTGTCTTTTAACTTTTAACTAAAAAAAGCTAAGAACATGTTCTTAAAAATCTTATTTAAGAACCGGTTCTTAGTTTTTTTAGTTAAAAGTTAAGAGACATGTTCTTATATTCCGGTAAGAATTTCACCCTAAGAATTTTTCAATAATCATGCTCTAATGCATGCTAACGCTAGTAAAGACTGATTTAACGTCGTCAATTGGTCTTTGAACTATGATTACGCCGTACCATATTGTGATTTGTTTTTCTTTCTATGGTGACTTATCTTTATTGGTTGTCGCTCTCCCTTGCTAGAGCCTCGAACATAGGCTCGAATTTACACTTGCAGGTGTTCGCATACCTGACTAGCTCAACATGGGGCCTTAGCATCATCATAGTACTGTCCACATATTACTTAAGAGTATCAACCCACATTGGTTAACCTTTATTAATTAGCATATATATCCAACATAGAGACAATACAATGAAGCATAAACCGTTGAACCTGAAGATATTTGAAGATAAAGATAGATTTGTGCTCTAAGAAGTTTATTGGAGACTAATAGCTCATAGAGCTTTATTGAATGACAAAGAAACTAAAAGAGAAAGCTTGAGAGTTGTCACCAAGAGCTAAGTATAATGATTGATATTATAAAAGGAGTTTAAAGTGGCTGCAACTATGGCAACCAAGGTTACATTGATGAGGACACTAACGACATATATATAGACTTATAAACCTTAGTTACATGGTTCACTAAGACTTCTTATTGGATCAGAAACTGGGCTTCTCATGTGGGCTTCAATACTCCCCCCGCAAACTTGGCAGCGGGTGAACACAAAGCTGACAAGTTTGAATGCACCTGAAGATGGCTTTGAAGGAGACATGAAGAGTTGAAGCATTATGCTTGTAGTGTTGGTAAATGGCTCTATTCACCATTGTAGACAAACATTAGTGTGAGATCTATTCAGGCCTATATTTGGAGAGTATCACATGGCTTCACTCAGAGGTTTCTTTTGAACTTGGAGAGCTTAGTTGATCTCACTCAGAGGTATAATTGTGACCTCTTTATCTCACTATGAATATAGGTTTCCATTACCTATTTCATTCTTCTAATATGTCTAATGAAAAACTGTTTCCACACCTACTAAACAAAGCTCTACTCAATCTCTGCGTTCCATCTATGTACCACCAAAGTTGTGCTTCTAAACAACCTGCCTTTCACGTTGACATTTCAACGAGCACTTTGTGTGCTTTTACAAAACCAGACTTGCTTCCATAAACCCATTGTTATAACTAACCGCAGCCTACTCATCTAACTTCACGTTCCATACCAAAAAATCTAAACCAGCCAGCAAGACAATCCAAGACACAACATTTTTTTTTTTCATCCTCTTCTCTGTCTCGAAAGAGAGAAACATAGATGATACCGTGGATAAATGGTGTGGAATCTGAATCTTCAGGAAGATTCCTCTTTCTTTCTGGTCCGTTATGAACTCGTCCCAGCAAAGCACCTTGGAGTATCACATCTACAGAAGAGCAATGTTGTTGAAGAGACATAAAAGCTTCTGCCTTTGTCGAGAAGAGAAACTAAGCGTCAGATTTTTTTATTTTTTTCGGTGAGGGCAGACGCTGGCAGCGTGCTCGCGACGGTCTTCTTCTGGTCGGCTGTTACTCCTGGAGCGCCGCCAATGCTTGAGAAGAATGAAGACACGAGCACTTGAGAAAGGAAGAAACTTTTCTTCTTATCTGGATCTGTTTGTCGGAAGCTTAAAACTGCGTGGGTGACCATTGTCTGTTTGAAGGAAGAAGGAAGCATGAAGCATGAAGCATGAAGCATGAAGCATGAAGCAGATGACAAGATTTTTTTTTTTTTTTTTTTGAGTCCACAGATCGACTGCAGCTCTAACACCATGAAGATATTTGAAGATAAAAGATAGATTTGTGCTCTAAGAAGTTTATTGGAGACTAAGACCATCCTCAAAAGTTCACACGTTTTTCGAGAAAAAAAAAATTAAAATAATCGGATTTTAATGAACCCGGTTCGTGCAGGTTCGCTGGAGTGAACCCGGGTCGTTACTGTTCAGCGGGCCCCACGCCACGTGGCGGCCCGCTATTGGTCAATATATTTTTTTTTTTTATTATTTTTTTAAAATCAAACGAAAAATGAAAAAAAAAATAATAAAAAATTCACATGATGAACCCCAACCGGGGGTTCATTAATGCGGCTGCTCTAAGAGCATCCACAATGGGAGCTCTTAAGGAAATCTTTAGAGGGTGTGGAGCCCATTTTCTTAGAGTTTGTGCAAAAAAGAATTTTTAAAATCCTTTGATAAGGATTGATCCTTACACTGTTCACGGATCCCATTGACTACGTGGCGGCCCGTGAATGGTCATCTTTTTTTTTTTTTTTTTTTTTTTAAATCTAAAAAATCCAAGATTAATCCAAAATGTCCTTGTGCTAAGGACTCCAACGAATCTCACCATTGCGGATGGTCTAATAGCTCATAGAGCTTTATTGATTGACAAAGAAACTAAAAGAGAAAGCTTGAGAGTTGTCACCAAGAGCTAAGTATAATGATTGATATTATAAAAGGAGTTTAAAATGGCTTCAACTATGGCAACCAATGTTACATTGATGAGGACACTAACGACATATATATAGACTTATAAACCCTAGTTACATGGTTCACTAAGACTACTTATTGGATCAGAAACTGGGCTTCTCATGTGGGCTTCAATAGAACCCACTATATTTTAGAAGTAACAACTCAAATTTTACACACAACAATGACAATTTTAATATTAAAACCGATAATATATTAATTTATCAAAAGAAACCTTAAACAATATAAGAACAAATTATCCGACGAACCGATAAAATTAAAAATTAAAAATATTCATAATCTAATCTCATGGAGAAGATCCATTCTTGGCTAAACTGTTCGCAAGTGAAAGAGCAATACTAGAAAACATTTTCAGTTTGTTCACCCGATCACAAACAACAGTCTTGACCTTTCCTTCTTCATCTTCATATTCGTCCGTACACGTTTCCTCAAACGTAATCACTGTACTCATATACGTAATCACGTCATCCATCTGATTACTAAACACCTCCGAGGACGGGGGAGCAGCCGGTGACGGAGCCGCCGCGACGCCGCCTCCACGTATAATGTTTCGTAGTATTGGGAGACAATCATCTCTCATTGAGTCTAATGCGTATCTTACGTAAGAAACACAGTTTTTGACTTCGGGTGCGGACCGCGAGAGTCTGGAAAGAAACACAACCGTTGATTTAGCTTTTAAAATCGCAACATCGACTGAGATTTTGGTTAGCCTCGCCGGGTTTTCTTGAACGGTGGAGGCGTAGCCCGCGAGAGACTTGAAGCAGAGGTCTGGATATTGAGTGACGTTGCAGCTTGTTCGGACGAACTCTAGATCTTTGGTCGTTGCGTTAAGTCGTGGAGAGGAGTGAACGGCTGAGATTGATCCGGAAATGAAGAGAAAGGTGGTGAAGAGGAGCAACGTCGTCGTAAGATTTTTGCTTACCATTTTCACTGTTTTTTTTTCGACTTTCTTTTTTTTCTTGTTCCGACAAAGATTTTAGTTGAATGGTTGGCGGCTTATGTAGGCGTTAGTGTTTAGGTTGCGACCAGTAGCGTATCAAGCAATATAATTTTAAGATCATAAAACTAAATTTTTAGATATATTGTGGTATAAAACATGCCACGTACGTTAGGTTTATATATTTGAACAATATCGTCATATAAAACATAATATTGTAACATTGAATGTAGTTTATTTAGGGTTATCTAAAAAGGAAAATAAATATGTCAAAATTAAAGAAAAACAAGGACTTTACGGAAACGAGCTTAAATAAGTGGATGTAATAAAATGCAGTTTGCATTAAGCTAAAATTCTTTAGCAATTCATTTTGGTGATCTTGTATAGAACTATTCTTTTGGAAAGTTAGATTTTCTCATTATAATTCAAAGATGTATTCAATCAAGAAATGGAAATACCAAGAAATATCGAATGGTATCCACCAGATTCCATGGAGATTGCCTACCTTTCTTTATTTTGCGATCGTGGGATGGTGTTTTTATCTGCCATGCCAAAGGTATTATTACGTTAGGAAAATGTTCGGTCACGCATCAGTTAGTAAACACCATCCATCTTCAATTTTTTTCCAAAGTCTGTTCCTCTCTTTTAGGCATCGAATCTTTAACTCGTGTTGTTTACGTCTCGTTGTCGACTACAGATGAAATGGAAGTCTTAACATTTTTGTAGAAAAATTGTAACGATGCCGTCAATTTATGTGGAACTAAACAAATTACTGCGGAAATATGATGTGGAGAGGTCAAATATCCAAATTATTTGATGATGAGTCTGTATTTTCAATAGAATGGGGAAATGATTTATCCGAATAAATGGGAATGATTTCTTAACGTCTAATGTTCTGAAGCTACGATATATAATGTTATGATATATCATGCAAAGAGTTTAGAAAATGAATGGGAAATGATTTCATAAGTTCATAAGTCAAGCCCGGTCTGTGGCACAAGCCACAGCGGGAGATTAGGGCACACACATATGTGCAAAAAAAAAAAGTCCATTACATATATTTTGTTATAAACCATTTAGTGATCGACCCATTTATCAGTCCGTGTAGCAAGACGGGCCAAGCCCATCCGCATGATCATAGTGGCGCCTATCTACTCTTGTGTTTATCTACATTATAGTTGGTGTCGATCCAGTACTTAGACCGTCATTACCATATGTATATAAAGACCAGTTGGTCGACCTAATAATAAAAACAAGTTCCCCTCTTCATTCACAATACGTTATCAGCACGATAGACTCCAAAACCCTGAGATAAAACCTAACCTAAAATCCGTCACACATAAATCCTAATCCAGGCGTAACTTAAAATCAATCTATCTCTCAAACCCCGAGGAACCAGACAACGAGCCACATATAAAATTGAAGCTCTAGACAAGACGAATCTATCAGCGAAAACCGTTCGTCAATCCAATCTCAGACGCGCCCACACTCGCAGAAACAATAGACGGCGCCACCTTGGTCTTTTGGAACCCTAATCCCGAAGAACCCTAATTCGTTCTTGATTCCGTTCCAGCAAGCATTACCGTCTCAGCTTCATCCCGATCTCAGCTCAGACGAACCCTTGAACTCAATCCCGTCTCACGTTCCCGTCACTACCTCAGCTCGATCCGACGATCAGCCTCAACCCGTTCGCGAGAGACAACCAAGGCGATTGCGACCTAACAAACCTAACCCGATCGCATCCTCTCAGCTCGCGATCCCGAAGCAGCCAGCTCACGTCCGTTCGAGGTTCATCTTGGTGGTCCGGTTTCTACAATCTGCAAAACAAAGGTAATTCTAATTCTGAGAACATGAATTGAACATGGTTGTTTTGTAAAGATTGAAACCCTAAAATCAGAACTCTAAAGATGAAAGCCATAGGGAAAATAGATCAAACCCTAAAGAGTAAATCGGAGCTCGAATAAGTCCGATCCCCTAAACCATAATTCGAGATTGATCCATTGATCAATTAAAATCAAAGTCTTAATGATTTTGAATCTCAAATCAAATCCCCTTGATCAAAGATAAAGTTTTTCGAAATCTCCTAAAAACCCTAATTTTGAAAAATCGGTTTTAAATTGTTTGATTTAAACTTTGATTGTTTGATCACCTAGAGCTATTGATAAGATTTTTTAAATTCGAATCTAAATCACTCAAACTGAAACCCTAAAAGTTTAAATCGGTTTTAAAATGTCTTTGTTTGATGATTGATGATCTGAGATGTTAGGATTGATAAATTGATTAATAGATCTAATCTCAAGATTCGAAATCCTTAAGGCCTTGAAACCCTTAATCTTGATTGATATTCCTAAAGGCCTTGAAACCTTAAATCTCCCATTACTTAAAACCTGAAAGATTGATTTAAAGAATTTACATATTGAATGAGAGTTAGGTTGCTAGATTATTTGATTGATATGGATCGTGTGGCATTGTGTTTTTGTTATCAATCATACTGAATGGCCGTGAGGCATAATGCATTGGTTCATACATGCGGCCTTGTGCCCTTGATTGAGATTAAAGCCGTAAGGCCTAAGCATCACAAAACATGAGCCGTGTAGCCTAAAGTATTATAGATAGACTTATGAAATCATATGCACTAATTATTTGAATTGGTTGCAAGAATTCTAAATCATGAATTTATTAATGATTTCAGATGTCGAGATTTGAGCCTTCGGATTATGCTGCCCTAGATATCTCTGGAGATAATTATCCAAAATGGAAAATGAACACTTCAATTGCCCTGAAGTCTAGAGGACTCGGGAAATGTATCATTGAAAGAAATGATGAAGTTGAAAGTGAAAAGCATAGAGCCATAACAATTATGCGCTATTATCTCACTGAGGAACTGAGAAATAAGTACGAAAGTATTGAGGATCCTTATGATCTTTGGATAAAACTAAAATCCATATACTCAATGGAATTATGGCGAAAGACCATGAATGATTGGAAGATACTCAGGTTCCAGGATTTTAAATCCGTGGAAGAATACGATTCTGCTCTAATGAAAATCGCCCATAGTCTTGAACTATGTGATGAAGTGGTTACAGATAATGATCTACTGTATAAAACATATTCCACATTCAATCCAAAGGATCGGTTGCTATCATATACAGCTAAAGGTTTCACAACCTATAATGACCTATTGTCATACCTATTGGCAAGTGAGCAAATAAAGCAGAAAATTAAAGATACCATTGACAGGTTTGAGAAACTTCAGAAAAGATGCATTGAGGAACAAAACGGTGAGATGAGATATCCTGAGGCATTGGATCAGGATGAATCCAAGAAAGTCGTGTGGAGTAATATAGATTGTGAGGCCGGCTTGTACATTGACTAAAAGAAAGATCTCGACATGATAATTTTATTTGAAGTCTATGATTTTGTGATTTGCTTTTGACCTACATGATGATTCACGATTTTGTTTTTATATATTATCTTGCTTGGTCTTGCTTGATGATTCTTGATTAAATAACAAATAAAACCTTAATAAAAGGATAATCAGTCCACTGATAGTTGATTTCATGCATGGTTTAACTTTACCTTGATTGTATAGGTTTAACTTTACATTCCTGCAATCACATAAAATCAATTGTTGGGTGTAGACTAATGAGTCAGTTCACTGATAGATTGATTTCTCGCATAGATTTAACTTCATCTTGATTGTATAGGTTCAACTTTACCTTTCTACAATCACTTGAAATCAATTAATTGGTATTGACAATGGCAAAAGACACGACATTATTCAGACCCATTGAGTTATAAAAAAATTCAATGTTTTCTACATTGAACCAGTGAGCAAAGAAAATACGATTCTTTTCAGATTTTTGAAAAATCGCCTAAAAGCATTATGAATGCCTATACCCATATTTTCCACTGATTTATTATATGCTAAGGATCAGTATGAAAGAGGCATAAAGCCATCAGTATGGTTCACCACAAAATAAACACTTATGGCATGACCAGATTAGCCATCTTGATCCAAAACATGATGAAAAATTAATTAAGGCACAAAAGTGATCCCATAAAATCTCACAATGTGTTATAAGTACACGAAAGGGAAAATCACTAAAATAATTAAGGCTCCACTGTCCTAAGCACTACGAAATTATGAGTATGTTCATGAGGGGGGGGGGGGAGAGGACTAAAACCCACAGTCCATGATCATATCATAAATTCGGATTCCATGGTTTACAACCATAATATACACGGCTGGAAAGCTTTAAAGCTCTCACTAATGGTACATCACCCACGTCCAGCCTAAAGCTTAAGGACATTATGTATATAAATATTGATTTACATCAGGCCATACATGTAAGCATAGACATTCCCACCTCTGAATGATTAAGGGTCATAAACCAGACATATACACAAACCATCTTAAGAAAATACGAATATTCCACCACATATATGTGTGCCATTTAAGATGGAACCTCAGATGAGGATTGAGAATATATATTAGATAAATAAGACTTTCTCCACGAAACTATAATGTATCTTGTGCCAAACATGGATGATTTAATCAAGTGGCCAAGCACACATATTACAAAAGATAGTAACCTGATTATCCAACTTTGAAAGGAGAAAATTATCAGGCTGATAAAGAGTAAAGAGTAAAAGAGAAATATAATGGTATCAACCATAGTTGTCTTGGCAAGATCCTCAGACCAAAGATTATGATCTAGACGTTCTAAAAGAATATGATCAAAAGATATAAAAGCTAGCAGAAATATATGCCAGACACACTGACCCGAAAAGAAAAAAAAGACTATGTCATACCAGCTTAAGCACCACGAATTTGATGTCTAAGAGACACAATCAAGTTGCTACAATGTCTATTAGAGATAGACAAATAAGTTCCAAATAATAAGGAACCTCGGAAAGTAATGAAAGGTGCTCAGAATCGTACAAATCCGAGTTCATAAGAGAAACCAGTTCAGACAGAGAAATAAGGTTGCGCAACCACACATCTAAGGTACCAGACCATGTAGTTTGGGACGCCAAACTGCAAGGTATAAAGGTTTTGGATAATAAGATCTCAAAATCTAATTAGATCATGTCTGGAACAGTATGAAACTGAAGATAAAGAGTGTTAACACCAAAGATGTATTTACATACATAAGAGCTCATAAAATATTGTAGTACTTGGGATTTGAAGGATATAACCTGAGGATCATGAACCCACGTAGAGTACTCATAAAACCTATATAGGGACGTGGGATGTTCAAAGAATTCAAAGTAATTATAAGACATATGGGCGTAGTAACCATGTACATACATAAAAGCCATCTAAGAAAGAAACCAGTGAATGGATCTTGTGAGATAAGAAATTCCGTGAGATTAAAGGACATGACCACATGGTATAGTGTGTCCATGTTCCTTCTAAAAAACATTCAAGTATAGCTTGATTACACAAGGATACTCACAAGGACCAATGAACAATTTATAAAGAGATATGCTCCTATATGGTGGATGTTACTACAGAAAATCAAGTTTGATTTTGTCTTGATATTTACTAAAGAAATAATGGTGTAGTAAGCAGCAAATGGATCACTGGATAAAGGTATCAACGTACCATAGAAATATGAGAAAGAAATTCTCATAGAACAAGCTTTGTTCCTAAGTTGTTTATGGATTGTAATATACAACAGCTGTAAGTAATATGAAAGACTAAGTATTTACTTAGTGCAGTCAGCCCATACAGAAAATATTATAATTCTTTGTGATCATAATAAAGACCAACTGAGAGAAAAAAGGTTTAATGGTTCAAAGGTTCAATGATACAAGTTATCGATTGATTAAACAGGCTATGTTTTACATATGGAAAGTCTGTAGAAAAATCATAGCCGTATGTGTGTGTGTATGATTAAGTCAGCACGCCTAAGTGAGAACCATAAACCAGGATAGTGACCAGAAGGATGTCTGGTCGTGGCTTAATGATTGTAAGCATTGCTAAAGCAAGAAAGATCGATAACCATGTACAAAGGACATGAGTGTATGACTGCGAATTCATTGTGTGATGAGTTTCATTGCAGCAAATAATTATTGATGGTATGACCTTAGACACTCATGATTATGAACGAATATAGACAAGGTCTATAGCTCAACATGGATCGACAAAAGAAAATAAAGAATGATTGGTTACAATGGATAAAGCCATTGGTACATACGAAGATATATAAGTCCGAATGAACGAAAGATATGAAGTAAAGTTATTCGTATGTGTTCTGGGTCTATGACTCAATATATATTGAATGTCCACGTTTTGGGAAAGCCATATAACCAAAGAGAATCCGTGGGACATGAAAAAGGACCTGCAAGTAAAGTTTTATTGCAGATTATAAAGTCCATCCGAGCACCGTTTGAAGCACCATCAGTTCAACCAAGACATGGAGTGATCAGCAGCAAAGATGTACATCCTGACCACATCTTAATGGAGTTCCAAAAGACATACCAACGTCCAAGACTTACAAGTTCATTCAAGGAGAATCCAGCTGATCACCTTCACCAAGTCATAGGCAACTTCAACGTTCAAGAAGACTCGGATACCAGATGGGAATGCGTCTACTACAGTGATGCATTCATCAGGGGGAGTTCATGTGTTGTACTCTTTTTCCTGTCTTGTTTTCCCTTTTACCACATTGGGTTTTGGGTTTGTCACGAGAGGTTTTAATGAGGCAACATCCAAAGCATGAATGAACTTTGACCGGATGTGTCGATCAAGGGGGAGTGTTATAAACCATTTAGTGATCGACCCATTTATCAGCCCGTGTAGCAAGACGGGCCAAGCCCATCCGCATGATCATACTGGCGCCTAGCCCATCCGCAGGATCATACTGGCGCCTATCTACTCTTGTGTTTATCTACATTATAGTTGGTGTTTATCTTACGTATTGCTAGTCATTATCTAGTTAAGGATAAGTACGATCTCATGTCGATCCAGTACTTAGACCGTCATTACCATATGTATATAAAGACCAGTTGGTCGACCTAATAATAAAAACAAGTTCCCCTCTTCATTCACAACATATTTTTTTTTTGTAATTTTCTCTACATATTTTCTGTTTTGGCTTAGGGCCAGTGATCTTTTTAGAAATGTTTGGACCGGCGCTGATAACATTAGACGTTAAGAAATCATTTCCCATGCATTCATTTTGTAGAAAATACAATTAGTTTTTTTTTTTAGTTTGATCATGGGATCTTATAAACAACACTTGAGTGTATACTAGATTGTATAACATATCCAACCGCTAATAAACAGAGTATAACTAATTGCATTTCCCTATCAAAAAAAAAAACTAATTGCATTTCCCTATCAAAAATATGTATCATATTTTGACTATAGAATCACTAAACTCTTTGCATGATACTTGATATCCCATGATTTTCATGTTTTTTTGGTAAAAATATTAAATTCATTACCAGTTTTAAATTTTTTACAGACAAACATAGATGACAAGAAACAGATCGAACATAATACAAACTAGCATAGACTCAAACCTAATATTACATGGCCTATCAACAATCAAAACATCAGTACAGAAATGAAACATCAGATATCTAACCAGCGGCGGAGCTAGGATAAAATTTTAGGAGGATCAAATACATAATCTACATGTATTACAGGGGTCAATTAACTTTTTTTTGAAACACAAGGGGTCAATTAACTAAATTTTACATCTTTTCTTAGTTTTCTTCAATGTTTTTAAAACCGGACCGGAAGCTGAACCGAAATTGTTTTGGATCACGGTTCAATATTGTTCGACCGGGTCAAACCTGGTTGGTTTAATATATATTTTTAGTATATAAATATAAATGGAATGTTAGTAATTATGATATTAATTAAAATATATAAAAAATTTAAGCATAAAACATTATAAAAATAAACTAGTTTTTTGTTTATATGAATGGTTTATAGATTTTTGATAGTTTTAGAGGTTTTTATCAATTTAATAGGTTTGAAATCCAATCTGGCTACATGAGCGGTTCATGGACGAACCCGGTTCAACCATCGGGTCGGTGCGATTTTAAAAACACTGGTTTTCTGAAAGAAATATACATGTAAATTTTGTTTATTCAAAAATTCACATCACAACATGCTGCCTCCGCCACTGGACCTAACATTTGCTTGTCACATAAATCAAACCCATAGTTAAAACGAGAGATTGGACCCAGTGGAAATTAGTTTACCCGGTGACCAATTCTTAAAGACCGGGTTGTCAAAAACAGCTTGCTAAGTCCATCTTTTTCAACATGGCGAACCCGGTGACTTTCATGTTTTTACGAGAATGTCGATTTATAATTTCTTATGGTAATAAGCCAACCACTAGATTTTAACCCGTGCTTTAAAATTTAAAAGCGCGGGTTAAAATTTAATCAAAATATATATTCAGTAAAAATCAAAATTTATATATTTTTATATATTCTTATTTTCCAATGTGTTTATATTTTATTACAACATATACAATATTTATAATTATGAAAAATATGATTACTATATAGATTTTATGTGGATTTTTTTTGTTTCCAAAGGATATAAACTTAAAACTTTGAATCAGAATTTTTATAATTATACAAATAATTTATAAAAATTAGTTTTTTGCATGAGAATTATATTTTATTATCCTTGAATATATATTAAATACAGTAGATTTTAGTTGGAAAAGCTGAAAAATTAAATGTATACTAAAGACATGTGAGATTAATCACAGTAGAAGTCATGTCTTATTTTGAAGGGTGAAGATTAAAAAGTTAGAAATGCATCACTATTTATAGGGCTAAGAGTACACATAGGTTTTATTGTGTTAAATGTCAATTCCAAATATTAGTATATAAAATTTAGGTTAAAATTTATTAGAATCCATAAAATATATTAGCATACACGAAAACTTGGTTATTAAGCCAATATTTAACAACGGCAAGCTACTATATATGGTGCAAATATAAATAATTACTTAATTAGTATTAATAATATTATAAATATTGCTTTTAATTTAATTATTTGACAACAGCCGAGTAGAAAATTGTGGTAAATTTTTGGATAGAAAATTGCGGTATAATTATTGGTTCGTTTATACTTAATTATGATACTCCTATATAAATGCTGCAATATAACCGAACAGTTAAATTATTAAATACAATTAAATGCTGATAGTTTTAAGCAATAAGAATATATAGTTTTAGGTCAAAATAGTTAATATTGTAGACATAAATATAAGAATGGCATACATTGTAATTATGAGAAAAACATAAGAGAATAATTATGCGAGAGATTCTGCTTTAATAGTATACTAGGATAAGACCCGCGCCTTGCGCGGGATTAAGTTATTATTTTTATTATATTTTGGAGAATGAAACAATAGTTTGGCTTCATTTGGATTACGGGTGTTCAACCCGGATATCGGGTTAGTTTCGGTTCGGTTCGGTTTTTTTCGGTATTTGGTTAGTAAAATATAACTACTATTCTAAATCAATATTTACTTTGACTTTAGTCTTTCACATACTTTTGAAAGATTTCAACTGGACGACTAAATTGATCAGCCAATCTTGTTGCTTTAAATCATTAGTGTTTATATATATATATATTATTTAGTTTGAATATTTATTAAATAAAAATTCATATGCGTTATATTTTATGATCATTTGTAACTTATTATAACAAAAAAATAATCTATTGATCACAAAATTTTCAGAGTGGGAATATTCAAATTTCTAATAATATATAGACATTTTGAAAAATTCAAATATAACATATAAGAAAAAATATAAATGTTTTTATTATATATTTAATGTGATTTTTTAATATCTTTCAATAATATAAAATTAAAAAAAAGAACTAAGACACAAAATTGTTATCAAATATTTATTATTCATAATAATTAATTTTCATATATACGTTAATCATATTAGGTAATTTCGTAGCCTCTAATTAAGGAAAGTGCAAAAACAATTTTGGTAGATTATTTATCAATTAGATAGTTAGTTTAATAAAAAATATAATGTAAGTCAAGATGGACCAACCTATTTTTCTAAGAATAGTATATTTTATATAGTCATTTATTAAATGAGAATTTATAATCATACAGTTCTATGATCATTCATATCATTTTATAACTGAATATTTAAATAATCGATAACAAAAATTTCAATGTGAAATCTTTAATAAGTTTATAATTTATAAATGTTTTTGAAAATTCATTCAAAGTTTTAATATTAAAATATTTATGTAATCTTATGGTATATAGTATAATCTATATATATATATAAATATATATGTTTTATTATTAAATGATATTTTTTACTCATATGGTTTTAAAATAATGTGTATCTTCTTATAATATTAAATAAAAGTTCATATTAATACAATTTTATGATCATTTGTAACTTATTATGACAAAAAAAATAATCTATTGATCACAAAATTTTCAGAGTGGGGATATTCAAATTTCTAATAATTTATAGACGTTTTGAAAAATTCATAATATAACATATAAGAAAAATTATAAATGTTTTTATTATATATTTAATGTGATTTTTAAATATATTTTAATAATATAAAATTAAAAAAAGAACTAAGATACAAAAATTGTTATCAAATATTTATTATTCATTATAATTAATTTTCACATATACGTTAATCATATTAGGTAATTTCGTAGCTTTTATTTAAGGAAAGTGCAAAATATTTTTTGGTACGTTATTTATCAATTCGATAGTTAGTTTAATAAAAAGTGTAATATAAGTTAAGATGAACCAACCTATTTTTCTAGGAATAGTATATTTTGTATAGTTATTTATTAAATAAGAATTTATAATCATACAGTTCTATGATCGTTCATATCGTTTTATAACAAAATATTTAAATCATCGATAACAAAATTTTCAATCTGAAATCTTTAATAAATTTATAATTTATAAATGTTCTTGAAAATTCATTGAAAGTTTTAATATTAAAATATTTATGTAATCTTATGGTATATAGTGTTTAATATATATATATATATATATATTTTATTTATTTTATTATTAATGATATTTTTTACTCATATGGTTTTAAAATCATGTGTATCTTCTTATAATAAAAATGTTAAACCATTGATCATTAATTTTTAACATAATAATTTTAATAGTTTTAGTCATTTATTGTCGTTTTTAAAAATTCAAAATATAACATATACGAAAAAATCTAAATTTTATTTTTATAGCTAATTTGATTGTTTAATTTATTTTAATAATATAAAATTAAACAAAAAATGATGGAGGAGATATACATTGTTATCAAATCTTTATTATTAAACTCATTAATTGTCATATATATATTAGTCATTTATGGTAATTCCGTAGGTTTTATTTAAGGAAAGAAAATATCATATCATATCATTATATCATATAGTTTGACCAACTTATGTATCTAACAACATATAAAAATCGAATGTGGACATACTTATTTTTCAATTGAATGTAATTGACTACCTAATTGAGTGCCACCTATGCATTGGGACCTCTTTTAATTAATACAAAATTGAGGTTACATCTTTTCAAATGTTCCTCAATTAATATATAAGGGATATATTTTTTTAAGGAGACGTACAATCCCATGACTATCATGTTCTACTGCCATTCATGATCGATATAGACTTAATCTATATCATCAGCTTATGTCTACATTACTTTTCGGAACTATATTTAGGTATTTAATTTTGCACAAATGTAAGCAGTGACTGATGAAGGTGGATTTCACTCCGTTCCATATCCGGCCCAAAAACCTGATCTACCATCTTTTAGGATCGCAAGAAAACATTAGGTCCATGGAGGTCCAAGGTCTATAGCAAACTCAAGAGAAGGCCTACGCCAAACTGACATATTCAAACTATAAGTATGACGGAAATCAAAGCATGAAGACAACCATAAAGACACACGATCCTCAACGGAGATTACATTGTCGTTACGATCCACTTTTGAAGATATATAAAAGAAAGATCAATACAAGAAGTAGGGATACAAATTCTTTTAAGCAATTATATACTTTTAATACTTGCATATGTTCTTGTTCTTAGAGACCCGGCCCTTTGTGCTCATACTTGTATAATATTCGTATTGTCAATCAAATATATCCTTTTTATATAAAATCATCAGTATACGTATTTTTACACATTTCTTCTTATACACACAAATACACAATATACAAAACTAAGAACCCGTTTTTATTTAAGAGACATCAATAGACTCAAGAAAACATATTCTTCCACTTGACATCATCTAATTAGTTTAACTGTCTAATTTAAATAAAATGTTAAATCACTTAATAAGAATATATTAAAAGCTTAAAACAATGATATCAAGGACATTGTTCATTTGTAATCCTCTTTTGTTTCCCTCCTATAACAGGAATAAGCGGATCGTGTAACCCTACCGTGGCACTATTTGTGACAAAATAGCTTTAGAAGAACTTTAACAGTGTTGTAAGAAAGTAATTTTGTTGTGTGTTACCAAATTACAGCACAACACGACATATATTCAGTGTCCATGCTAGTGGTAGTGTCTATATTAAGAGAGTTGTGATCAAGGGAAACTTCTAACTAGTAGGAATAAAGATAGACAACGTAACTACATGTGATACACTCAACTGCTTATGCCAGCTGATACACAACTCATAGATCGTCTCCGAAACCTTGTCCAATCCTTATTAGAGGCCCATCGAAGTCCACAAAAAGTTTTTAAAAGGTACAGCAATTTTGGTCTTACGTCCCAGATCAGAAGACGGGGCGTAATTAGCAGTAGTAGTTGTGTTATATATAGAGGCTCTCTCTTCCTCGTAAAAGTCACGTAGCTATGTGGTGAACACAAAGCGAACTACTCTTTCGCCTTTTACTAAAGAATACCGTGTGTTCTCCATCTTTAAGCGGCATGAGAACATGATTAATACATGTCTCTTAGAGTAGAGTTCTTATCGTAATACTCCTCTCTTTCAAAATAGTTGATGTTTTGGTTCAATGCACAAGAATTAAGAAATACATTTTTACTTAAAAAATAACATTTAAAATATAAACTAAAACAAATTCAACCAATCACGAAAAAAACTATAAAACATCATTAGTTACACAATTTTCAATAAAGGTGAAACTAATATAAAATATCAAATATTTTGAAACATTTAAAACTCTCCAAAACACCATCTTTTTGAAACGGAGGGAGTATAAGATACGGTCTCTTAGCTTTTAACTAAAAAACCTAAAAGAAGTCTCTTAAATAAGAAATATAAGAGACATCACTTAATTTTTTTAGTTAAAAGCTAAGAGATCGTATCTTATATTATGGTAAAAACCTCAATCTAAGAGATCTGCATTAATCATGCTCTAACCCAAATTTTGGAGGGTCTTGCTTTCGAGTGGGCCCAACATTTTTTAGTTAATTTTTTTTTTTTTTTGTAACTAAAAAAGTTTTGTTAGGCTACAAGTCCTACGGGCTTTGGGCCTAAGAGCATGATTAACCGGAGTTTTTAATTTGAAGTTCTTAACTCATGATTTGACATTTTTTTTTTTACATTTTTCGGCTAAGAACCGGCTCTTAGAGCATCATTATCCCAAATACTCATTTATGGGCTCTTAATATTTTTTTAATAATTTTTAGTTGGAAAAGTGAATTTAAAAGACTTAGTTAAGAGATGAATATATTTGTGTGGTCCATTGCAAGTTTCTTATTTTAGAGTTATTAAAAAAAAATGTTGAAATCTTTTGAATCATCTTTCCCCACCACGATCAAAACTATTCAAGGAAGAAGAAAAAACAACCAAATGATTCTATACCAAATCATGGTCTAGTTCTAGTTCCAACAAAGTATTAAAAAACTTATCAAAAAACAGAGCAAAAGATTCTATGAGTTGCAACAAGAACCTGATGTTTCATGCTTAAGATAACCTTTAACTCTATCATTTTCTATTGCACCATGATCTTCAGGATGCTCCTTCTTGATTCTTCTCACTTCCTGTACTCATCAAGACGGAAAAAACCCATCAGTTTCTCAATCCACATACTTAACAACAACACTTGATTTCTCTGTGTTTCTACCTCTTCAATACGTGTGCTACCTGTCTAGCTTCAGTCATCAAAGCAATAAAGTTCTGTTCTTCAAACTCGAGATCATTTGAAATGCTAACCCTAGTAACACCTTCAAGAATCTCTTCAGATTTGAGAAGCCCTGCACCTACTGCAGCAACCCAACAGCAAAGAAGCACATACAAAGGTTCTCCTGCCTACCAAACAAACCAACAAGCCACTTAAAAAGCTAATCACACATTAACACCCAACAAAAAGGCTATAACTTTATGTAACACAACTCAACCATACCTGGAAAAATCACAGGGAGTACAATATTCCGACATAATCATACAAAGCAACAAGCCACTTAAAAAGCTGATCACACACATTAACACCCAACAAAAAAGGTAATAACCTCATGTAACACAACAATTCAACCATACAATATCTGAAATAAAAAATCAACAAAAATGCTAAAAACATTTGTAAAATCACAGGGAATACAATATTCCGACATATCCATATGTAATAACTGTAACCAACTATATGTTCAAACTCTAGTTACCTTGCCTCTTCGCTGTTGAAACTGTAGAAAGCTCTAGAATCACTAGGTGCGCAATTATTCCCAACTCGTTTCCTAAACTCGGCGAAGTCGACGAGATCTCTTCCGACGCCGCCTTCATCGCTGAGTATCCTGGCGAGGAGTCCGATGACGGGGAGAGAACCGACGACTGTGTTGGCGAAGCTGGAGATGGAGTTTGGTTTCTCTATGTAAGCTCGGATCGTCGACAAGGCGATTCCTCCTCCTCCGTCTCCGTGCTTGATGAGGCGAGAGGAAGCAGGGGACATGGCGGGAATGCGGAGACACTTCACATCAATGGCGTCCCTGGCTTCACTAAAGACCACCTCTCAGCACTTTCGACTTACCTTCCTCAAGAGGGAGCAATCGACCTCGAGGTGTGTCCAAAATGCGACCAAGTCAGGATAATTCCGCCTTGCTCAAGAGAATCTTGTGTAAGTGAAATGAAGATTTTTGGCTTCAAGAAAAAAGAAGAAGATTTTTTTTGGTTATACAGTTTCAAACCTAGAGTTGATTTACGAGATTATTTGAAAACTGTAATACTAATTAACATCAATGTTGCTTCTTGGTTGAAGAAACGTGAGGGAAGGAAAGCACGGGAGTGCAGGGGATGCTGGTATTGCGTCCCTAGATGCATGGAGTGTGCAGTGTGTCTCGGCCCAGACACTGAGGTTGAAGAAGCAGCGTGTGAGGGAGACGTTGTGTGTCTTGCTTGTTGCCAAGCGCTTCCAAAGTGCAGGTTCTGCAACAAACCATACTGCACAAGTCACAGCAGCCTGCGACAAGGTAACACAACGACGGACGCGGCTATGTTTGCATGCCAAGCTTGTGACTACAGGACAGGAGCAAGCGCAAGCGATCCTATCGTTTTAGACTAAAGCCAAACTTGTTACCAAAGCCAGTAAGAAGATTTGGACTTTCATATCTAAAAACATTTGTTGTTCTCTGCTCTTTGTTTATGTTCTTTATGAAAACCTTGGATTATGTAAAATCCAAAAATATTCATTGTGTAATAAATTAAAATTAAAAAAGTTTTCAATATAGTAAACAATTACAGACCAAATGTTAATGCAATTGAATGAATATTAAAACTTGTTAAAATGTTAATACAATATAGTAAACTCGTTTTCACTCAACCGTTGCAAGTAACAAGTTAAAATGAAGAAGGAAAAATGGAGAGATATGAGTCTATGTATTTATAAATCCAAGTAAAATATGCAAATCCGGAGGTTTTTCCTCGGATTTGAGTCTATGTATTTTTAACTAAAAATCCAAACAAATCCATTCAAATCCATTATAAAATCAAATATATTAGTAAATCCGTACGATTGAATAACACTTGATTTGATACAGAATTTATGAATCATTAAACCAATAACACATGATTTTAATACAGATTTGAAAATCATAGAACCAATAACACTAGATTTAGTTCGGATTTGTTAATCCATTAAAATACAACAACCAATAACCCCTACTAATGAAATAAAAGTAGCAGCAAGAGAAAAAAGGTTGAGGGAGAAAATATTGTGTGAAACAGAGTTTGCCAAATTAAGTGCCGTTTCCAAGTGTCTGATCGCTTTTAAGCTTTTAGCAGTGCTTTAAGACGTAAGACGAAAAATTCGTTGCGAAAAGAAGAAACTAAAAAACTGTGTAGAAATTTGGATGGTTAATGGTGTGTACTAACTGCTGCGTGACCGAATGATTATCTAACGTAATACTTTTGGTACGACAGATGAAAACACCATCCAAAATAAAAGAACGTTAGCCGAATGTTCATGGAATCTCCGTATTTGGGTCGGCTTCAATCGAATTTTCTTTGTATTTTCATTAGTCGATTGTGAACATCTTTAAATTACAATAAGAAATCTAACTTTCCTAAAGAATAGTTCTATACAAAATCTCAGTAATAATTGAAAATTTCATTTTATTTGCTTCCTTTCCCTGAAATCCTTATATTTACGTTGACGTATTCGTTTCCTTTTTGGCTAATTTTATGTTAACTACATATACGTTTTCTTTTCTCTTCAAATATACGTGACATTTTTATACAGACATATCTAAAAAAAGATGTTAAATATTGTTCTTCTTATCTTCACTCTTTATTAGAGCTTCTTTCTATGTCTCGGGTTTCTCTGGTGCTCAAAAACGCAGTTAGAGAGATGAAACCTTGTTATGGACAAATGTCGTCGTTGTACCACCGTTGAGTTCTCTTCTAACCTTTCACTCCCATAGAATATCATTGGTTATCACAATCAGTGCACGAGATTCTAATGATTGTACTTCCCTACCTTCATTCATTGTTTGAATTTATCTCCTTGTCCGGTGTTTCTCCTGTGCTAAGAAACTCCATTAGAGACCAAACCGTTTTATGGACCATGGTGGTTGTTGAACCACCATTGAGTTCCTGTCTAACCGACGATAATCTATGGGAGTTCACTTTGAAATCCGCAGGAAAGTTGAACACTTTGATTCGCCGTGTGGTTGACGCAAACCCTTTGATCAAAAAGGTAACTTGATCATCACGAAACTCGACTGGTCATAATGAAACCTTTTAAGGTAGGGTTTGTTCTTGAGGAATGATTTTTCTTTCTTTCTTTCTCAGTTAATTGTGCCGGGATGCACGGGGTTAGTTCCAGAAGGAATCATTGCATGTGGTGAAAGTTTGGGGAAGAACAATCATAAGTTGGAGACACTTCACATCAATGGCGTCCCTGGCTTCACTAAAGACCATCTCTCAGCACTTTTGACTTACCTTCCTCAAGAGGGAGCAATCGACCTCGAGGTGTGTCCCAAATGCGACCAAGTCAGGATGATTCCGCCTTGCTCAAGAGAATCATGTGTAAGTGGAATGAAGGTTTTGTCACAAACATAGAAATGGTTTTGAGACTACTACTAACATAAATGTTGTTTCGTTGTTGAAGAAACGTGAGGGAAGGAACGAACGGGAGTGCAGGGGATGCTGGTATTGCGTCCCTAGATGCATGGAATGTGCAGTCTGTCTCGGACCAGACACTGATCAGATTGAAGAAGCAGCGTGTGGGGCAGACGTTGTGTGTCTTCCTTGTTGCCAAGCGCTTCCAAAGTGCAGGTTCTGCAACAAACCATATTGCACAGGTCACAGCAGCCTGAGGCAAGATAACACAACGACTGATGCAACTATGTTTGTATGCCAAGCTTGTCACTACAGGACAAGAACAAGCGAAAAAGAACCTCTCAACTATCAATTTTAAAACCACTTGTCGTTTTAAACCAAAGCCATGTTTGCGACCAAGCCAATAAGAAGATTTGGACATTCATATCTAAAAACATTTGTTGTTCTCTGCATCTTTTTTTATGTTCTTAAATGAAAACCTTGGATTATGTAAAAACCAAAGATACTTATTGTGTAATAAATAAAAAGAAAAAAGTGTTCAACATAGAAAACAGTTGCAAACAACAATGACTATAAAATTGATTGAATATAATACTTTTAGTGAACTTTTCTTGAAGGAAAAAAACAACAAAACGGGGTAGATGTTAAAACAAATACACCGAATACAAGTTATCTCCTTTGATTGGCTAACTCTTTTATATTTCCTTTGACAAGTTTCTTTTCTCTTAACCAACGCGGTTGGCCTAGTGGTAGTTGAGGAAGAAAATCCAATACGTTCCCCGCAGGTTCGATTCGCGTTGGCCACCCGAGCTCTCCCTGCTAATTCCTGGGGAGGAAATTACGTGGCTGCTGCGGGCCTCGTGGGATTAGTCGGTTGACCTCGGTCGCCGGATCCCCACGGTTAACCAAAAAAAAAAAAAAAAAGTTAAAATGAAGAAACAAAAATGGAGAGATGTTATTTTTTTTCAGAATTGCTACAACATCATTAATAAAATAATCAGTAGCAGCAAGATGAATGTTAACTGAAAGAAGCGTGATGGAGAGGGTACTGAGTGAAACAGCCAGATGTTGTGGAGTTTGCTGAATGAAGAAGTTCTTGTATCCAAGTGTGATTGTTTTATCACTGTTTTTTTTAATAGCTACTTCATAATATTTAACTTAGTAAGTTTACATGATCAAATTCAATAATCATAATGTAACAAGTGAGTCAACACAAAAGCGGAAAATTTGTTTCTTTCGAATAATAAATATTTAGGCTTTTATAGGCAACATTTTATATATAACTTAGACGATCAACTAGATAGGACGGAACTTGATAAATGAATAAGAAAAATGATTTCTTAACGTCTATTGTTATTCTACTGAAAATACATAATTTATCATCAATTAGTATGTGGATATGTAACCTTGACACCATATATATGTTTGCAGAAATTTGAAAGATTGGATGGTTCAGTTCCACATAAATAGACGGTACCATTATAACATTCTATGAAGATATTAAAAAATTTCTTATAGAGTCGACAACAAGACGAAAAATTCGATGCCAGAAACAGAAACTAAAACACTTTGTAGGAATTTGGATGGGGAATGGTGTTTACTAAATGTTGCGTGACCGAATGTTTATCTAACGTAATACTTTTGGTACGGCAGATGAAAACACCATCCAACGATCGCAAAATAAAGAACGGTAGCCGAATCTCCATGGAATATCCGTATTTGGGTCGGTTTCATTCGAATTATTGTATTTTCATTAGTCGATTGTGAACATCTTTAAATTACAATAAGAAATCTAACTTTCCTAAAGAATAGTTCTATACAAAATCTCAGTAATAATTGCAAATTTCATTTTATTACTTCACATTAAGTTCCTTTCCCTGAAATCCTCATATTTAAGTTGAACAAAAAAAAAAGTTGACGTATTTGTTTCCATTTTGGCTAATTATATGATAACTACATATATGTTTTCTTCTCTTCAAATATACGTGACATTTTATACAGACATATCTAAAAAAAGATGTTCAATATTGTTCTTCTTATCTTCACTCTTTATTAGAGCTTCTTTCTATGTCCCGTCCCGAGTTTATCTGGTGCTCAAAAACGCAGTTAGAGAGATGAAACCTTGTTATGGACAAAGGTCGTCATTGTACCACCGTTGAGTTCTCTTATAACCTTTCACTCCCGTAGAATATCATTGGTTATTTGGTTAACCCAGACCTCAATGGTCGTAAGGCTTGACCACAGGCGAAAACGCGGGCATAGAGAGAAGCTCGAACATTGAATGAAGATAGGGAAGAACAATCATTAGCATCTTATGAACTGATTGTGATCGCCCGCAGTGTTCTTATTCTTGTTATTTCTCCTCTGTCTTCATATTATCAGCGGTTGACTGTGTTTCTAAAATATAAAATATCATTCCTCTATATTTATAATTTATATTTTCATTGACTTTGATTAATTCGAATATTAATCTGTCTTTTGTAGGAAGAAAAATCCTCGGTCTGCATAGAGAATCAGAACAACACAAACCATTTCCAGAAAGATAGCAAAAAGTAGTCTCTTTCCAAAGTGTAGTATAAAAATGTTTAGAGATTCAACACACTTGGATCAGTGGTGATGACTGTTCTGTTGAAATCACAGCTTTCCCCATCCTCTGGTAATAAGCATTGAAGGCGTAGTAGAATGCGCAACAACATCATAACACGCTTCACTATGCATCAACGCCGAAAAATCACCTCTCTGGACCGGAAGCTCAATCAAGAGCCAGCCCTGAAGCACCTTCTTATCAACTTTTTCCTTGGCAATACAAACGCAGTGTGTAAACCTGAGTCCCGTTTGTATTTTAAAGTTAATCATTTAGATTTTTTTTGTTGCTTGTGACAGTCTTCTTGTTGCTCATTTTTTCTACTTTTATATTATTTTTATCTTGCCATTTCAATTCTTAATAAGGTTCATATCTCTGGATTTAGACTTGAACAACATCGTCAGAAATTTAATTAGATCAAACAAATAAAATATAAAAGTATTAGACATTGTTTAAATTTCTTAAAGCCAAAAGTTTTACGTCAGAATATTTTCGTTAATTTGTACTAATCTCCAATATGTATCTTAGACCATCTATAAATACAGTAATCATTTTATTTTTTTATTCTATTATAAAGTAAAAAATAGAATACTATATTAAGAAGAAAAAAAATTGGATAGCTCTTTTTAATTTATTTTCGCAAAAATAGCTATTAAAGAAAAAAATAACCAAAATAAGTTTTATTAAAATGTAAATATACACTTATAGTTCTAGGGTTAACTAATATAAACTTAGAGTTTATAGCTGAAGAGCGAAGTTTTGGGGATATGATTTCAAATTTTAAAAATAAAAAAATAAAAATGAAAATTTTCAAAATAAAAAGAAATTATTTTGGTTTTTTTTTTGAAGCTATTTTTTTGAAAAAAACTTAAAAAAGAAGAAGATTATTTGAAAGAATTACTCTAACATTGAAGTTTTTATTCTAAACTTTATTTTAGAATGAAAAATAAATTGAGATTGAAGATGTTCTTAGCTGCAGCAAAAGTAGTAAACTGTGTCGGAATGTTTAGTTCTTGTTTTTTTTTTTGTGCTAAAATTTGGTGGTTCTTGGTTGTTGCTACTTGCTACTTAAGTAACCATGCAAATTCCAGATTTTTGTTTTCTCAGCCATAGTAGAACTTGCACAAGTTTTCTAAAATGGACCTTCAGAGATGTAGTTACTAACGTCATGTATTTTTCTAGTAAAATGAGAGTTTTTTTAGATACGATGAATCTTCAAATTTGATTCTAAGTATTGTGCAAATTACACAATTTTTTCCCATAAAACCCCTATAATATGTTGGAATCACAAACACAGAATAATCAACCCACACCATAAAAATAGAAAAAACATAAAACCGTTTTGATGCCAAGTCTTCTGTGGAACTCGAAATGATCATGTGAGTGGCTCACTGATCTCCAGGAGTTCATTGCATAGACCGGTGTAGACGAGAGAGGCAGTCTCAATGGGTCTAAACTTGATTAGCGCCGAGGGAACAAGCTCTTCATCCTCCAAGGTTCTTGGCTTCTGTCCCGGGGCTGGAGTATGCGGAATCACACGCCGTTTAACCAGGACAGGATCCAAAAGCTCGAACTGCAAACTTGGCTCTTTCAAAGCAGAACTCACAAACTGAAAAAAAAAAAAACAGAAAATTTCAAAACTTTGGTCTTAATTTGAGAAAGAAAAAAAAGCATTTAGTTAGTATTAACCACCTCATAGAGAGCAAAGGTTGGTTCCCAAGGAGCAAACACACCTTGAAGCACAACTCCATCAGGAAACTGAACTCTTATCATACTCCTTTTGTACCTCTTTCTAGCTGCTTTCGCTTGCTTCTCCTTGTAAGATCTTGGGATCAAAAGTTGTGACTCCGCAATCTTTTTCCTCCTCAGATCCGCTTCTCTTTTGATCTCATCCGCAGAGAGGCTATAGAACGAATCAGGCACCTCTATTCTCGACGCTACGTTCTCAGCAACCGAGAAGAAGACACGAATCTAATCCAACAAAAGAAGAAGATAGTGACTAAACTAAAATAGCTTGTGTCATAAAAAAAGCAAACAAACTTTTTACCTCTCTATCGATCTTCTTTGGAGCAGCAGCAACTGGCTCCACCGGAAGAACCTCATCATTTCTAGTCATTTCAATCTTTCTTTTTTCCAACATTCCGACAACTTCGTTAATCAGCTGAGTTTGGTCTCCTCCAGGAACATCCATAACCGCCCAAATCTCGTCATTTTCCTCTTTCAACTCGAACCCAACGAGCTCAAGAAGCTCAACGCCTCCCGCAACGTCACCAATAGCTTCCTTAATCTTAGCATTGCTCATCCTAATCTTCCTAAACTTGCCGTTCTCAGGCTCCTTCACTATGTTCTTAAGCAACCTAAGCAAAACATCAACCGAACTCTCACTTGGTTTCCCGGAGAGATACACAACCACGAGCTTCTCCACTTCGGATTTGTCCTTCTCCTCGGATGAAGCTTCGTCTCCGTTGGTGGTTGTGTCTTCTCCAAGACAGCTCTCCACGTGGACGGAGACTTCTTCCTCTGTTTTGAAAGGGTTGCCGCAGATCGGACACTCGAACATGTTCAGAGAGTATCCGTTTTGAGATCTGTTCGAGGACGTGATGAACGCTCCGAAAGGGTCGAACCCGTCTTGTGGAGGAGCACGAACCGGATCAGGATCCGGTTTTTTCTGTGACCCGGAAGATACGGGTTTCTCAGGCAACGCAGCTGATGGAGAAGGAGAAGGAGAAGGTTTGGTGGGTCTAGGAGTCTGATTCGGATTCGGCTTCGAAGATTGGGGAGGGTTAAACCGGTTTTGAATCGGGTTAACGGGTGCAGAGGAGGAAGATCCGAGAACTCTACCAGAGCCTTTGAATTTGCCGGAGGAGGAAGAGGGATTGACTTTCTTCATGAATCCTTTTAGCTTATCTTTAACGTCATCCATCTTCTTCTTTCTTTCTTCTTGAAATTTATCTGAAAAGGCTTATAAAAAGACACAACATATGAAGAAAGAGATCAGAGAATGGTTTTGTTCTGTTCTGTCTTTCCCTCTTTTCGTAAGCCGAAAGTTAATGTGACCTTGGCTGCGAGATAACTCCAATTGATGGGCTGGTTTGGGCCGAGTGTTGTGTTTATATCCTTTTCAGACCACTTCTTTTTATCCATAAAAATGAGAGAATTTTAAGCCAGAATATATATGCTCATCATATAGTATTGGATATTGCCCCCACATTGGCTTCGGTAAGGCAATTCATAGTTGGTAACTTGGTGTGGTACGTTTGTGATGTGAGTTTCAACTAGGACATCGTGAAATTAAATTCATTTGCGGATTAGTTAGCCCAGAAAGCACTTTTCTGTAACTCTCAGTAGTGATTCATGATTGTCCAAGTTTTTTTTTAATGAATTCTTTTGTAAATTGATATTAGGAGTTTTGAAGGCTCCTAAGACAAATGTTGTAGTATAAATGATTGTCGAACCAATTCTAAGGGATTTCAAGCACTGAGAATGCAAGTACTCACTTAATCTAAGTGCAACCAATGCTTTAGATGAGTTTTAAACTACTACTAATACTAGAAAGCAATTACAGAATGATATTTTCTTGACTAAGGGAAAAGAGAACTCATGAGCATAGGGATTAGACCTTGGGTGATCAAGTATCGAACTAAGGATGACAAATGATCAATCAAACTATCGACCTTAAGCCTAGACACAATTCTAAGCAAGCTCTATGTCTAGATAAATGCTCATTTGCTAACATATCTCAAACATCAAATATCTTTAGTTGAATAATATGAAAGCAATCATTACTAACAAATCTATTAGCTATTTTAGCACCTGTAACAACAAATGTCTTTGGCAAAGTATACTAAAAACCTAGGAGAGTTGTCTCAGGCATTTCATCGAACACCTTTCGGGTGGGAAATGCCTATCGATCAACTTTTGAGTGGCCAACTCAGAAGATGCATTATGAATACTCTACTAGCAAGGAACAAGAATGATCTACACTAAAACATCCTAGAACTAACCTAATCACCCTTAATCTCCCTAACCCATGAATTCAAAAAGTGATTACTCACTAATCTTCATGATTCCTCTTAAACCCATATTGGATTTCAGATTAATCATGTAGAGAAATAGATAAGAAATCAACAAGAACACAAGATGAAAGCAATGAAATCTGAATCAAAAGAAGTTTTACTAGTTTTCTCTGGGAAAAAGATAATCCCCTCTGGTGGCTTACCCCAGGTACTTAACTTAGGTTTAGGCAATGTAAAACAACAAAACAAATGACCAAAAGGCCCCTGAAATAACATAAAAATCGTCCAAGCAAAACACGCAGAGCGACCTAGCATAGCCGCTCCAGGAGGTCGCTCCCGACGCGTTTCTTCGTGTCTCGCCCCGTCAAAACGCGAGTGACTTGAGCTGGTCGCTCTGGCTGGGAGCGACCTTGGTAGGTCGCTCTGAGAGGTCGCTCCAGGATGCTCGATTTTGGTGTCTCCAGACGAGAGGACGCGAGCGACCTTGGTGTGTCACTCCAACAGGTCGCTCTGAACATCGGGAGCGACTTCGGCACGTCGCTATGGGAGGTCGCTCCAGGGTCAAATCTGTGTGTCTCCGGACGTGAAAACGCGAGCGACTTCGTGCGGTCACTCTGGGAAAGTCGCTCCGGGATGTGGTCCACAGTGACTTCATGTAGTCGCTCCGGGAAGTCGCTCCAGGCAGTGCTCGTCCAAAGATCACTCTAATCACCTCCTTTGAGCTCCAAATGCACCCAAATGTCTCCAGGAACTCCATGTGGTACTCCAATATCTAATAGAGACATATGTATGCAAAATGCAACCTAGACATGGCTAAATCCTAATCTATATGATGAAAATGCACATGAATAAATGGATAAAACAATGTAAATATGCAAGATATCAACTCCCCCAAACTTATTCTTTTACTTGTCGTCAAGTGAACTTTCTAGAACTCATAGGGAGAGAGGTTTGAAGGTGGGAGCTCATAGCCAAAAGAAACACAACTAGCACTCAATTCAACATCTAATCCAACGTGAGCACACTCTCTTATTACACTCTAGCTTCTCTAGGCCTATCTCAACTCCTTTTGCCCTTACACTCATCATCAAGCATCCAAACATTCAATCAACCAACTCTCACATTCATTAAGCATAAAACATCAGATGAATTCTTGCAAATGGCCAATTGGTCCAAATCATTTGGTTGGGTAAGGGAAGACTTTTTTTATTCAAGTGAGTCAAGAGGTTCAAGATATATGATCTTTAAGGTGGTTTACTCTCGAAACAAGTAGCCTTGACATTGCACATAATATATCTAAGAAAGGGACCAACTCATGCATACAATGCTCAATCTCCATTGTTCTACCCTTTTCCCAAACATACAAGTTACACAATCACTTTCCAATGTCAAACCCAACTCTCATCTCTCACCAAAAGATCTCAAGAACACTTTGCACATAAAACTCTTTTTCTTTGAAATCTATAAAGGATTTTCTCAACTTCTAAACAAATCTTAGCTCTAAACAACTTTGCTAGCCCCTTTTCTTTCTTTTTATTTTTTTTATTATTTTTTTTTATTATTATTTATTTTTTTTTTTGTTTGGGGGCCAAGACTTTTCACAAATTGAGCTAGAAATTTCTCTACTTATCCCATAAAGACTAGTCAATTAAACACAAGAGTTCACTCTTTTCCTTCAACTTTCTCATACTCCCAAATCAAACTTTACAACACTCACCCCCATCCTATGGCTAGACAATAATGTGCCTAATCTAGCAAGAATGAAGATCAAGCATTGTCGTTCCCGATACTCTCAACATTATGTGCATGTAAGACTTTCCGAAAAAGGCCTCACTCATCAATCAATGAAGGCTTAAACGGAGGAAAGGATTTTGGAGAGAGGTCTACCACTAGAGGTTGTCAAAAAGATTGGCATAAAGAATGTGACAACTCAAGTGTGTATATCCATGATTCAGTACACAAGGGACCATGAGCATGATGTATTAAGTTCGTTCAGTTCAAATAAGGTTGTAGTTGGCTTCAAAGACTGAGTTTCAGCAATCAATAAGTTTCAGGAAGAGTTTTCAAGGCTCGAAGCATACAAGTCTTTTTGAGAGGTGCATAAGCTACTCAGGTGCAAAGTAGTGTTCTTTACAAGGCATTTAAAATCATTGCTCCCAGTGCAAGTGAATGCAACCTATATGCTCTAGACTCTCCTAGAAATGCAAATGATGCAAACTAAATGATTTTTTTATATGCAAATAGGTATGCAATGCATGACTCAATGAAACAACATCAAAGCAAACATGATCAAATACTTGGTACCTCCCCCAAACTTAAATGACACAGTCTCTGTGTTGTCAAGGAGAGAGAGATACCCAAAAAGAGAAAACTAGTATGCAAAAACGAAATGGTATATACAAGGGAAAGTAGTGGATTACCTTCTATAGGGAATGAGTAGAGGGAGATGCTCCCTCCTCGTCGTCCTCAGGTGGTAACTCTTCAAGGTGCTCATCAGCAGGAGTGCTCATCTCTTCAATGTGGAAGGCTTGCCCGAACACAGTTGGTTTCTTCATTTTCCCCTTGATGTCAAAGTGGAGAACATGCCCTTTACCCAAATGGAGATCAATCGTGCCCTCTTTCACATTAACAATTGATCCTGCTGTAGCTAAGAATGGCCTTCCAAGAATTAATGGGTCTTGAGCCTCCTCACCCATCTCAAGCACCACAAAATCTGTAGGTATCTCATACCGTCCAATCTTCACAGGGAGGTCCTCTAAGATGCCCACAGGGTACTTCACTGAACGATCAGCTAACACCAGAGAGAGTCTACACTTTTTGTACTGAGTGAATCCAAGCTTCTTTGCAACAGACAAAGGCATCAAGCTGACACTAGCTCCCAAATCGCAGAGACATTTCTCAAATACCATAGGTCCAAGAGCACAAGGTAGTGTGAAGCATCCTGGATCCTCTAACTTCTCTGGAACATCAAGCCTCTAGATGATGGCACTGCACTCATGGGTAAGAATCATCATGCCTTCCATCTCCTTCTTCTTTGCAGCTACAACATCTTTCAGGAACCTGTTGTATTGAGGAATCAACATGAAAGCATCGATGATGGGCATTGCAACCTGAGCCTCACTCATTTGCTTCTCAAACAGAGCTTTGTACTTCTCTAGCAGCTGCCTCTTGAATCTACCAGGGAATTGAAGTTTGGGTTCATAGGGAGGAGGAACAAAAGAATTCTCACTTGCTGGAGCAACAACTTCACCATCTTTCACTGTTTTCTTTTCTTCCCCAACCTTTCCTTTACCTTTAGCTTCCACAATCTTCTCCAAGATTTCATCATTGATTTTCTCATCAACAATCACCACTTCATCATCTAAGTTGATGGCCACCTCCTCACCTAGTTTCTCAACATCCCTAGTGAGGGTTGTAGGAGGTAACTGCTTACCACTCCTAAGGGTGATAGCTTTGGCCTCCTTGGGGTTTTGGTCAGATTTTCCAGGTAGAGATCCTTGCTGGCGATTCTGGTTAGTATTCATGGAAGCAAACTGATTCTCTAAATTCTTGACTGTAGAAGCAAGATGTGAGAATTTGTTGTTGAGCTCATTGTAGCTCCCATCAATCTTGGAGTGAAGGTTCTTCAACTCATAACCAACATGCTTCTCACTTCTAGTCTGAGACTCCAAGATTTGTTTCAGTAAGGTATCAGTGCTGCTCTCTTGAGGAGCAGAGGAACCAGACGAGGGGTTTTGCTGAGGCTGATAGCTGCCTTGCTGGTTGTTTCTAGGCGGATAACCACTCTGTTGGTTGTTGGGGTAGGATTTATGTTGGTAGTTGTTGTACTGAAAGTTAGGCTCTTTTTTGTACCAACTACCATTGTTGTTGATGAAACACAACTCTTCCTGACCTTCCAAACCTTCAACCTCATGGACAACAGGTGGATCTTCCTGCTTGGAGTTACCAACAAACTTCAGCTGCTCTTGGGTGGCTTTTTCAGCAATTAGTAGGTCGATCTTGTCTTCCAAAGCTTTGATCTCTTTCCTCGTCTGCTTATCATCACTCCGACTGCCTCTGTCGTGATCTACACTGTAGACTGCATCACTCTTCACCATGTTGTCAACCAGCTCTTCTGCATCATCTTCAGTTCTTCCCAAGAAGAACCCATTGCTAGCTGTATCCAATCTGGCTCTGTACTTAGGAAGGGCACCTTTGTAGAAGGTACTGAGCAAGCTCTCCTTAGAGAAACCATGATGTGAGCATTTAGTTTGATAGCCTTTGAATCTCTTCCAGGCTTCACTGAATCCTTCCAAGTTCTTCTGTTGGAAACTGCAGATCTCATTTCTCAGCTTAGCAGTTCTTGAGGATGAGAAGAATTTCTCCAAGAATGCTCTCTTGCACTCATCCCAAGTGGTGATTGAGTCGCTTGGTAGAGACTTCTCCCACTGTCGTGCCTTATCCCCCAGAGAAAAAGGGAATAACTTCAGCTTTAAGGCATCCTCAGACACACCATTGGTTTTTGACAACCCACAGTAGCTGTCGAACCTGTCCAAGTGATCAAATGGGTCCTCTAGAGCCAAGCCATGATACTTGTTGTTCTCGATCACATTGAGGAGTCCTGATTTGATCTCAAAGTTGTTGGCTGCTACAGCTGGTGCTCGGATTCCCAATCTATGACCATGAATGTTGGGGCGGTCATAAGTGCCAATGGGTCGAGCTGGTCGCTGTTGGTTGTGTGGAACGTTGTTGGCATCATTTTGAGGTATGTCTCTCATATCAGTATCCAATCTCTGCAAGTGAGACTGTTGCTCTTCTTCTCATCTCATTCTAGCACACTCTCTCACTAAAGTTCTGATGTCTGCGGCACTTGGAACTAGGCTTGATGGACCCCTGCTCCTCAAGTTCATACATCTGTAAAGTAAAGGGAGGTGAAGAAGGAGAATCAGTAACAAAAGAAAATAAAAATGACTTAGTCTCAAGCAAATAACTAAATCTCAATGTTCAAATATACTCAGAATTTGGCAACGGCGCCAATTTGATATTAGGAGTATTCAAGGCTCCTAAGACAAATGTTGTAGTATAAATGATTGTCGAACTAATTCTAAGGGATTTCAAGCACTGAGAATGCAAGTACTCACTTAATCTAAGTGCAACTAATGATTTAGATGAGTTTTAAACTACTACTAATACTAGAAAGCAATTATAGAATGACACTTTCTTGACTAAGGGAAAAGAGAATTCATGGGCATAGGGATTAGACCTTAGGTGATCAAGTATCGAACTAAGGATGGCAAATGATCAATCAAACTATCGACCTTAAGCCTAGACACAATTCTAAGCAAGCTCTATGTCTAGATAAATGCTCATTTGCTAACATATCTCAAACATCAAATGTCTTTGGTTGAATAATATGAAAGCAATCATTACTAACAAATCTATTAGCTATTTTAGCACCTTTAACAACAAATGTCTTTGGCAAAGTATACTAAAAGCCTAGGAGAGTTGTCTCAGACATTTCATCGAACACCTTTTCGGGTGGGAAATGCCTATCGATCAACTTTTGAGTGGCCAACTCAGAAGATGCATTATGAATACTCTACTAGCAAGGAATAAGAATGATCTACACTAAAACATCCTAGAACTAACCTAATCACCCTTAATCTCCCTAACCCATGAATTCAAAAAGTGATTACTCACTAATCTCCATGATTCCTCTTAAACCCATATTGGATTTCAGATTAATCATGTAGAGAAATAGATAAGAAATCAACAAGAACACAAGATGAAAGCAATGAAATCTGAATCAAAAGAAGTTTTACTAGTTGTTCTCTGGGAAAAAGATAATCCCCTCTGGTGGCTTACCCCAGGTACTTAACTTAGGTTTAGGCAATGTAAAACAACAAAACAAATGACCAAAAGGTCCCTGAAATAACATAAAAATCGTCCAAGTAAAACACGCGGAGCGACCTAGCATAGCCGCTCCAGGAGGTCGCTCCCGACGCGTTTCTTCGTGTCTTGCCCCGTCAAAATGCGAGCGACTTGAGCTGGTCGCTCTGGCTGGTCGCTCTGGCTGGTCGCTCTGGCTGGGAGCGACCTTGGTCGCTCTGGCTGGGAGCAACCTTGGTAGGTCGCTCTGAGAGGTCGCTCCAGGATGCTCGATTTTGGTGTCTCCGGACGAGAGGACTCGAGCGAACTTGGTGTGTCGCTCCAACAGGTCGCTCTGAACTTCGGGAGCGACTTCGGCACGTCGCTCTGGGAAAGTCTCTCCGGGATGTGGTGCACAGCGACTTCATGTAATCGCTCCGGGAAGTCGCTCCGGGAAGTCGCTCGTCCAAAGATCACTCTAATCACCTCCTTTGAGCTCCAAATGCACCCAAATGTCTCCAAGAACTCCATGTGGTACTCCAATACCTAATAGAGACATATGTATGCAAAATGCAACCTAGACATGGCTAAATCCTAATCTATATGATGAAAATGCACATGAATAAATGGATAAAACAATGTAAATATGCAAGATATCATAAATAACGATTTCTAGCTGTCCAAAAAGAAAAATAAATAAGGGTTAATTCGCCAACTAACCAATTTTGGGATCAATATTAAGAATATAGCTATCGATTTGACATAATTAAATGGATAATATTTTTTTTCCTTTTCTTTCCGGTTTTAACTTTTTGTTTTGCAGGTACACGATAAAGAAAATAATTGATGATGTTAAAATTGAAAAGAAGAAAATGAGAGGAGATTACGAGACATGGTTGATAATAGTGATCGAAGAAAAATGGTGATGGTTATGAAAAAATCGGTGATAATAACGGTTTTGATGTTACAATGGTGACAGTTATCGCGGCGATGGTGATTATCACATCGGCGGTGGTGGTGAGTATGGTAGGGGCAGCTACGGATCGTGACGGTGATGATTATCGTAGTATCATAGCAATGGAGGTGAGTACGGTGGTGATGGTGAAACAACGATAATTTGAAATATGTAAAAGAGACAATGAAATAGGTGGTGGTCGTGGTGGTAATGACAATGGTGGTGGTGGTTAAAAAGAAAGTGACAGTCGTGGATATGTAGGAACCAATGATCTTTTATCACATAGATTAGAAATAGTATAGAACAAACTAGGTGGTATAGCAAGTATTAGTAAAATTAGTAAATAGAATGGTATATTCGAAAATGAATTGTGTTCCCTCCTCTACATCTATGGATGATTTCTACACCCAAACTCAAACACTAATCACTAAACCCTAAAATAAAATATAAACCTTAATCCAAATATCAAAACATGCACGTTGTACATAATATGAAGCATTATTAAAACAGAATAGTAACAAGGAAATATCATAGTACATATTGTTCAAATAGCATAGTACGACCTGGAAGTTACAGTACATTCGAGTGGTGGTGGTTATGGTGGAAGAGATGATGACTGATATCAAATAGATGGAGTTGTTTTGAAAGATGTGATGACAAAAGTATGAAAGCGAAGATTACAGATTTTAATAATTTAAAAAATGATGACAATAGCGGTGGCCGAGTGACAGAATAACAGAGTTGATAGAGGCGGTGGTGATTACGGAGGAAGAGATGATGGTTGATAGGATTGTAGTCTAAAAAAATATAAAATACTGAACAAAGATTATGGATTTGTGATGATTGTAGTAGAAGTGGCGACAATAAAAGAGACAGTGGTGATTAAGAAAGAAACGACGGTGGTGGCGATTGGTAATTAAAGAAGAAAGTGTATGAGATTTTAGTGACCGGATACTAAGGGCAATATAGTATATAATATAGTAATAATGGTGACTTTTTTTTTAGTTAGATTCTTAAATATGCTTTATTTCTTAGCTATCTAGCCTAATTTCTCAATAAATAACGGTTGTTGTGACCATAGAAATCAATAAAAAGTATGTTCAGCAAAAAGTATTAATAACAATCATAGCTTGAGAATATGCAGTTTTCATAAGTTTCAAAAAAATATATGCAGTTTTCATTAGGTCTGGACATAAATACTCGTTACTTGACTTATACTCGCTACTCGCTCCGTTTCCGTCTTGATTTTTCAAGTATTCGTCATTGTTAAGTCGAGTATCAAATAGTATAACTTAGATACTTGCAAGTATAAAAAAATCATTACTCGGCTTATTCGTTACTTTCATATAGAAAACATTTTTGTTATTACGAAAAAGCAAAAAATACTCTTATATAGAAATATTCTTGTTTTTGATCATTTGTTAGAGTATGCACAAATATTTGAATTAGTATATTTCCCGTAATTTTTCTTTACAGAATAAACAAAATAAACTTTCATGTCTATTATTTCTATTAAGAGTATTATTTACTATGTAATTCTTAAATTTTCGTAAATATTTGCAAATAACTCAAAAGTACTCTCAAGTAACAAGTAATATAGTAAGTGATATCTCTTGATTTTAATAAGTTTTAGATTCATATTTATGCTTATTATGATCATTTAAAGTTGCATTTTAGGTCTTTATGTTGCATTTGCATAGTCATTTGCATATCATAGGGGTTGGAATGCACATTTGGAAGTTTGGGACGAAAATCAAGAATTAAATTGCACCTTTTGGAGTTTTGGGTCCAATTTGATGTTAACAAGAGGGCATGGACCAAAGCTGCAAATTCAGAACTCTCGGTTGGGTTACATTGCACAATCGAAAGTACATGGTTGATTTGAGAGGGTGTGTCTGCAAATTCTGAAGTCAAGGGCCGCATTGAAAATAACAAGAATTTCAGGGACCTGGTTTTCAAAATACTGGGAAATCACCATTGGAGCTCACGAGCTTCACGGAGCTGTAGATCCTGACGATTCCGACGGCAGCGAGGCTTGACGCGACGACGACGAGACTCACTGTACGACCGAGACGTGGAGTAGCTGAGCAGCGATGCTGCTGGCCGGAGCACGAGCTCAACCACCACCATGACTGAAGCTTGAGACGAAGAAGACGACTTGGTTGTGTCACGGTTCACATCGAGAAACCACGAAGGAGATTGACGAAGATGGAGAGTGGAGGGGCCACATTGGCTGTGATTGGAGTCAGCCCGTGTCGACTTGGAGCGAGCTGAACCGGAAGTCGCCGCGGAGGAGGTGAGCACGACGAGCTTGAGAGCGAGATCATGGAGCCGCTTGCGGCAGTCGCTGTATCTTAGACGAGCTCTAGAGCGGGTGTATGGAGCGACGAAGCCTAACCGTTTGTTCTAGCTTTGAATCATCACAAGTGCTGGAGTGGGCAACGCACAACGGGTTGTGAAGTCGCCGTACCATGAGCGTGAGCTGGAGCGGGCTTCTGCTGCGACATCACCGACCCGCGCGCATCTTCCAACAGACATCATCTTCGGAGCTAAGTAGTGGAGCGGTCACGGGCAGCGGGGTGAAGTGGTCGCTGTGCCTCACACGATCCATGGAGCGGGTGTTCGGAGCGGGATGAGGAAGCCGCTCCCACACTTTGATTGGTCGAGTTTTATTTATTTTATGGGCCTTTTTGAGATTTGTTTATAGGTCCACTCGTTTTTAAGTCCTATATATACATTTTAGACCTAAAAATGAGGGGATTTTGTTTTCTATCTAATCAAAAGCCACTTTTGGGTGAAAAATCTAATCTTGATCATAATTTCTTATCTTTGCTTGATTACTTTGACCATTAATCATGTTTAGATTTAGATCAACTAATGATCTAGTGTCTACCATGATTATGAGTGAGTGGTCATCTTTGGATTCATGGGTTAGGATGATTTAGGATGATTAAATGATGATCTAGAATGTTTAGAGTAGATTAATGTGTTTCCTTGCTTGATTGAGTGATCTTAATGCTAAGCTTGAATTGGCCATTCTGGTTTAGAACTCTAGACATTTCATTGCCCGGAAGGTGTTCGATGAAATGTCTGAGCCAACTCATCAAGCTCTTAGCTTACCCTACCAAAGGGATTTGATGTTAGGGGAGTTAGGAAAGTTGAATGATCTATCCTTAATAATTGCTTGATTGACACAAACCAAAGGAATTTGATGTTTGATCATGAGAGTAAATGAGCTTTTATCTTGGAAGAGAACTTGCTTATAATTGATATCTAGATTTAGGAGAATGTGTTGATTGAAACCTTGCCATTTTAGATTTAATCTTAGTCATCTGAAATCAAAATCTTATGCCCATGTTTCCTCCTTATTCTATTTGATTGAAAGTTGATGTTTAGTTGCTTTAGAAACCTGTTAGTTTAATCAAACCACTTCATTGAACTGAATGCACTTAGATTAAGTTTGAACCTGTATTCTCTTTGCATCAAAAAACTTAGAAATGGATTGACATCTTAAATACTACATGATTTGAATTAGGACCCTTGAAAAGTCCATTTCAAATTTGGCGTCGTTGCCAATTCTAAGTTGATTTTGACATTGAGATTTGGTCCTTACTTGAGACTAAGTCTTATTTTTCTTATATCTAGTTACTGATTCTCTTTCCTAGCCTTTTGTATCTCAGGTGCATGAACTTGCGGAGCAGAGGCCCAGCAGACCTAGTTCCAAAAGTTGAAGACATTAGAGCACTTGAAAGGGAGATTGCAAAGAGGAGAAGAGAAGAAGAGCAACAGGCTCACTTAGACAGATTGGGGTTTGTGATGGATCAACATCAGAATCAGTCTCAAGATGGAGAGGGTAATGGCCAAGGAGCTGACAACCTTAGGCCACAACACCCACATCGCCAAGCTAGAGCTATTGGCACCCATGATGAGCCCAATATCCATGGGCATAGAGCTGGCATTAGAGCACCAGCTGTGGAAAACAACAACTTTGAGATCAAGTCAAACTTGATAAACATGATCCAGAGCAACAAGTACCATGGTCTTGCCTTGGAGGATCCACTAGACCACTTGGATAACTTTGATAAGCTGTGTGGAACTACAAAGATCAATGGTGTCTCTTAAGATGCATTCAAGCTAAGGTTGTTTCCATTCTCTTTGGGAGACAAAGCTCACACATGGGAGAAGAGTCTTTCAAGAGATTCAATCACAACATGGGATGAATGCAAGAAAGCTTTCCTCACCAAGTCCTTCTCTACTTCAAGAACTGCTAAGCTAAGGAATGAAATCTCTGGATTTCATCAAAGGAATCTTGAGGCTTTGGAGAGGCATGGGAAAGGCTCAACAGCTACATCTATCAGTGTCCTCATCATGGCTTCAATATGGAGAGTTTGCTTAGTACTTTCTACAGAGGTGCTTTGCCCAAGTTTATAAGCCAGCTTGATACTGCTAGCAATGATTTCTTCTTGGGGAGAACTGAAGCAGATGCTTTGGAGCTTGTAGAGAATATGGCTAAGAGTGATTCAGTCTACAGTGATGAGCATGATAGAAGCAATAGAGACAGTGGAGGTGATGATACAAACACTAAGAGAGAGTTGAAGGCTCTACAAGATAAGATGGATTTGCTTCTTTCGGATAGAGCCAAACAAGAGAAAGTAAACTTTGTTGGTGAGCAGAAACAAGAGGAGACCGTTGTGGTTAATGAAGTTGATGGTCTAGAAGGTCAAGAAGAGCTATGTTTTGTGAATGCTAATGGGACATGGTACAAGAAGGAGCCTAACTTTCAGTACAAAAAATACCAACAAAAACCCTTCTACAACAACCAACAAGGTGGTTACCAAGCTAGGCAAAACTACTCTCAAGGCTTTTCCTCCAAAGAAAATCAGTCTACACAAGGCCAAGCCGGATCTTCTACTTCTGCTCCACAAGAGAGTAGCACTGATGCAATGTTGAAACAGATCTTGGAGTCCCAAACTAGAAGTGAGAAGCACATTGGATATGAGCTGAAGAACCTTCACACCAAAGTTGATGGAAGCTACAATGACCTCAACAACAAGTTCCTACAACTCTCCTCTCACTTCAAGGCTTTGGAGAATCAGTTTGCCTCTATGCCTTCAACCTCCAAACGCCCAATGGGATCTCTACCAGGAAAATCAGAGCAGAATCCCAAAGAGTATTGCAATGTTATCCTCTCTACTACTTCTTCTGAGATTGAGTTGAGTGATCATGAGAAAGAGGTGGATCAGATTGACAGCTTCTTGTATGGAACAGAATTTGTTTCCCAGGCTGCAGCACAGATTGTGGATAAAACTGAACACAAGGCTATGGAGAGGGTAAAGGCACAAGCTGAACTGAAGGTTGCAGCAGAGAATCTGAAGAGAGATGAGCACAAAGCTGAGAATCAAGTTGAAAGAGAGGCTGTGCAGAGGCTAAAGGAAGTAAAGTTGAAAGGAACCACTGAGGTTGAGCAGTCATCTTATGATAAGCTCCCATTTCCACAAAGGGTCCTCACCAAAGCTCAAAAGAAGGTGATCTCCAAGTTCAGAAAGGACATGAGTGCTGTAGGAGTCAAGCTTCCAGAGATCTCACATATGCGTGATGCTCATGTTCAAATGATGCTCATCAGGGACATTCTAGCTCACAAAGAAGAAGTAGCAGAGCTTCTAGACATCTCTACTATGCAGCTTGATCCACCAGTCACACCAAGGTCCCTTCCCAAACTAGAAACCCAAGGGAAGTTCACCTTGTCTTGCTCCCTTGGTAAGTTCACACTTGATGATGCTCTTGTTGATTCTGGTGCAAGTGTGAATGTGATCTCAATGGAGATGGTGAAGAGTCTTGGGATTGAGAACATGAAGCCAAACACATCTTCACTCATGTTTGGAGACTCTTCTTCAACAACTCCATTAGGCTTAATCAAAGACTACCCTATGAAGATTGAAGATTGCATCATCCCTATTGATCTCATTGTTTTGAAGATGGCAACTGATAAGAGAGTCTCATTGATCCTTGGCACACCATTTCTCACAACAGTAAGAGCTTGCATTGACTTTACCAACAAGAAGGTCACACTCTTCAATGTGAACAAAGTTGTCTCCTACCCAATCAAGTCTTCAATGATGAATTTTGAGTATTTTGGAACCATTACTTATGGAGAACCTTCCATTGAGAAGCTCAAGGATGAAGTGATTGTTAGTGAGAAAGAAGGTTTTGATGGAGACTCCTCTAAAGAGATGTGTGATGAGCACTTGGAAAGTGCTACAAAGGAGGGGGTGAGTAGAGCCATAGAGGCTACTCATGACAAGAAGAAGATGATGAAAGAACCTCACCCTATTTCTGTTGAAAAATCTTCACACATTCTCACTCTCCACCCAATAAAGTTCAAAGATGGAGTGATTGAGTACAAGATCAAGTAAAAGGGAAGGTCTAAGTCATTCTCAAGTGCAAAGGCCATCATCACTCCACAACTCCAAGATGATCTAATCAAGCTTCAAGAGCTTCTCTCTCAAGTCCTCACCATCACTCTTGAAAGTGGGAAGGATCCTCCTTCTCCACTCTCCGCTTGAGGTACCACTCCAGCCTTTCCATTGTATATACCAGTTTTTCTTTGCATTTATTCTTTCTTTTGGGTATCTCTTTCAACTTACTAACACAAAGACTGTGTGAACTAAGTTTGGGGGTGGTACCAAGTATTTGATCATATTTGCTTTGATGATATTGCATTGAGTCTTGCATTGTACATACATATTTGCATAGAAAAACCAAAACAAAATTTGAAAATTTTGAAAAACACAAAAAGAAGCATGTAGTTGCATCACTTGCATTTTTAGGATTGAGTCTAGAGCATATAGGTTACATTCATTAATAGAGAGAAACCTTGTAAAGAACACGTGTCTAGAACTCAATTTGACATCCTAGCTAAACATATCAAGTAGCTTAAGCATCTCTTGAAAAAGCTTGTAAGCTTCGAGCCTTGAAAACTCTTCTTGAAACATGTTGCTTGCTTGATGATTGACATTGTTCTTGAAACCAACTCCAAATGAACTAAGGCTTAATGAATTTAATTTCTCTTGCATATGGACATTTGCATACTTGATCATGGATATTATACATATTTGAGTTATCTTTCTCTCTTTGTACCAATCTTTGTTAACCCAAATGGCACTCCATACCCATTAACCCTCACCATTCTTTGAAGCCAACATTAATTTGCTTGAGTGAGGCATTTTATTGATAGCATGTCATGTGCAAAATCTTGAGAGTTTTAGGAGCGACAATGGGGTTGTTCTCATCTTTGGCTAGCATTAGGACCTCATTTAAGCTAGCCTCTAGGATGGTTGTTGGGTTTGAGAGTTTAAATTCTTTTGATCTTGGGAATGGGAGAGATTGAGTGAAAGAAAATGAATCAGAAAGAGTGCTTAAAGAAAGAAACCCCTAGGGACAAAGAAAGTTAGAAAAGAAAAAGCTCTAGAGTATCAATAAAACTCCTTTAAAAAAAACAATAAATGAGTGGAGAAAAGAAAAAGAAAAAAGAAGAGCTAAGTAAAAATAAAAAAGATTGTCCCTAGTTGGTTGAATCAAAGAAGAGAAAAGAGAGTGTTCATTGGGTGAGAGATGAAAGTGAGTGTATCTTTGGGTTTTGGGATGATGAAAAGAAGGGTAGAATTTGAAATCATTTAGAAAAGGGGTAGAATGATGAGAACAAAGCATTGTACGCATGAATTGCTATTTTTCTTAGATAAATTTTGCATAATGATCTTGCTCCTATTCTTGAGTGTAAGTCACTATAAAAAAATGCATTTGAAACCCATTTTTCTTCACATTAGACCATCTTCTCTCACCAAGCCAAATGATTGAGATCAAATATCCATTTGCAAGAATTCACTTGTGTGTGTGTGTGAATGAATGTGAGAGTTGGCTAAGGAACTTGTTGGTTGGATGACAATGTGGCTTGTGTAGAGATAAAAGAGTCTTGATAGGCCTTGAGAAGCTAGAGTGCACTAAGAAAGTTGCTTATGCTATTTGCTATGTTTTCCTTAGGATGTTAGGTTGATGGCTAGAAAGTTTTCTTTTGGTTATGAGCTCCCATTTTCAAACCTCTCTCCCTTTGGCTCTTGAAAGTTTACTTGTGGACAAGTAAATGACTAGTGTGGGGGAGTTGATATCTCTTGATTTTAATAAGTTTTAGATTCATATTTATGCTTATTATGATCATTTAAGGTTGCATTTAGGTCTTTATGTTGCAGTTGCATACTCATTTGCATATCATAGGGGTTGGAATGTACATTTGGAAGTTTGGGACGAAAATCAAGGATTAAATTGCACATTTTGGAGTTTTGGGTCCAATTTGATGTTAACAAGAGGGCATGGACCAAAGCTGCAAATTCAGAACTCTCGGTTGGGTTAAATTGCACAATCGAAAGTACAAGGTTGATTTGAGAGGGTGTGTCTGCAAATTCTGAAGTTAAGGGCCGCATTGAAAATAACAAGAATTTCAGGGACCTGGTTTTCAAAATACTGGGAAATCACCATTGGAGCTCACGAGCTTCACGGAGCTGTAGATCCTGACGATTCCGACGGCGGCGAGGCTTGACGAGACGACGACGAGACTCACCGGAGCAGAGTACGACCGAGACGCGGAGGAGCTGAGCAGCGGTGCTGCTGGCCGGAGCACGAGCTCAACCACTACCACGACTGAAGCTTGAGACGAAGAAGACGACTTGGTTGTGTCACGGTTCACATCGAGAAACCACGAAGGAGATTTACGAAGATGGAGAGTGGAGGAGCCGCAGTGGCTGTGATTGGAGTCAGCCCGTGTCGACTTGGAGCGAGCTGAACCGGAAGTCGCAGAGGAGGAGGTGAGCACGACGGTCGATGTATCTTAGACGAGCTCTAGAGCGGGTGTATGGAGCGACGAAGCCTAACCGTTCGTTCCAGCTTTGAATCATCACAAGTACTGGAGCGGGCAACACACAACGGGTTGTGAAGTCGTCGTACCATGAGCGTGAGCTGGAGCGGGCTTCTGCTGCGACATCACCGACCCGCGCGCATCTTCCAACAGAAATCATCTTCGGAGCTAAGTAGTGGAGCGGTCACGGGCAGCGGGGTGAAGTGGTCGATGTGCCTCACACGATCCATGGAGCGGGTGTTCGGAGCGGGATGAGGAAGCCGATCCCACACTTTGATTGGTCAAGTTTTAAGTCCTATATATATATTTTAGACCTAAAAATGAGGGGATCTTGTTTTCTATGTAATCAAAAGCCACTTTTTGGTGAAAGTTCTAATCTTGATCATAATTTCTTATCTTTGCTTGATTACTTTGACCATTAATCATGTTTAGATTTGGATCAATTAATGATCTAGTGTCTACCATGATTATGAGTGAGTAGTCATCTTTGGATTCATGGGTTAGGATGATTTAGGATGATTAAATGATGATCTAGAATGTTTAGAGTAGATTAATGTGTTTCCTTGCTTGATTGAGTGATCTTAATGCTAAGCTTGAGTTGGCCATTCTGGTTTAGAACTCTAGACATTTTATTGCCCGGAAGGTGTTCGATGAAATGTCTGAGCCAACTCATCAAGCTCTTAGCTTACCCTACCAAAGGGATTTGATGTTAGGGGAGTTAGGAAAGTTGAATGATCTATCCTTAATGATTGCTTGATTGACACAAAGCAAAGGAATTTGATGTTTGATCATGAGAGTAAATGAGCTTTTATCTTGGAAGAGAACTTGCTTAGAATTGATATCTAGACTTAGGGGAATGTGTTGATTGAAACCTTGACATTTTTGATTTAATCTTAGCCATCTGAAATCAAAATCCTATGCCCATGATTCCTCATTTTTCCAATTGATTGAAAGTTGTTGTTTAGTTGCTTTAGAAACATGTTAGTTTAATCAAACCAATTCAGTTTTCATTGAACTGAATGCACTTAGATTAAGTTTAAACTTGCATTCTCTTTGCATAAAAAACTTAGAAATGGATTGACATCTTAAATACTACATGATTTGAATTAGGACCCTTGAAAAGTTCATTTCAGTAAGACAAGTAATTTGTAAGTAACTCATTTTTGAGCCTCCAAATAACAAGTACTAATTTTTAGCAAGTCTAAATATAAGTGTAAATTTCTATTATTCGTACAAGACAAGTCAAGTATCAAATATACCGAAAATGGAAAATACATATTTGTGTCATGTCCTAGTTTTCATGCATTGCTAAAGAGCAACTGCTAAAGAGTGTTTCTACACACCCAATGTTTATCGATCAAGTACCAATTCAAACGATACAAAACTGGTGTTTAAAAATGTACTCTCTCTGTTTTACTTTAAATGGTGATTTAGAAATTTTTTTGTTTCATTTTAAGTGATGTTTTTAAGTTTTTGTATAAAAAATAAATGTAATTTGATATCTAAGCCTATTTGTATTTGGCAATATGATTTTTTATTGGTTGAATTAATTATAATTATAATTGTTTTTAGGCAAACTAGAAAACTTGATACTAAAAGTTTGTAATTCCTTTTTCGGTGTGAAAAACTTTTAAAAAGCAGTTATTATGAAAAAAAATGCAACATTGACTTCAACCTGGGTTAATTATCGATCATAACTATGCGGGGTGCGTGGACAATGTACGTAGTCACAAGAATACTGATTATACATGTCCCATGGGTTTTCTAGAATACATAAATTTGGCTTGAGGCGGGAACTTTGAGTTATAAAAGATAAAAAGAGTAAGTGAAGGCATTAGAGCTATTAAAAACGCGATCGATTCCCGTATCTGGACCTTATATTCTTGTAACTGGAGTTATATTCTTGCTTTTTTTAACTTAACTGGAGTTATATTCTTATAACCTTTATATTGTTTGTGGGGGAAATGGAACCAAAATTTTCTAGAAAGTACGTCCACTATGCCCAAGTGACATTGTTCTTTTGTGAATTTAGCTTTGGTCATTTATAAATTAATTTTTTTTTTTTTTTTTTTTGTAACTTATAAATTAAGTTCGAATTTCTACCTAAAACTATTACAGTAACACTGGTCAAAAAGAAACTATTACAGTATAACGACATTTAAAACATTGGTGCTCGGAAACGCAGTAATACATCTGCCACTAAAAAAAGTTTAAATTAACAACTATAAACTACGTACATATTTATAACATATTAAGTGGTATATATAGAATGAAAAAAAAATAGAGTCCGTAGACGCTTCCTTTTGGCCTAGGATAAGCTAGAAAACAGAAAATGAAAAATAATATAAAAGAAGTAGAAAACATATTGGAACAAATATTTATTTATTTTATAAACTAGGGCGATAATTGATGATAGAGAGAATGTATCACGTAAGCCAATGGTTCCACCTATTGTGCTTTTATTCTCCCTACTTTTGTTTGAAAACATAATGATATTAATCTGGCCACTTTATAAAGTTATTTTTACTAGATAAATCTATATGTTATGGCATGATTACTGATTAGTATCAAAATCAATCAACCATACCAACCACTTGAGTACTACCTTCTCTTTTAGTAAAATTTTATCGCATATCTTTCAAATCCGACTTTATGTTTTTTCATAGCCGTTGACGCTCCAAAACAGCGGGTAACATTAATATTTAAAGAAATGCGTAGCTATAGTTCAGATTCAAAGAAGACAATCACACATACCATAAGCTAGCTTTCTCGACAATATTAAGTGATTATGGATCTATATATATTATGATAAACATCGAGATATCAAAAGAATTGCATGCGCCACTTTATAAAACGATATTATACGAAGACACGGATACAAGTCTATAAACGGCGTAAAAATCATATACATTTTGATCAAGACTTGAACTAAAGACATAAAGTGGGTCAAAAAGGAAACATTTGAGTGGAGAATATGAAGAATCTCTTCGCTTTTCTTTCTCCTTTACGCATTAAATTCTTTTTTTTTTCTTGATATATTTGATGATACAAGAGTCGAGAAGCAAAACCCCATAACGCAGTTTATTTTCCACCTGAAAAACCAAAATAAATAAATAAATAGAGAATGTAAGAAATTCGGATCCACCATATAATGTGCCTTTATCTTGGGGTCCATCCATCACATATACAAATTGATCCGTTTATCATAAAAACATTTGATTATGATGATTGTGTTCCATTCCATTACGTATATATAAAAAATGAAAAGGAGTTAGGGATGAGTCATTCATTTACCTTTAACTCTCTCGCACGATTTTGACATAAAAGAAAGTAAAACAACGAGTAACGTAACTCCAGCAATTAAGCCAACTATGATTGCAAGTGTCTTCTGTATCTCATCGTCATTATTGTCACGATTCCCACCTTAATCCCAAAACGTTTATCAAATATTGCATGCATATACAATATGATATGACATGTGTAAATGCAGGGATAGTTTAGATTCATCATGAACAATTAATTAACTCTTAAACACAAATAAGAAAATTAAGAGAAACAAAAGCAGCGGAGCAGAGAAGGGCATTACCGTAGCCGTTGGCTCGCGAGTGTCCTCCGCGCCCAGAGTACCGCGCGTAGCACTTGGCTAAGTAAACGTCACCCCAAGCGGCGGTGCCACAATCAGTTTTCAACCGTCCGATCGCTTCCATCAAACAGTCCTGACACTCGCTCGCACTGAGATCTCCGGTGCACTGCGCCACACCTTGCAGCTCCCCCGACACTCCCACTCTATAAGACCCACCGCTACTCGTCGATAAATAACCAACCACCGAGTCCCTCCGAGTCATCTCGTCCGAGTTATACCCAACCGGTGACCCGCACCGTCTAACGACCACCGTCTTATCCTCGACGCCGAGGAACGTCGAGTTGTCATACTTCACGAAACATCCTTCGAGCTGCAACGCGCCACCGGTAGCGCCGGCGCAGAGGCTTCCGAGACGGCTAACGGCTCGAGCGACGCACCTAGCGCAGTCGCCGGAGCCTAAAGAGAGGTCGCCGCGACACTGGTACAAGCCGTAGACGGAACCGTCGCCGCCGGAGATTCCGTTGACGGTGAAGTTGTTGTATGTGTAGAGAGAAGCTGAGCTAACGAAGGAGGTGAGGAGCGAGTTGACGTTAGACTCGTAAGGCGATCCCGGAAAATATTTTGTTTGCGAGCAGCCACCGTAGACAAAAGTATCGACGGCGGCGAATGTGAATGTTCCGAGGAGGAACAGGACGGTGATTAAGAGAAGCGTTTTTGTGCAGAACATGACTTTGTGTGTGTGTGGTATGACTAGAAGAAAATATGAGAATGAGCAACTTTTTATGCTTGGTGCGTTGTTACATTTATTATGAACACAAAATGTTATACACTCTTTTTAATTATCTGGTTGGACTGCTATAGTGTTATTGTCAACATTATTTTGGTTGCTAATTTTATATTATCAACGCTGTTTTTTGTGTTAAAATAACATATGTACACCTGAATTTACACAGCATCTGAAATTATTTCCCTACAAATCAACTAAGACTAAACCGAAAATAAAAAGAAGCCCTAAAAATCTAATAGTTGAGCATAATATATATCTGTATTATTAAAACTGAAGTACCTTTTGGTATTATTTGGAAACATGTATAACAGTACAAACGAGAATTATTTGGAAATACGGATATCGGTAAAAAAAGTAGTATAGTATCATTTTAATAATTTCATTAATATAATTACATTAATCGTCTTTCAATGTTTCACTCATTTTAACAATTTCATTAATTATATTATCTTAACAATACATCACATCATTAATTATATCACTATAATATTGATAGTGCATATTTTATTTATTAGCTAATCAACATTAACTTTATGTCAATTATAAAATAAAAATGAAATATAAAATAACTAGGTTTAGCATATGGTTAAACGTTCGGTTTAGTTTGTTTTACTAAATTTATTTATTTATTTTAGTTTCAATCGGTAGAAAATTACGTACCGAAAACATAATTTAAAGACATGTTTTGTGAATAAAAAAATAACTTAAATCAAAATAATAAAATGTATTACATTTATTGTCACTTAATTTTCACTCCATATACCAATAGCAACTAATCTAGTGGCAAACAAGCTTGCACGAGGTGCTTGAGCTGTGTTCTATGTTGATTCCACCCCACCGGTTTGGCTTTCCGAGCCGGTAGGATTTTTATCATAATTTAGTTGTTGTTGTCAAAAAAAAAAATCACTCCAAATAATTATTTTACTAAATAAAAACTTTTTATATTTCAATTAATTTACCAAACACATAGAAATAGTTATTTTTGTTAGTTTATAAAATCAGTTAGACTGAACATTGGCTATCCATTTAGGTAAAAGTTGTTCTTTTTGAATTTTTTTTTTTAAATTAGGCCTCACTTGAATATTATAAATTTATGTGTGTGTTTTGAGTTTGGTTCTGATGTACAAGAACCTAAAAATATCTAAATAACAAATGTATCTAAAACGGGTTTAGATATTTGTACCAAAAATAACAATATTATCCGATTCGGTTCAGATCTTTTGAATACAATTAGTTATATTACAACACATCTAAAATATATAACACTATGAAAAACAAATATCAATATATAAAATGTAAAAATCAATATCCGTGCGGATGCGCAGATCAATCTCTAGTATAAGCTTTATAGTCCGAGATACCTAAGAATCTAATATATAAGCATCGCATTCAATGATCTAGCTATGTTTTGTAATATAAACTAAATTTTGATCTGTATTTTCAAAACATGGGATTATATTGTACCAAATTAATTCTTTTTAGCTATAATCATTTTTAGATAATATAGTTATGAGTTCCAAAAAACAAGCAATATTATAATATAATGTAGATATAAAAGTTTCACATATGCTAACAATTTTATTTTTTATAAAATTATATAATTTAAAATATTTTAGTTCATTTTAACGGTAAATGATATTTAATTATCGTTTTATTTAGTTGACATATTTTGTAAATAACACATGAACTAAATGTTAGTTATATGCTATGATTTTATTTTAATAAGATAGATATTTCATGTAATATAGTGTAATATTTCCTTCTATTATTAGGCTGGTGTCAAAAAGAATATTTCTTATTTGATCATAATTTTATTTTGGAAAACAATTTGATCATAAATTTAGTTTGATAAAACTAAATATAGGAAATGGGGTGAGAGAAGTCTCTCTATAAAGGAGAAAGGGCCAAGTTCAAGAAGAAAAAGGCCATGATAGCTTCCCACTAGGATGGAGTCACTAGATTTATTTATCAAGGAAAATACCACAAATGCGCACATATATGATTGTTTTTATTGTCGAATTTAACAAACAAATATATTATTTTTTATGATTTTTAATTTTCATCCGGTCCTCTTATCAGTCTCGATGATTTACAGAAATGAGGTAATAGTATTTTTAGCAAGAAATCTGATAATATGATTAACCAAGAGAATCAAGATAATATTTGCTTGAACTTTTCTTATGCGAAACGATAATGACGAGTAAAGAATTTAAGAGACATGATAAGTCTGATACTGTAATATTAGATTTAACATTTGGGTCTCGCTTAATAATTTGTGGGATGTTGTTGTTATGTCATTTCAGTCATTTTGTCATTCTATTTAGCTATTTCTGCATTTTCAATAACGAATTTTGAATATCCGAAACTGTTCTCTCAATGGTAAAGTCTTCTTCTCTAATAGCATTTCCAAAATAAACTCTGTAATTTCAAATATGAAGTTTTTTGCTCTCCAAAAAGAAACTTCAAAACTTCAAATTTGAAGTTTTGAGGAGTGAGACTCTATATTTGAAGTTTCATATATTTATTTGCATTTTGATCCTTACAATTACAAATCACATTTATGATTTATAAATGTTTTCTTGTTTATTGTTTTAATCCTTATAAAAATTATATCTCATAAATATTTTAAGTTTTGTTTACAAAATTTAAGTTTATACATAAAATTAAATAAAACTTTAAAATAATATTAAAAATATTTAAAACTAGATTTAGATAACAAAAATATACAAAAAAAACTTAACAAAAAAGCTTTTAAAAAATTACATAAAGACATAACAATTACACAAATTTAAATATTACAACAACATTAATAGTCAGGTAAGTTTGAACCGGAACCTTCAAAATTTTTAAATATTGTCCATTTTTTTTTGTGTAAGTGAAGATGGTTGTTGTTGTTGTTGATGATATATTTCCGTACAATTCTTTCTTGTTTATATGAATATATTCACAAGTATTAATATCATCGATAAAAGTTAGTCTTTTAGCAATATTTTATGTTTATTTTTTACTTTCTTGTTCTTATCTAATGTATTTACAAGTATTAATATCACCCAATTTCAACAATTTTTATCTCTAATCTACAAATTAAAAATAAGGATAACCATTTTCACTTCAAAATGTACTATTAGATCATATATGCCTTACGAAAATCACTTTATAGAATAATATGATATTTTGATTGAAGTTTAATATTAATTAATTTATTTGGTTTAAAATTTTATATTTTAATATAAAATTTTATTAATTAATATTGTTGTAATATGTTTATATATGTGCTAGTTATTTGCAATTTTTTTATGGATTCAAATTAGTTATGATAAATATAAGGACCATATTAGAAAATACAAATAGTTTTAAAATTGAGTTTAAAGTTTTGTTTTTGGAAAATAACACCTTTAAACTTCAAATATAGAGTTTTGGAAACTTTAAAATAGAATTTCTTTAATGAGATGCTGTAGAGACATAGATGTCAAGTTAGAATCTCCTCAACAACATATAAGGAATTTAACAACTGACTCTTGTCCATCGTCCAAGAAGATTATAGGGTTTATGATTAAAATTTCTGTTTTTTTGTCAACTGAGTTTCATTACTTTAAGCCCATTGGGCAATTACATTTGGTACCAGTTTATACAAAGAGAAGAGTCCATTAAGCACTAAAATATTAAATCAGCCCAAAAAAGAAACATCCAGATGCTGCACAAGATGGCGATTGATTCTTTCGACTCCACGTCTCTGGACACGCGTCCTTCATGCGTTGAGCGGCAATCTCGGTCGTACCGCTGAACCTAACCGCCGCAAGCTTCCGTAGACGCCTTTCTTGCCCTATCTCTCCGCCGTAAATTTCCGCCAGATCAACTCAGAGATGATCCGAACATGAAGATCTGATACCAAATATAAAGCTTCCCACTTTCAACCGTGAATATTCAAGCAGAGAACCCTTGATTCACCTGAGTTAAGACACAGGAAGTTGTGTAAAGGATGAACTAACCATGTAAGAATTTAATTGGGAGTTGTGTCATCTGTCAGTCTGACGCATTGTGACAAAATGACGGATTATACTATACTTCGAGTGGAATATTGGTTCTATTATCGGCAAGAACGTGATTTTTTGAATAATGTAATTATGTTGTCATTTTTATTTGTTAAGAGTTGTTTTTAGTGTGTTATGTAGTAATATATAATAGGTTAATATATTTTGTGTTTGTTTTTTCGAATAATGTGTTGTTGTGCGTATAGTACTTGTTAGTAGTGAAATGAGCATATACTGTAAAAGAATATTGAATTTCAATAACTTTATTGATTCTAAGATTAATGGTTTCAGCGTCAAAATTGTATTATATTTTTTTCATATTTTTGAAAATTATAACTTTTAAGATGTTTTTTGCCATCTCCCTATAATTTGACCTTGAGCCATCACCGTCTATGTATTTCGTTACCTTTCTGGTGTGCGGTGCTTCTCACCATCACCGGAAAAAGACTTACATATTTCTCTTGTTCTTCCTTGTCTTCTTCACCTGTGAGATTATATGATATTTGTTGTAGATAGGGTTTATGAGTTTTCAGTTTTTCGGTTGATTCTCACGGCATTGTAGGTTGTTCCAGTCAATATTGACTGCTCCTCTTCTTCTTTAGATTTCAGCTGATGTTTCTTGGTTGGGTCAGAGTTTAGTCGTTTTTGATGTTGTATTCCTCAACGTTGGCTTACCGTTTATAGTTTCTGCCTGTCTTGGTTTTCAAGATCTAGTTTTTGGTGTTCTGACTTCTACGCTTTCTTTCATAGCTCGAGGACGGCTTCATAGTTTGTTGATTTCGTTTCGTCTCTCTTTTCCTCTCTATTCTCGCATCTCTTTGCAGCTTTCATCGCATCTCTTGTGGTTCTCTCTTTCACCATGTTTGCCACTTGAGATTTGGATAATATTTTCGTTCGTGCATGTTGTATGGGCTTGGAAGGTTATTTCTGGTCTCAAGTTTAGTCTCTGATTTTTTTGTGGTTGTCTTCCATTCTCCCTCCCTCAAATTGTTTCTTTTCTTTCCATGTTTCCTTTCTATAGGTGTGCGGAGTTAGTCTCTTGAAGTTTTGGTCCCTTCTATCCAGAGTTTTGTGGTTTTTCACTTACATGGCCGTGTTGTATATTTTTGTTTAGTTTGAGAGATGTTTCTTATCTTTTAGCTACTGATTGTAATTCCGGTGTTTTAGGCATATATGTTCCTGCTTCTTGCTCGCTTTGGCCTTTCGATTATTATTCTCCTTCTGACCCGTTTTCTTGGTTATTTGCGTTGGTGCTCTAGTTTCTTATTTTTAGTTTGATTATCTTATGATATTAACAGTGAAATAAATATATAATTTGTAAATGAAATAACAAAAATTAGTAAAAATAATAAAATGGTGAAAGTTTATGCTATTTTTGATTGTAAATAAACTAAATATTTAAAATATATTTTTATTATTTTATTTATTTCTTAAATTTTAGGGACTAATAAGTGTGAGAATGATTAGATAGTACATAATTAGAAATTGATAGAACAAATTGCAATAATCTAAAAAAAAAAAGATTTAAAATACAAAAAAATATATGATGACACATGTCAACAAACTCCTATTCCACATGTCATAAGAAGGGAAAAAACCAACTTTATATATAGAAGTTTGAGAGATGTTTTTTATCTTTTACCTACTGATTGTGATTCCGGTGCTTTAGGCATATATGTTCCTGCTTCTTGCTGGCTTTGGCCTTTCGATTATTATTCTCCTTGTGACCCGCTTTCTTGGTTATTTGCGTTGGTGCTCTAATTTCTTATTTTTAGTTTGATTATCTTATGATATTAATAGTGAAATAAATATATAATTTGTAAATAAAATAATAAAATTAGTAAAAATAATAAAATGGTGAAAGCTTATGCTATTTTTAATTGTAAATAAATTAAATATTTAAAATATATTTTTATTATTTTATTTATTTCTTGAATTTTAGGGACTAATAAGTGTGAGAAGGATTAGATACTACATAATTAGAAATTGATGAAACAAATTGCAATAATCTAAAAGAAAAAGGATTTAAAATACAAAAAAAAAATACGAGGACACATGTCAACAAACCTCTCTTCCACATGTCATAAGAAGGAAAAAAATCAACTTTATATATATCCCCTATATATTATTTGAGAAACATTACAACTTCTTTTTGTAACCACATGTCATCACTAAAATGACTCTTGAAATCATTATAGAAATATGTTGGTGCATCTAATTATATAATAAGCTTTTTATTAAATTAACAATAAATTAATCATTAATGTACTTTATTATTTCCTTAAATAAAATTTACGGAATTGCCTAATGTGGCTAAAGTATATATGGCAATTAATGATTTTGAATAATAAAGATTTGATAAAAAAATAGTGTATCTTCTATCATATTTGTTTAATTTTAAACTATTAAATAAATTAAACAACCACAATAACCATATAATAAAAATTTAGATTTTTATGTATATGTTATATTTTAAATTTTTACAAACGGCTATAAATTACTAAAACTGTTAAAAATTTCACATTCAAATTTTATGATCCATGGTTTAAAATTTTTGTTATGACAAAATAAAAATGATTACAAAAATTATATAAGTAAAAAGTCTAATTTAATTAATTATTAAGATTAATATATATATATCGTTTTAAATTAAACTATAAACCATATAAAATACAATATTTTAGTTTCAAAATTTACTTTGAACAATTTTTTTGATAAAAGTTTTGAACGATCATTGACAACTTCTTTTTAAAAAAATTATAAATTAATAAACTATTAATCCCAAAATGAAAATTTTGTTATCAGTAATTTAAATTTTTTTCTATAAAAGATACAAATGATCAAAAAAACTATATTAGTAGAAATCATCATTTAATAGACATTAATATTAAAAATATACTAAAATATATTATCTATGTTAGAATCCTTTAAATTTAATAACATATCCTATCAAATATAAAAAAAAATATTTTTTGGATTAATAAAATTGATTTATATGGTCGTACCAATTTAATTATATATTTAATAGTTACTGACTTTTAATTATTTAATATATATTTATTATTTCATAATATGTAAAAATATTTAATACATAAAATAATTTTTATATATAATGTTGATCCCGCGCAAGGCGCGGATCTTAACCTAGTAGATTATACTATTTATTAAACAAATAACACAGAAAAATCGATCGGTCAATATCATAACAATAAACAAAATCGGTTACTGTGCACTTACATTTCTATTATACGGTTTATAGTAGATTAGAACAGAACAAAATAATAAATTAAATGTTAACTGTTTCTAAGTTGCAAAATAGTTTGGGAGGACACAGAGTTGCAGCTGCCGACAGCTCCCGACGCTGATGACTATCTGCTACACCGGAAAATGAAGAGAAAGTGGATGATAAATAGGAAGAGAAGGAGGAAGGGGATGAGGAAAAGTAGAAGGATGATGGTGATGAGGAGAAATGAGGGGAAACAAAGAGAAAAGTATGATGCTATATTGTGATCTTAAATAGAGTAGTATACTATAATGTATAAAACTATACACGTCTACATATTTGTTGTTAGAACTGAACAAAAAGAAAATATGAGAGAAATTGTGTTTGCATTGAATCTAAAGTTTGTTTTAGGGAACTTCAAACCAGATTATTCATAACAATACAACTATTTATATTACCATGAAGTTTGTAGTCTATTCTTATCACATAACCAAAAATATAGAATATAACACATTACATATCACTGTTTATCTTCTCCAATGCAATTAGCGTGCGATTATTTATCTTAAAAAAAATTGGTTAAATTTCTTTTTTCACTGTCAATGTTGGGTTGCTCCTACTCCTTTACTGTTACCGACTGTCGTGGTAAAAGCTGATGTACAAACATAACTGAGAAAGCACAATTTCAAGTAGATACTACAATAGATTTAACATAGGCTAGTTCAAAAACGAACTCATACTAACTGCTTAACTTTAAGTTTTAAAACAAAAACACATATTCGGATAAAACAGAGGAAATAAACATTTCTAGTCCACGGATGCCATACTAACATAGGATGATTATAGTTTCAAGCAAATATGTAACCATGAAACAAATATCATACTAACCTAGCTTTAACATTGGCTAGTTCACAGCCATACAAAGACATCATTCGTTAGATATAATATAATACCTAAACAGCAGAACTATATAGAACAAAAAAAAATACACAATTCTAGTTCATGTATGTCATATTAACCGAGGGTCATTATAGAACAAAGGCAATACCCATACTAACCACATGGAATTCAATATATATTCTCTTTTTTACAACTAGGGGTACTAGCGGACACCTAAATTATTAGTTAGGCGGCAAATTATAATAATATACTAGTGCCTAAGCCGTCTAGACGGCCGCCTAGGCCGCTTTCTTGAACACTGACTAAAACACACAATAAGAGACGCTTCCATACAACTCTATCAATATACAAAACACATACATACAACTGGAAAACCCGAGTATTGGACTATACTATTCATAATAAACTCCAATATAGTATAGTACATTCTTTAACGACAATTAAATATAACATTATGATACGATGCCGCGTCTTCGTCTGTATGTAAACCTAACCCCCAGACCTATCATCTACCATGTGAACACAACTTCATTGAAGCGCTAACCTTTTCCGCCTTTGATACAACCTTACTCTTCTTCACCGTCAACTCTTCACTGCCTAACACACGATTGTGGGATACTCTCGAGCCATCTGTCAGTTTCTTTGCTCTCTTAATGCCTCTATAAAGCTGCTTTCTCCATAATGCGCCGCAATCCGACTTCCACCGATGAACCCGTAAATTCCCATACACCGGGGATCCCAACTTTAGCCCCCCAGAAGTATATTTTTACTTCTTTCTTCTGAAACGTCTCATCTGTTGTGAGTAGAAGTATTTATGGGAAGAGATTGCAACCATGGCTTGCGTATAGAGTTTTATCTGATGAATTAAAGTTGTCTTATAAGGTGCAATTTCTCTTTTATAAAATGTAATCAAAAACCAGTACAAAATATGAATAATACTTTTATCAATCATTCAAAATTGAGTGATCTCTACAACGCTTAGGCAGATGCTAAAAATCCTAGTGATAAAACCAAAACATATGACATGAGCAACAATTAGAAGGAAATCAAAACAAAGCCCAAAACCTTAAGTTCCAATAAAATACAAATAAAATAATGGGCCACATCAATATTACAAAGGAAAAATCCCATTTTAAACACCGCATTTTAAACACCGAAAGTGTCACTTTCTGGCACTTTAAACACTTAATTTTTTTGACTATCACTTTAAACCTTCAAATTGACATTTTTATCGTAATAAACCTCCAACGACGTTTTCCTGTTCATAAGCGACCGGTACTGTTCATTTTACAGGTTAAAATGAAAACGTGGTTTCTTTTTTTTCTTAAAAAATAAAAATAAAATCAAAATACATAAAAATACAGAAAAAAAAAATCGAATGAAATTGGAAAAAATTATAAAAATTCAAAACAAAATTAAAAAATTAAAACTTCAAAATAACATAAAAATTAAAATTAAAGTTAGAATTTCAAACTTAAAATAAAATAAAATATTAAAAATTCTAAAATTTTTAAAATAAGATCTAAAATTTAAAAACAAAATTAAAATTTTAAAAAATTTAAAATAAGATCTAAAATATTTTTAAAAAAATGAGTCTTTTTTATTTGTATTTATATATTTAGAGTATAAGAGTCTTTTGCATCTTTAATGAAATATTTTGGTTATTTTTTTTTAGAAAATATTTTTGACAAAACTCAAAATAATATATTTGAGAGAATTATTAGCCCTACTTGCGGTCACCGTCAATTAACATGCGTGCGGTCACCATCAATTAACATGCGTGCGGTCACCGTCAATTAACATGGGGTGAATAATGATTGATAAGTGATAACTTAATACGAACTGATTGATTCAACTACGTAAACATGTGACTCATCTTAATTTTTTCGTACCAGAAGTAAGATAACAAGCAGGAATATAAGCTGAGGTTATAATTTTAAGAGCTGGGATAACAATGGATATATGAGTATCAAATTTTTTGAAATGTACTCGTCTTCTATCTGCTCTTTAAGAGAAGAAAATTACTTTATACGTTGTTTTCTCTCTTTTTTTAAAATAAAAATCATGAAAACTGAAGAAGTGATCAAAGCCACGTAAGATTACTTGATTCGAGAAATAGGATTTAAAATGCTTCTTAATTTATTTGGTTTGGACTTTGGACTAAAAGGAAACGATCGATCATACGTCAATCTTTTTTTATTGTTAAAAACGCAACTTGTTGTATTATAAAATGACTAGTAAACAAAAACATTAAATATAAAGATATGGATCTTCCAAAATTTTCCAAAAAACTATAGTATTATAATCGATCTTTAGTAGACTTATAAATATTGTCTTTTTCAATTGCAGCATGAACCTTTGTTTGAAAAACAAACAATTGTTACAAAAACAATCATTCTAACAAATAATGTTATTGTTATTATCTAATTAACTAGTGACTAAGATGTTTGTTTGGTGACAATGAATATGTAGCTGGACCCGGAGAAAAAACAAGTTTAGAAATGTGAACCAACAGTTTCGTAAAAGATAAAGCCAATTTGATAAATGACTCATCAACCTTTCCGATATTATCATAATGAATTTGGAAAACGACAATTTCCGTTACATATATATTATATCAATATAGCTTATGATTGGAGTAATTTATTGTTGCTTTTTCATGTAAGCAATCACACAATGACACGTATCACCAGTTGCATTATTAAATATTTCTCAAACACAAAAAATCAGCATGAAATCAAGTGTTCCCATTGCAAGTTCAAAGAGAGATGAAAAACATAAACAGAGGGAAACACCGTTGCACAGTTTTTGCTTGCACTCTTTGTTTAGGTTCGTAACTCTTCATGGTCTCTTTAATCAAATCTTGCAGAAACATTATAAACACGACATACAAGACTTGTTAAATCACATGATAATTTTTTTACTCCAAATTAAACCTAAAAATCTACTCATAAGTATTGTTTTCCCACTCTGCATTTGTTTTGATCTTCAGCTGTCTCAATACTAATTGAAACCCATCTATTTCGTATCTACAGAGACACACTAGTCCGAAAACTCCCATCACAATCAGTAGTCATCAGCACATTGTTTCAATAGAGATGGAAAGAGTCTTCTCTTCCTTTGGTTGAATCATTGGTGATGAGAGTCTCGCAACCAAAATATCTAAAGCTTCTTTCATCCACCAATCTCTACAGGCTTCTCTGGCGTCTACTACGTTCATCTGAAAAATTAGCAAAAAGATCGTTAGAAAATTCAACCAATATTAAAATTCATCGATACTATAAAGAATGTTTAGCTACTGACCCAGATTCTTTGCCTAGCATGTTGTTCAGGCCACAGCTCAAGTTGTTCTGTAACAAGCATAGGGAACATTAGTCCTTCATAGTATGTTCCTCTGCTTTTGCTCAAAAAGTCCCATTTTCCTAACTGATGCTGCCAAAATTAAAACACAAGAAAACAACAAAAATTAATTTTAAAAGAAAGAACAATAATAGCAAATAAAAAAGAAAACAAGATTTTTATTTTTAAAAGTACCTCAACGTTGCCAAGAACTCCAGCTTCTTCAAGAGACTCTCTTGATGCAGCTTCTTCTACAGATTCATCAAGCTCCCAACCACCCTGAAAATATTAATTAAGTATTGGCAAACACAATTAATACCCAGAAAAAAGTTTAACCTTTAAAATACCAAAACCATCAAACTTAAAAAAAGATTGAGATTTTTTATTCTTTTTGAAGAAAAAGTTTATACCTTAGGGAACATCATGGCGTGGCCTTTTTGAGAAGAGATAACAAGAACTTCTACCTCGTCACTAATTTTTCCATCGCTTGATAACTTGAATCTGTACGGAATACATCTGCAAGATTTTCCATATTTAGAAACTCAGAAAAAAAAATCCAAAAGTAATTGTTTTTCTTTTTATGTTCTTCCGGCGGTGGAGGCCAGATGTATAGATGAACATACCCGACGACTTGACGACGACCTTTGTTGTATCTCTGAAACTGACGACCAGTGCGAGAAACCAAACACACCATTTTTTCAACTCCCATATTTTAGCTAAGTATTTTTACAGAAGAACCCCAATTTCCGAGATAAAGGAAGAGAAGAAAAAGATTATATAAAAGAAAAGATTTGAAACAACTATAACGGTTCAGAATCTGTAAGAGAGAAGAGCCCAAGAATCTATGGTCGGTTTACTGATCGGAAGTTTTAGTAGTTATGCTTTTAAGTGTTTATGATTTGATTTAGTTGTGCCTGAAAAGATTTGAGAGAGAGAGAGGAGGAGGAGAATGTGAAAGATATGAGACAAAAAGCGTTGTGTTCAACCTCCAATTGCTTGTCTTGTTTATATAAAAAACGGCCGCTCAAACATACCCCTTTTTAGTTAGTTTATGTTAATATTGTTGACGTAGGTATAAGGCTTATCAAATATTATCACCCCCTCTTTAAAAAAGAAGAAGTTATCATCCCATCTTCAAAGATTTATTACATCAATATTCTTTATAATATAATTTTAAAATACTATTTTTGGTACATAACTTAGGTTCACCCCTAAGTTAGTAACTTTTAAATTAACCTCACTCTTTATGACCAATCAAAGTGATACATAGATTATTAATTAAAAAACATTAAATTAAACAAAAAATAGCTACAAAAAATAAAAACGCTAATTTTAACGACGCTAACGCTTCCAGCTAAACCCTAAACCCTAAATCTTAATTTCTAAACCCTATACCCTAAATTCTAAACCCAAATCCAAACCCTTAAACTCAAACCCTATACCCTAAACCTAATCTTAGACCCTAAACCCAAATTATATACCCTAAACCCAAAAACTAGACTATAAACCTAAACTCTATACCCTAAACTCAAATCCTACACCCTAAACCCAAACCGTAAACCTTAAACTCTAATCCTAGACCCTAAACCCTAATCTTGGACCCTAAACCCAAGTTATATACCTTAAACCCAAAAAATAGACTATAAACCTAAACCATATACTCTAAACCCAAATCTTAGACTCTAAACCCAAACCGTAAACCTAATACCCAAACCCTATAGCATCTAAGTTTGGGGTTTGAGTTTAGGGTTTACCATTTGGGTTTTAGGTCTAGGATTTGGATTTTGGGTATAGGTTTTGGGTTTAGGATTTACGGTTTGGGTTTAGGATTTACCGTTTGGACTTATAGTTAATGTTTTGGGTTTAGGATATATAATTTGGGTTTAAGGTTTACGGTTTGGGTTTAGGGTCTAGGACTTGGGTTTAGGGTATAGAGTTTAGGTTTATAGTCTAGTTTTTGGGTTCAAGGTATATAATTTGGGTTTAGGGTCTAGGATTAGGGTTTAGGGTATAGGATTTGGTTTAGGGGTTTTGATTTGGGTTTAGAATTTAGGGTATAGAGTTTAGAATTTAAGATTTAGGGTTTATGGTTTAGCTCGAAGCGTTAGCGTCGTTAAAATTAGCGTTTTTATTTTATGTAGCTATTTTTTATTTAATTTAATATTTTTTAATTAATAATCTATGTGTCAATTTGATTGGTCATAAAGAGTGGAGTTAATTTTAAGGGTAAATCTAAGTTATGTACTTTTGGTAGACGGGTAGCTATCCAATTCTTTTGTTATTTTGGGTAAAAATTTGGCTGATTAAGCCTTGTCTTTTCACCAATAAGATTTCCAAATTAAATACGATGATGCTTTAATTTTTTGGTATATATATATTACATTTCATATGAAGAAAATTGTAAATTTCAAAATAGGCCCAAACGACGTGTGTGAAAAATAAATAAGGACAAACGAACCAAAAGTTTGGATTGTATAATTAAAAACAACTCGTATTGCAAATGTGGAAGAGATTTTAGTTATCATTTAATTTAACTTAACGACATATTTGCCGACGTCAATAGACATATATAAACAAAATATGATACGTACACTATAAAATAATGAATCGGGTTGATGTATTCTTTTTCCTATAATATAATAATGATATAGCTAATAAAATTATATTTGAGTAACCAACTTAATTATGGTGTACTTAATTAAGTAATCACCGTTTTGTTAGTTGTAGCCAAAGAATTTTTCAAACTTACATTAGTAAAATTTACTCTCATAGTCGCAGCAGCTTGGTAAATATTGGTGGGACAACAAAATTAAGAAGTTAGAGAATCAGTATGATTAAGGCATAGCCAACATATATTTCAACGTAATTAATAATTGGACGTTGTCCATGTCAACGTATTTAAGGGGTTGCTCTGTCGTTTCGTGGTTTAGGCTTGTAGGTTTGGTTGGTTAATAACAAGAGACATTAATTAGGTTAATAATTAATCACGTAAGTTTGATTAAAAAAAATGTTGTAATTTTAACATTTTAAAACGTAGTTAAACAATATAATCTGTATCCTAACGCGGCACGTTTGTGTTGACTTTGGAAGGGACGTGGTCAGGTGCGTCGACGCCTCCAATCATTTCCTTAAGCTCGACCAAGTCCGTGTTTGAATCGTGGTCTGTGGACGCGTCTACGTTTGATGTTTGTTCGATGTATCTCGTTTTTTTTCTTACCCGAGTGGTGTAGTAGTTACGTATTGAAAGTAATTCGATCGTACTATTCAATATAAAACTGCTAATGTATAATGCGTGGTTTGGACCGGGCTTTAATTAACACGATTTATAACCCCTTTGAAAATGAAAATTTTGTCCTTATTATATACCATCCTCATGGATAGAATATGATTGTTAATTTTATGATCTGCTTGATTGCGATATAGTGCCATGCATGGAACATATAGGCAGAAAATATATATTCCGATTAGGGTTTGTCAAATTATATGCTATATTGGTTTACGATCCAAAAAAAATATAATTGAAAAACTTTATGTAGAGCAAATTAAATACTAAAAGTATTTATGATATTTGCTTTGCTCTCATTATTTTGCTTAGTCTAAAATTAACAAATTAACCTCAGAAAATATCTAATATGATTATATAAGTTGATTAGAGGGTTGTGATCAGCCATATTAATGATAAAATATATCAATCTGTGTTCCTTTTTTTCTTTCTAACAACCAAATCATTTCATAAAAAAGTTTAACGAAGCAGTATCAATCTGTATTTCTTAATGTACTTAAAAATGGGCTATCTGCCTATCCACGTGATAGTTACTTGTTTTGAGAATGCTGGAATTAAGTACTTCATTACAAATAAGACGTAAGTGATCGATCTACTTAATTAATATGATTTACATCGATAAAGAAGAACATATTATCATTACTATATATCTTCTAGCTATTTGATTGATGAATTACTTAGCGTATGACTAGTTCCAACGTAGCGGTTGCACTTGTGGCTGCGGGAGTTTGCGGATGCGGTTGGTTGCGGTTTATAGCGGTTTTAAGAGATTTGTACGACTGGTTCTGCTGTTAGAAATTAGTGCGTTTGCAGGATACTTATGACTGATTAACAACCAAATACAGCAGCGGTTAAATAATAAATTAACAATATTTTCATTTTATATAATCATAAAAATATCAAAAATCATAATATTATAATAAATATAAAAATTATTTTTAGAAAGTTCTAGTTTTAAATTTTTAAAAATTATAGAAAATAATTTATTTTAAAACTTTATAATATTAATTAAAATATTATAGATATATTTTAGTATTTTTATAATTCCAATTTAATTTTTTTATTGAATATTTTTATTTTTGTATTTATATTGTCTAAAAAAAAGAAGAAAAAAAATTATCCTCCCGCAACCGTCCGCAGCCGCAAACGCTAGCTGAAACTAACTTTTAAATTTATGAAGTTTAGAGCGGTTTGAAACGGTTTGGAGCGGTTTGAGCGATTATTGCAAAACGCCAACAACTTCTACCAACCGCAAAAGCTGCGTTTGCGGGTGGTGGCGGAGAAACCAGTCATACCCTTAGTCCTATTATCTAGGGGCTCAGACGATTGAAGAAAAATACGAAAAATTATCTCGAGGATTGAGTAGGTAAGTCGCAGAAGACATATAAGTTAAGTACACCAAAAAGGTTCAATGAATTTTGCTGAATGCTGAATAAAACTATTCGTACTACTAGATAGGCGTAGACTTATCAAATGTGGATACTTCCTGCAAATGTGTGGTACGTGGATATAAAGCCATTCTTTAAATGCTACAACCATTAGTATTTAAATTTTGCCCACCGTTTTAGAATAGTACCACTATAAATCCACAAAAGTATTTTCTTTCACCAGCACACATGATTAATCTCTTTAGTCTGCACCCATCATAGTTCATGTGTTCTAGTAAGAAAACACTTTTAACCACCTAAGAAAGTATTTTTGTTGGCTTCATCTCACTTCCCAGCTTGATGTTCGATGAGATTATAGAACTTCTCTACGACATTAGTTGTTTAAGCATTTTGTTTGCCCATATCTTAATATGTTGTATTTGCTTCCTTGTAATAGCTGGTTATTTAGCCATGATAGTTTTGTTATTATGTTGTATGGACTTTTTTTCTACTCACGGAAAGTAAGAATCTATAAAATTGAGATTTGATAAAAAAACACTAATGTTTATTATTATATGTCAATTTTAAAAACTGTTGAAGTTATTTTCATTGCTTACACATATACGTATGGAATAACTAGTATTTTCATATTCACCTATCGTATTAGACGATCCACGGTATCATCTAATTTCTTATCGTACGTAACACTATACCGAAGATAGGGAGGTTTAAACTTAATAGATATCCATTTGGTGATATATATTTTTACTAAAAGTGTCATACTATTCAAACGTCTAATCTATGCAAAATTTTCAACGCCAATCCGAATCCAGGCCTATTTTACTGATGTTTTTTTTGCGTAAATATAAAAAGATTTTTCATGATTAAATGTTGTTATCCACAAAACATGAAACATTATCAAAATTCAAAGCTACTCTCCTAGTTTTTGAAAATAAACAAAACAAATTAAATGGAATATTTTTTTTTTGTCATCAAATTAAATGGAATAAATGACGGAAAATAATTGGTCGGAAAGAGAGACCGCCGCACGATATGTTTCCCTCAGCCACAAAGACATCGCCTACAAATTATATGGACAGGAAAGAGTCTTAAATTCTTAATAATCATTTATCAATAATCACTTCTTTTTTTTCAAAAATAAATAAATAAATAATCATTAATCAATCGCATCTTCTTTTATTCTACTATAGATTCCCCGCTGCTTTTTTACTTCAAAAACATGAGTGTTTGTTTACGAATTTGATTAAATTTTGATTAATTTTGGATTAAATTATTATTTAACTTTTAAAAAAATATTATATAACTTAAATGATGGGTATAAGAATGACTTTCCGAGAATATAGGAAATTGACACTACCACGAGGGTATCATGGGTTTATGGATTGTCAATAAATGATTAGATGAAACCATATAGGGACCCAAACTATATATCTTTTCAAATTATTATTATTATTATTATTTTAATTATACGGGTATCCTAACCCCACAAAAGTGGTTCATACTAATCACGTATTGCCACGTGTCGGTCTCCTGTCCCTGGCGATGCAGAAATGTTAATTCTCCAGTGGCCGGGACTCGAATCCTGGTGGCTTCACTAAGCTTTTGCCCTCAAGTTAATCACCAACAAACCACAAGCTCTGATTATCTTTTCAATACGTTTCCATTTTCATTTAACAAAGCCCTACAAATTTATACTATTATTAAAACTGAAGTACATTTTGTAACTGTTTGGAAACATGAATAACAATATAATTTTGGAAACATGGATAGTAGTATAAAAAAAATATGGTATCCTTTACTAGTTTCATTAATATAATTACATTAATTGTATTTCTATATTTCACTTAGTTTAACAATTTCATTAATTATATTACATTAACAGTACATCACATCATTAATTACCGTACTAATAATATTACAAATTTTTATTTATTAATATTAACTTTGTGCCAACTATAAAATTAAAAATGTAAATTAATTGGGTTTTGCATATGGTTAAAGGTTCGATTTAGTTTTTTACTAAAACTGTTTTTTATTTTAGTTTCAATTGGTAGAAAATTATGTAGCCAATAACATAATTCAAAGACATGTTTTTGTGAAAGAAATAATAACTTAAATCAAAATAATAAAAATGTATTACATTTATTGTCACTTAATTTTTTACTCCATATAATTATTTTACTAAATAATTTTTTTTTCTATTTCACTTAATTTTGCCAAAAACATAGAAATTGTCTTTTTATTAGTTTATAATATCAGTTAGGCATGACCATTGACTATCCATTTAGGTACGTGTTGGTCTTTTCTTGTATCATTTTTTGGTTTTGAAATTATTTTCCGTTTGAATATTATAAATTTATGTGTGGATTTTGAGCTCGGTCCTTCTGGGCATGGATGAGTTTTCTGATGTATAGGAACCTAAAAATATCTAAGTAACAAATGTATTTGAAACATGTTTGGATATTTATACAAAAAATAATCATATTACCATATTCGGTCCAAGTTTTTTTTGAATAAAATTAGTTATATTACGACACATCTAAAACACTAATTATGAAAAACAAATATCAATATCAATGTATAAAAATGTAAGAACCAATACTCGCGCAGGTGCGCGGATCAATCTCTAGTAATTAACTATAATATTATGTATATGCATTGGATTTGTTTTTGATATTCTCTAAGGCTTCAATCGGTGACCACATTTTATGAACAAAATAATGGTGAAATTCTTATTCTTCAATTTTATAACAATCATGTTAAATTTTTTACCAAATTACATACACATGGGCCCCACTCTATTCCTCTCATTTCCTTAAAGATGAAAATAATTATGAAGAAAAAAGTTCCTCTTCCAATTTTGATGGGAATAAATTGAACATAAATTTATATATTTCTATTTTTTCATTTCCTCAATTGAATTTTTTTAAACTATTTTATTCATTTTTGTGTTCAATTAAACGGTCACCAATTGAAGCCTAACTCTTTATAGTTGATACTTTCATCTGTTTTGCAAAAGTACAATCTTAGATATATGTTTTAAATCACCATAAATTTTACACATAAACTCATACAACTTTTAACAATATAAATAAATAAACTTTTGAACATCATTGTCCACTAAATAAGCAATTTGTTTTGAGAAAAGGGTTCAAGCAAGTTTTTTTTTTACATAGTAAAAATATATATTCTAGAGTGCATGGTTAAGTATAGAGTATGCGTTGGTGTCTTTAATCGGTATGATAGACAGTGAATGTTGCATGAATATAATAAATATATTTTTTGACGAAGAAAATTAAGTTTCTTTTCTTATTCTAGAAATCTACTTTGTAGTCTCTAGAAAACAGAATATTAGGATAAAGACTTTGCCCACAATTTTTCTCCTGGAGTTCACATTCAGATTTGGGATTTTTCCCCATCCAAAATTATAAATTTATAAGAGATTCGAGAAGGAGGTAATTGGAAAGCGACTTTCTAGAATTTAGAATCTTAAGAGAACAATTATTGGGGGTTCTTAGGATGGAGTTCTTAGCGGAATATAAGAACTCGTCTCTTAACTTTTAACTAAAAAAATTAAGAATCGGTTCTTAAATAGAAAGAAGGTAATTGGAAAGCGACTTTCTAGAATTTAGAATCTTAAGAGAACAATTACTGGGGGTTATTAGAGTGAAGTTTTTAGCGAAGTATAAAAACCCGTCTCTTAACTTTTAACTAAAAAAGTTAAGAATCAGCTCTTAAAACTTCTATTTAAGAATTAGTTCTTAACTTTTTTAGTTAAAAGTTAAGAGACGAGTTTTTATATTCCGCTAAGAACCCCACCCTAAGAACCCTCCAACAATCATGCTCTTGGTCGTTTCACAAACATTGATCGTTTCACAAACATTGATCGTAGTTTTGCTGAGAACGAGTGTGACTCGAAGGCATTTATAAGAGTAAGTTTTTACTCTAGATCATTATCTATTCTAAGTTAAGCTAAAAAAAAGTTAATTGTCAAGTAGAATATGTTTCATTATTTACTCTATGCACTATTTACAAATAGGAAAAAATACATGAAATTTTATTCTGAGTTTTATCAGTTATATAATTATAATCGAAATATTTTGACGAACTATTGTCCGTCGGTATCTTCCGACGCCCCATAGTCCGTCGATATTTTCCGAGGACTACATTCGTCGGTATAATCCGAAGAACGTTCTCCGTCGGTATGTAGTTTTTCCGATGAACTCTGGTCTCGTGTGTCCGCATCGGAATATCGTCGGAAGTTCGTCAGAATGACGTTTCTCGGTATTCGTCAGAAAGTCGTCGGAAGGTCTGACGAAATTCCAACGAATACTTTTTTTTCCGACAAAATGATACCGACGAATTGGTTCGTCAAAAATTCGTCGGAATCGGTCTATTCCGACGAATTTCTGACGATTTCGGCCATCAAAATCCTCATGTTTTTTCTTGTAGTGTTTTTATTTTACTCTCATTCTCACTTTGTTATTTACTTTCATTTACTTCTATTTATCAATCACAACAGTAGAAAGGAGAAGAAAGGAAATCTTCTTAAATTTTTGGGAAATATAATATTTTAATTATAAAACCTAACCTCTCTAATATTATATTTACTCAGAACTTCTGAGTAAAACAAAATTTGAAAAGGACGTTGAATGATGTCCACCTTTAAACAGTTAAATATATGTATGAATGATAACGGGTGGAAAAATGGTTGCATGATAAGTTACAAAAAAAATGGCTGTATGAGTCGGAACTGATCTCGCATCATTTTACCGCACTATGTAATAAATTAACAATTTTTTGTTTTTTTTGAAACACAACAATTGCCTCTAATATATAGTCTAGAATTTTTGGGAATTTGTTTTAGGAATGAAAAAAGAAGATGTCGGCATCAAAGGAAGACCGGAGCAAGTCGTGAGAGTTGAAATGGTCGGACACCACATGCACCCCTTCCCTCTCTAATAATATAGCTTGTGAGCCCACCTTATTAAACTCTCTCTTGTCCAAGTCTATATATATTGTTTCTTTGTTGTTGTTCATTTATGATAAATTGACAAATTATGATTTTTAATATTTTTTCTTTTAAACGGGTTTACATATTTTTGTAACCAAGGACTAAAACATGTTTCCATGTGTTGTTTATTCTTTAAAGGAATTTCCTTTTGATAATTATAAGATAAGAATTGAATCCCATAATAATATTTGGATAAATGGGTAGCTGACAAATTGTTTTTTTCAATAAGTGGAATATATAGATTTCTTACATATAAAGCATATAAATACACTAATAACTACAAATATAAACTCTTTACAAAAAATTGTATAATTAATATTCAAGAAGACATTTTATTATTATTGTTATTAGTACTAAAAGTAATAGGTAAATGTTGTTTAATTGTTAAGAAATACATTAAATTTAAAATATTGATGCCAAGCTAGAATGATGCCAAACAAAGTTGAAAACCCAAAACAAGTTCATCCTAATGATTGTATTAACTAACTTATACCAGAATCTACCATTATGGACGCCTCTCAGCTTTAGCTAATTTTGATTCTTGGTATTATATTCAAGAATTTTCGAGTACATGTTCTAGAGAAGTAGTTGGATTTTGTAATACCTCAAGTATGAGTGGACGTTCGGGTACCCATTTAGGTTCAGTTCGGATCTATTTGGGTTTTGGTTTTTTGGGTTCAAAGATTTCAGCCACATTCGGATATTTTTAAATTTTGGTTCGAGTTCGGATTCAGATAATCCATTTAAATTATTTTTTTAAATTCATTACATGCTTTAAAGTTCTCAAAATCTATAAACAAAGTAATATATTACATTATAAATTTAAATAACATATGTCAAAACACCTAAAATTAACATATAAATTGGTTTAGTTTAAATATTTGGATAGATAATCAATAGATATTTCAAGTAGTTTTGGTGTTGAGTATATTTTAGCTATTTAAAACATTTACCTTTGACTATTTGTATATATTTTCAAGTATTTTGAAAAATTTAAAAGTATCTTATATATTTTGGATGTTTTTAATATACATTAAATCTAAAAATAATTAATAAATTTAGATATATAACTTTATTTCAGATATATTCGGGTACCTGAAATACTTTGGTTCGGGTCGGATTTGTAAATATAGAGTAAATTTATTTGGAAATTCTAATTATAACTAAAGTTTTCCCTGTCTAATTATGAACATGTTTATTTCAATGTATGGTAACCCCGTAACATTTATAATATGATTATACGATTTTTATTTATAGAAACATTAAAGTGAGATTCAGTTAGTACCACCATGTGACCTGATGGGCTCTTCGTAGACAGGTGTGGGGGCAATTTTGTTGGATCAACCAAAACCAGCGTTTTACAAATTATATTGGCATTCAAGACTACACTAGGAAATACTGTACTCAATAAAACAATGGGTAAAGTCAAATTTATACGAAAGTGGACCTAACTGATAATACACTTGATTGATGTGAGATCTTAGAAAAGGAATATAAATGCGTATAATTCTTCATATATTTAGTTTGGTTTGATTTCTGTTAACAACTGAATAACACTATATTAAGGGCATCAACATTGAAGGATCTTAGCAAAAGTTCACGCAGTTTTTGACAAAAAAAATATTAAAATATTCCAATAGTGTTGAATCCGCGTCGTACGAGGTCGCTGGGAAAACCCCGTATCGTTACTGTTCTGCGGGCTCCACGCCACGTGGCGGCCCGAAATTGGATGAATTTTAATTTTTTTTTAAATGAAACGAAAAACGAAATTAAAATAATAATAATAGGAGTATTGGGAATCGAGAAGTGAGGGTTCACCAATGCTGATGGTCTGAAAGGATCGAAAAAATCATTCTGAATTACTAGAGAGGTAAAATACATTTTCAAGAAGACTTCTTAAAACGAGATAAGTTTTAAGGTGCATATGCATCCGTTTTGATTATGAACAGTTGCTTAATAACTAACCAAGAAGTGATCGTGTAATGATAATGATTCGTTGTTTGGCCAGGTGAAGATATGATCTTTTTTTTTTTTTTTTTTTGAAACACCGGTGAAGATATGATCATATTTGAGATCTTATTAAAAATTCAAAAAGGACTATTCACAATATGTCGTTGTAGAGATTATTTAGATTTCGATCTATATAGTTCTTGATAAAAAAAATCAGTTGCTCAATATTTATTACTCTCACGAACACTTTCAAACTTAAGCGAAGGATTTCGGAAATACCAGTATTTAGGTGAATTTTTAACAATTTTTACGTGGTTCATATATTCATATATTCGATCCTCAATTGTATATAATTTCGAAAGTGTATAATCCACGTATACGCCACTGTAAGTTAATTAAAACCTTAACTGTAATTTTCATGCAATATTTTCATTTAAAAGTTTTATATGATTTGTTGCGAGACTACAAACAATATACTTTATAAATGGTTTTAATGTATTGGATCCGAGTAGGATTTGGACGACTTTGAAGGACACATCTTTTTCAAAGACTTACTTATCTATTAAATGTAATAAAGTCACTTTTAAAAGTGAGTATTTTCTAGAACACAAAAATTTCCACAGTATGATAATTTAAATTAATTGAATTTTGTTTATTTACTTTTATTGTGTTTGTTTTCTGGATAAAATCCAAAAATAAATATAGTCACTTTCTGTCGACGTGGCTCACTTATCACCCAATCCCTTTACTACGCTGTAGTTTTCTTCTTTGGCTCTTAATCCAGATCATTAATTATAATAATTTTGTACTTCAAATCATTCAATTAAAGATGACAAATGAGCTACTTGTATATTCTAAAACGAACCAGAATAATCAATTTTTTTGATAAAATATAAATAATCATACAATTCAAATTAAACTCGTTGTTATACTATTCCTAATTTTCTAGAACAATCAATAAAACGAAGTGTTTTATTGTATTTTATTGTTCACTATATTTTATTTAATCTATTATTATAAAGAAGTGTTTTACTCACTTCTTAGAGCGCCACGTAGGCGGACACATCATAAAGTCATTTTCTAAAAAAGTGACACGTGTCTCAGGAAGACAAAACACATTATCTCCCCTTCATTCGACGGCGTTGACGCTTGAGTTTCTTCATATATTATCTGAAACGGTCAGATTTAAGGCTTTCGTATTAAATCTCATTGATTCAGTTGCTCACGATGAGTTCTGCGAGACGGTGAGTGTTAGGTATAAATATGTGAACATAAGGGCGATCAAGCTTCCATGCATTCATGATATTTTGAGATGCAATCAACTCAAGCTTTAAACCAGGTCTTCGTAGCTGCATCAAAACATGAGTAACTCTTTCGTCCTCATCTCTCATCTGCAATTTTTTTTATTGATTTGATATACAATGACAATTTGCTTGCTGCAGATCTAAGAAGGCTCCGTACAATGATTTTGAGGGTCCCAGTTTCAATCCCTAATACCGTTTAAGAATCGGTTGACTGGAAGCGGCAGTACCTAAAGTCTGGGTAGATCAAGTTTCCAGGTTTTGCTTTCATACTACTCTGACTACTTTATGAAATCTGATGAAGTTCTTCAAAAGGAAACTAACGTTAATTCTTTGAACAAATTGTTTTTTGAGGTTTTGTTTTAAGCCTTCTTCTCTGACCATTTTATGAAAATCCGATGTTATCACTTACAAGGTTTTGAGAAATTAACAGAGTCTTGGGATGGAATTGAATTAAAAGAGGGTGAACAACTTCAAACATGCAAGGCAGAACAAACCACTTTGGCCTCGAAATTACCTTCTTCCCAACTTATTATCCACTGCAAAAAAAACACTGGAAATGTAAAATGTCAATTATAGAGAAAGTTAGCCTTATTTTCAATTTAATTGCTTATAGATTCAGAACTAACCTGTAGGAAATGTCGGTGATGGATTGTTTATAGATGCTATATCAGATTGATTAATGGGCTAACAGGGTTTAATGATGGCAAAAAATTTCATATCATATTGTAGGAAATGTTTTCTCACAGATTAATTGTTTTCTGGACTGGTCAGGTCAACAAGATTTGGTTTCCTAAAGTTTCTGGTGTTGTTCCTGTCATCCTGATGTGATAACTTCTAATTGGTATGGTAAGTGGCTACTGGTAATCCGAGGAGACCAATAAACCTATGATTATTCTTGATATAATGATTGTTTTTCCTGATGTTGCCACTTACAATACGATCATATGTGATTATTAACACGATACTAATCGATGGTACATGCAAACAGAGTAGTGTTGGCAAGGGAATAAAGCTTTAAGATTAAATGAGTGCATTGTTAAGGTATCAAGATTTTTTTTTTAAAGTTAAGTTTCCAGAACGTTTACAATTTTCAGGTTTATTAATGTTGTTTTTTTATTGTAGGCTTCCTTATTTCAGTAAATTCATCGCTCAAAAGATTGCGTTGCAGGTTAGATCATTCCGAGAATTTCAAGAGCTTCACTTGGAAAAACATATTCAACTCCTCCGGGGGTTGCTGGTTTGTCGGAGAGCAATGTTGTAGACATCGAGAAGGTGTATAGAAATGATACCTTCTTTGAAAGTAGGAGTCATGTGCAAAACAGAAGGTGATAGTTCAAGTTTGGATCACTCTAAAACTTTTCAATCGACTCTTAGGTGCTATTCCTCGCTCTCCTTACCACAAAGAGAAAGGCTTATGGGCTCTTCTTGTGGATTCAAACAATGTATGGCTCTTTCAAAAGGTTAGTTTCATGGATGGAGCTGAAGCTATACTCTTCTTCAAGTGATGTTTGTTAGACATTGAAAAGTTTAGGAGCAAGCGTCGAGACAAAGAACAATGAAGTTAGAGAAGGTTAAAAGCCGATCAAGATTGAAAATGGGGAAACTCTAAAAACCTGCAGAGGATACTAATAAGTTGACTTGCTTATGAGTTTGGCGTAAGAGATGCTTAGATCATTTGTGATCAAAAGACATTACTTAAAGTTGAGGTTTTGAAAAGAACCAGTGATTTGGAGGCTGAAGTTACAGAAGAAGGCATGGAGGAGGAAGAAGAAAATGAGAATGAAGAGAATTATGAAAGCAAATATAGTGAGGAAGAGGAAGATAAGAAGAAAGGGTCAAAGAGAGTAAAAAAGATGGGATCAGATGAAGATTTAAAAACAAAAAGGCGTTAAACCTGCACTGTGTAGGTTTTTGCCTCCAAAATTTACAGTGATACTCAATGACTTTAGTCTGTTATTTGTTCTTCAGCTGATTTCATAGACGTTTTGGATTTTGATGGTTTTGGACTTTCGTTAACTCTTTAATCTCTGTCTTGATCCGACTCTTCTAAGCTTTATTGTAAAAAAAGTTAATGCTTCCTGTTTCGGTTATTTACCTGGCTTTGGATGTGTTTTAAAGGTTTTACTGGGTCCAGAGGCTGTTATGAGAACTTATGGTTTTGTCGATGTTTATCAAATACACCAGAGAAATAATATAATTTGGTAAGGTGAACATAACCCTTATACAAGCAACTATACAATAGAGAAAAAAAATATAACAAAAATGAAACAGATCCACATTTGTGTGGTTGAAATATGTGAAGAAAAAAACACCTACTTTCACATATTATTGAACATGAAAAACGAAAAACATGTTGGTGACGAGTCACGAGCAAAAAAAAAAAATGATAACAAACATAAATCCCAATATATTTAAAGATTTAATAACCCACGTTAGCTAACCATCTAATCTAATACTCTTTCCATTTCAAAAATATATATAGTTTAGAACTTTTACCAGTATTAAGAAAACATATGAAATTTTGATTATCGATAGATTAATTTCTAAACTAACTATTCTTCGTAATTTTTAGCCAATAAAATTTTAATGAAAAACATTTATATTTTTTGAAATTTATAATTAACCATTTAGTAATGAATTGAAAATGTAAAAAAATATATATTTATAAAACAATGGATTTATAAAATATATATTCATAATGTGGATTTTCAAAACAGAAGGAAGTATAATATATGTTAAATAAATATCATAATATTTGTACTATTAAGTTAAATTAAAAACAATTTGTAGAAATTAAATAATTTTCATCTTTTGTAAGTAATTTTATAATATAATCAAATATTAATTATAAACTGAGGTGCCACGTCATCAAGAGTATTTTGGATGCGAATGTAAATTGTGAATGATGTAGTTGTGATGATATAACTATATTATTATTTTTTTTAAACAAAAACTTAGGTCATAAATGGAATTTTCATAGTAAAGTAGCCAAATGTGCATGCTAAATATTTAAAGAGGTAATTGGAGAAGTTTTATGTTATAAAATATACAGAGATGATAGTATATAAAAGTTCACAAAGAACTTAATAATTTACTTTGGCTCTGCACACATAGAAGTTCCAAGACGGACGTTGTCCAGGATTCTCTTTGAACATACGATTAAATTTTAACCAATGCGTTTTTCTTTACTTTTTTTAATTGTAACATAGAGAATTTAAAATATCCTAAAACCGTTCAATTCATTTCAGATCGATGACTGTAAAAGTCAGTGTATGAGAGATTAAATAAGAAAATATTTACTTATTCTATACAAGAATTAATATTAGGAAAACAAACAAACAAATTTGACATTGAAACAAAACCGCAATAAGGAATAATACATCTTCGCATATGCAAACAACAATTATGGTAAAGATAACTATATCTATGCCATAATTTTGCTATGAACATGAAAATATGAAGAATGCATGAAATTTATGTATTGTCATGAACGGAAAACCGACATGTCTCGAGCTGACAAATGCTGGAGATAGATCAAATGTTCCTTAAGTGGCGTCTCTATATTGAAAGAAATGTTCTAGAACTAATATGATATTTATAATTTTGAGTGTCAATGTTTTCTTATTTGATTAACTTTGCTTTACTACCTTCTTTGCATTCAATATAACATTATAAGTTTAATAAAAAATGCAACTTCAAATAATCATCACTTCCACTCCATTAGCATGTCGAAAGATTAAGATTTCAACATAAAGAGTAATTATTCTTATAACATACACAAAATAGTTATCCACAACCCAATTATTCGGAACCCGAAATATTACAAACCACAATGCACCGAATATGGGATCAAATTTTTGTAAAAGAAAACAACATAAAAACCATTTGAAGCCCTCACAGCATATCAATACCACAACTCTTAAACAATTATTGTAAACAAGCAAAATATATCTTATCATATTTAATCCCTCCTCACGTAACAGACAAAAATCATTATCATATATATCACTTACAAATGCAAACCTAAAACATAAACCATAAAATCATACAAAAATAATAATATAGATCGCAAGTAAAATATATCCCGCCCGTAAGGCGGGCTGACCCTAGTACAATATATAAAGCCGTTGTGCAACGGATTTTTTTTATGTTTTAATTTACTAAAAATCATAAAATAATAAATCATTTTACTCTAGTATTATGATTTTTTTTTTGCATATGTTCACTACAAGAAAACATATTTTTTACTAGGGCAGTATTCGTTGTAAATTCGTCGTAAACGGGGTGTTACGACGAATTAACGTGGAAAGACGTTTCGTTGTTAAACGTCCGTCGTAACGGAGGTTTCGTCGTAAACGACTCGTTACGTTTACGACGAAATATATTCCTCGTAAAGCGCAGGGAAAGAATTCGTCGTAAACGACACGTAAGCTTTCGTCGTAAAGCCCACGTAATTATTTCGATGTAAAGCCCACGTAAATATTTCGTTGTAAATCACTCGTAAACATTCGATGTAAACTTCATGTAATTTATACGAGGAGTTTACATCGTTTCTTATTATATTATTATTAATTAGTATATAATAAATTTTAATTTATATTTAATATTCAGAATTTAAAATAATTTAAATTTTAAATTGAAATATGAAATTGAAAAACATATTTTAAAAAGTCATACAATAATATTTAAATTCATAATACAAACAGAAAAATAAAAAAAATTACATATTCTCGAAGTAGTTGGTGGAGTTGCTCGGCTGTTGACGGGTTGGATCGGACTCTTGGGGATCTCGTGGTGGCATTCCAAGAGCGGCTCGTCTCTCACTCAACATTCTCTGCATAACCGGGTTTCCCACGGCCATCACGTCTAGCAAATCCTCAAGAGAGTCTAAACGAACATGCTGGCTATCCATTCGAGCCTTCATCTGAGCAGTCTCTTCATCTCGTCTCGAAGTGTATGACGAAGTTGCCCTTGCAACTTCGTTAACAGAGCCTATACCGACTATCCGTCCCTTCTTTTTAGGAGCCACCTATAAAATCAAAACATATATTAATATAGTTAATTATGTTAAAATATTTAAAATAATGTAAACAAAAATTTTAAGTTGTACCTCTTCGAAGATTCTGTCGACCTCTTCGGTGGACAATGTGACTGGTAATCCATCGGGAGACTCCTGGGTTAGTTGCGTCTCCCGTTCTTCAATCCGACCAGCCACTGTTTGGAAGAGTTTCTCAGATGCAGGATCCACAAAAACTCTGTCGGATGTGGCGTGAGTCATCTTGAATAGGTCAGAGAGAGAAGGTAAGACACCCGTCTTCTCGAACTACAAAAAAAATTAAATTAAATATTATAAATTATATTAATTGAATATTTTAAAATATATATTTAAAACAAAACTTACAGCTTCTAGACGGACTCCTGCATGAGGTTTTTGTCCAGTTCTGTGAAGCATGGGCAAATGACCATCTTTATCCTTCGTCCTTCGAGAAGCCGAGCACGAATTGGCCTTTTTGATCGAAGAGGGGTGCTCCCAATAGGCGATGAGGCCATCCCACACATCTGTCGTGAGTTCAGTGGGCTTTCCCTCATACCCGTAGATCTCCCACTTGTCCTTCCAATCAGAGACTGTGTTGCAGAGGCTGATCTTTGCCTTTGCAACGAATTCCGCTTTCACCCTCTCGGTGATTCCCAAAGACCAATGCCACTTTTGCTGAAACATAAAAATTTTGAAAAAATTACAATTAATAATAAATATTAAAAATATATATCTATATTATTAAAAGAGAAGTACCCATTTGAAAATATTTTTACTTCATTAATTAAACTTTCTTTTTTTTTGCTTGTCTTTTTCAGTTGCATTTATGAAATATCCTAAAACGAATAAAACTGCCTAATTTATTACTTGTCTTTTCAGTTACATTAATGAAATATGCTTAAATGAATTTAAACTTCCTATTTTATTGTTTGTCTTTTTCAGTTACCTTAATGAAATATTATTAAATAAATTTGGACATAATGTCATTTAATCAATCAAAAAAACTCTTGAGATAACCTAAAATTATGCATGTAAGGATAACTCAAGAGTTTTTTTGATTGATTAAATGACATTATGTATAAATTATTAATAAATGATTAAATGTCATTAATTAAACTCCTTAACCTATTTATGTATAAATTATTAAATGTCATTAATTAAACTCCTTCATTAATTAAACTCCTTTTTTGATTGATTTAATGAATTAATGAATGTGGTACAATAGGTTAAGTGAGTACTTCATTAATTAAACTCCTTTTTTTTTGCTTGTCTTTTTCAGTTGCATTTATGAAATATCCTAAAACGAATAAAACTGTCTAATTTATTACTTGTCTTTTCAGTTACATTAATGAAATATGCTTAAATGAATTTAAACTTCTTATTTTATTGTTTATCTTTTTTCAGTTGCCTTAATGAAATATACTTAAATAAATTTGGGCATAATGTCATTTAATCAACCAAAAAAACTCATGAGTTATCCTTACGTGTATAATTTTAATAATGGAAATTTTTAAAAATGTGCATCATTAAAATTTTACCTAAAACATGCACCACTAATATATAACATGCATCAATAAAACTAGAATTTGACTCACACAATTGTACGGATATTATTTTCAGTTGATTAAATTAAAAATTATTATTTATTCAAAAAATATTTAAGAATGGCTATGTTTTTAAAAATTATATGGTATTATTTGCTCATAACTCATTTGTCATTTGATAAATTGTTAGAAAGAAAATTTTAGCATAATATAACTCAGTTGTCATTTGCTAAATTTATGGTTTTTATTTATATTTTTTATTATTTAATTATAATATTTTTATTTTATATTTGAAAGATAAATGAATTTTCTTTCAAACAATATTTTTGTAAATGTATTTTTATAAAAATAATCAATTAAAATTGTTATTATCATTGAATATCATTATTTTGACATAATTTGAGTTTTCGTGTACATCAAAACTTATCATATTTTAGGATAATTTTAATTTAAAATGTAATTTTCATGTTTTTCAAACAAATTCTAAAAATATTTTTTAAATATTTTGTTATAATTGTTAAAAAAATATTGAGTTGCATTTCAAATGAAAACGTAAAGATATTAAAAATATTCTAATTAAAATAGGTAAAATTTAATATAGTTTTAAGGAAATGGTCAAAATAAAAAAAATTATACATAAAATAATCATGATTTTTGTTAACTGGGCGGATCATTATTTATATGATATCGCACACGAAAGAAAAATTTATGTTTTTAAAATTATCTAATTAACTCTATACTCATTTTTTTTTATATGATATCACACATTCGTAAAAAAAAATAGATAGTTTAAGATGCAAAAAAAAATATTTACTTAATGAATATAATATGAACGAATATTACAAATACATCATTTAATAAAATAAATAATTAAAAACTGAAAATTCATATCCGCGCTGGCGCGCAGGTCAGGGTCTAGTATATATTTAAAAGTGAATATTTAATTAAATTTAAAAATCTTACCGCAAAACATTTAAACCACGTGATCTTAACGTGATTTGGTGTCTTGCTCCAGTTCGGGTATGCCCCGTCGTAGTAACCCTTAATCGTCGCCGAAACGCTCCGGCTAACACGGTTGTTAGTCCAAAACCTGAAAAAAAACAATTTAACCGTTAGAAAATAAAAATTAATTAAATGTTAATGTAATAAAAATTAATAACTTACCAATAAGTTCCTCGGGGTCTATCGGGGTCTAGAACATCCAAACCCTCCCGTCCAGGCTGGACAAGCAAATCCTCCACCGTATATCTCGCGAATGGAGCATATGAAGGCACACGCAAATCCGGATGAACTGCAACTTCTGGGACAGGCTGAGGTGCAGCCGCTGGAGGAGGAGGTGGAGGCATCTGCGGTGGAAGAGGAGGACTTGAAAAAACTCTCTGAGAAGTCTGAGAGTCTGGAACTGCATCGGAAGACGATGGACCGGAAGAAGATGTACCGGAACCATCGCCAAACAACTGGGCATAAGTAGGTGCTGCTGGTTTCCTTCTAGGAGCCATCTAAAAAAAATTTAAATAAATTTAATCAATTATGACGACATAATTAAAAAATTCTTCCGTTACCTAACTAATCACCTAAACTATAGTATTTCGTCATCTAACTAATCACCTAAACTAATTATCTAACTAATCACCTAAACTAATTATCTAACTAATTAATAACCTAAACTAACTTAAAAAAAGGAGGAAAGAGAGTGTACCTTAGAGGGAGAGGAGAGGAGTTTGGGAGGAATGAACGAGGAAGCCTCGTCTCGGCGTCTCAATATATAGAAAAGGATCCGTCGTAAACGCGACGTAATATTACGACGAAGCTACCAGGCCCACGTTTTTTCATTTACGACGAAGTTACCAGGCCCGCGTTTTTCGATTTACGACGAAATTACGTCAAAACGTCGGTTTACGACGAATTTACCAGGCCCGCATTTACGACGAAGTTACCAGACCCGCGTTTTTCCATTTACGACGAAATTACGTGGAATAGATAACTATTTACGACGATTTTACAACGCTTAACCCTAAACAACGAGAATGAAATCCCTAAACCCCAAAGTCACATATCATCTAACATCATATCTCTTCTCTACTACTTCGTGCTCTTTCTCCAACTTAAACTCTAAAATCCTAAAACTCCAAATAATTTTCTAAAAACTAAAGAAATACATATTATATAAAACAACATATGTTACACATACATTAACATGATAAAAAAACAATATTTCTTTAAACATATGTTACAATAGAGAAATACAACATTTGTTACATATATTACATCACTCTAAATCGTTTTCGTTCTCATCAATATTACATCACTCTAAATCGTTTTCGTTCTCATCACTATCATTACAATCATCATCGTCGCTTCTCTCGAACTCGTCTTCACGTGCTTCATCTGTCGCATCTTCGGGAATATCTTCATATTGAAAGTTTTGCGGGTCGATCAAAAGGATTTCATCAGTTGGTTGTTCTGGTACCTAAACTTCATTGATAGCGTCTTCTTCTTGCAAGGGCGGTTCTTCTCCAGCGACAATGCGTCCACGAGGTGTAATTTTGATAGCAGCTAACCAGTTTATCCCGGAAGTTCGAAGCCGAGGATAAGGAAGGAAGCTAACTTGCTCGGCTTGTGAAGCTAAAATGAAAGGCTCAAATTTGTTGTATTTTCTCCCAAAATTGACATCCACAACACCAAATTTGTTATACCGAATCCCTCGGTTCACAACAGGATCGAACCATTCACATTTGAAGAGGACGCATTTTAGCTTCAATAACCCCGGAAATTCCACTTCAATAATCTCCTGCAAGATCTCGTAAATGTCCGTTTCACCTTTCACACATATTCCGTAGTTACTCGTTGCCCGATGTCTCCCATACTCGTATGTGTGAAAGGTAAATCCTCGTGTGAAATACATATGTGATGTGGTGACCTTTGCAACTGGACCTTGAACCAATTCGTGAAACCATACGGGATAATAATGATCGTCATAATCAACCTGTAAAAAGCAATTATTCTTAATTAATATTGAAGTATCAAAACACTTACTTAATTAATCAATGTATGAGATATATTACGTACATGTGATTTTAACCACTTGACAAAGTGCTTATCTTTACGTGTGTCCACATCAGTTGCAGATATTCCTGGTATTGCTTCTTCAACTTGAGATACAAACATGCTGCAAATTAAACAAATAATCAAGTCATACATAATTAACTTCAATTCATATAATTAACATTCACAAAAATATTTACCTTTCAAAGTAACGGGTCACTGCATCCTCGCAGTTGAGCAGAATATAAGTGTGGGCACTATGTTTATCCTCTTCACATGACCACCATACTTCTTTCGTTTTACCACCAAACCGTGCAATTTCGCAGAAAATGTCAGGAACACCATCAATTGGATATGATGTCGGTACTCCACCATCATCATATCTTCTAGGAACTCTTTTTCTCGTACGAACAGTTGGAGCAAAGTAGTATGATGTGAAGTTAGATGTTTCGGCTGTCAAACTCCCCGCAACTATTGAACCTTCCACCTTTGCAAGATTTTTTGCTTTCCCCTTCAAATGTTTCATCTGTCGCTCATACGGATACATCCATCCGTTGTGAACAGGTCCACGAAGCAATGCTTCATACGGTAGGTGGACAACTAGATGCTCCATGACGTCAAAAAATGAAGGAGGAAATATCTTCTCCAGGTTGCACAATATGATCGGAATGTTATGATGAAGTTGTTCGATTACTTCTTCCTTGAACGTACGTGTGCTAAGATCTCTGAAAAAAGCGGCGATGGCTGTATATTGCAAAAGTAATCAAATTAATAACATTTCATAACATATGTATATATATTATAAAATTATAATTACCTGCAAGTACTTCATGGACATTTGCTGGAAGGAGCTCGGCAAAAGCAAATGGAAGTAGTCGTTGCATAAACACATGACAATCATGACTCTTCATTCCAGAGAACTTTTGACCTCGTTCAACACATCTTGACAGATTTGAAACATAACCATCAGGAAACTTAACTTCTGATGCAACCCAGTCAAACAAGGTTGTTTTGGCTTCTGATGACAACCGGAAGATGGAAACAGGAACGTTTCCATTGCTCTTGATATGTAACTCACTTCTTGAGCAAATATCAGGTAAGTCCATCCTTGACTTTTTGTTATCTTTTGTCTTCCCAGGGACGTTAAGTAATGTATTCATGATGTTCTCAATAAAGTTCTTCTCAATATGCATGACATCCAGATTGTGGCGTAAGAGAAGATCCTTCCAATAGGGTAGCTCCCAAAATATACTCTTCTTATGCCAATTGTGAGACACACTATACCCATCAGGCATATTTCCAGGAACATGCCAATTTCCTCCAACTTTAACTGTTTCCTGAGCTCCATAATAATCAATGTCTGCTTCGATCTGCTGGCCGGTGAGATATTGAGGAGGACCGTCTCTGACAATTTTTTTGTGCCGAAACAATGTCTTATTTCTTCTGTACGGATGGGCAAATGGAAGAAAGCGACGATGACAATCAAACCAACAACTCTTCCTACCATTCTTCAGTTGAAAAGCATCTGTCGATCCAAGACAATAGGGACAAGATAATCTTCCATGTGTTGTCCAGCCAGACAACATCCCATAAGCAGGGAAATCACTTATCGTCCACAGCAGAACTGCTCGCATCGTAAAATTGTTTTTCAAGGAACAATCGTACGTCCTCACCCCTTCTGACCACAATTGCTTTAGCTCTTCTATCAACGGTTGAAGAAAAACATCAAGAGACCGTTTTGGATGCTTCGGCCCAAGGATTAATATGGTCAAAAATAGAAATTCTTGTTCCATGCACATATCCGGCGGTAAATTGTACGGCGTAAGAATGACTGGCCACAAAGAATATTGTCTACCAGACATTCCAAATGGACTAAATCCATCGGTGCATAACCCAAGATAGACATTCCGAATATTTGTAGCAAAATCTGTGTGTACCTTGTTGAAATGTTTCCACGCTCTTGCGTCTGATGGATGTGCAACCTCACCATCTCTCTGGACATGTTCCGCATGCCATCTCATTGACGCAGCAGTCCTCTCAGATTGATATAATCTTTTCAATCTGTCTGTAATTGGTAGGTACCACATCCTTTGGTACGGTACCCTATTCCTCCCACGGCCTTGGGGTTTGAATCGTGGTTTTTTGCAGAATCGACACTCTTCTAACTTGTCATCTTCTTTCCAGTAGATCATGCAGTTGTCGATGCAAACATCAATCATCTCTGAAGGCAACCCAAGACTATAAACCAATTTCTGAATCTCATAATAAGATTCAGCAGACACGTTGTCTTCTGGCAAATACTCTTTAAACAACTCTGCCCATGCATCCATGCAATTCTCAGGTAAATTATGATCCATTTTAATATTCATCATCCTAACTGCTAGAGACAATTTAGAGAGACCTTCTCTACAACCAGTGTAGATTGGTTGATTTGCAGCATCTAGCATTTCATAAAACCTTTTTTGCATCCAAATTAGGTTCTTCTACATTTCCAGTTCCATCAGCTATTGTTGTAGTTGTTTCTAAAAATGCATCACTAATCATATCTTGAACCCTATCATGATCTACCATCTGCTCATGATCTTGATGATAATTATATTCATTATGCAAATGATTCGGTTCTTCACTATGATGACCATCCTCAAAATTATTATTACTACTACTAGCTTCATTTCCCCCATAACCCTCTCCATGTGATACCAAATGTAGTACTGTGGTGTAAATCCTCTGTTTACTAAATGCTTCCATACAGTTTCACTACGTGCAAATTTTGAATTCTTGCATTTCCGACAGGGGCAGAACATCTTACCGCTTTCCTGTGTGATCGGTGTACAGCCCGCCTGGTGCATGAATGTCTCTAGCCCGCTCAGAAATGCGTTCGTCACCCTCCCGTTGGAATCTTTGTGCAAATACATCCAACTCCGTAACTCGTAAATACTACCGCCACCGGCCATTTTTTTCTTAAATTTTTTTTTGAAATCTTTTTTTTTTCTGATTTTTTTCGGATTTTTTTTTTCCGTTTGTGTGTTGTGAGGAAGAGAGTTGTGGGAAATGACATATATTTAGAGAAATTTTTGAGTTGGGTAGTTGAAATATAACAACGATTTTACAAGGAATATTTTACATGGATTTTACATGGTTTTAACATAATATTTACAACGACTTTACGACGAAATTAGGTAAGTTAAAGCACATTGAATACACGTTTTCACCTAAATATAACGGTAACATGTTTCGTTGTAATGTCGATGTAATGATTACGACGTATTTCTCATTCCACGTACATTCGTCGTAAACTTACATGGATTTTACGACGAACACTATTCGTCGTAAATTTACATGGCGTTTACGACGAAAGTTGGATTCCTCGTAACTGCGTTGTAAACACCATGTAAATTTACGACAAAATATTTTCGTCATAAATCTTCGTTGTTATGGGCACGTTTTCTTGTAGTGGTTGTTTGAGTCATACCATAATAAATCATGCCATAAATATAAATACACCAATCGAATCAATGACAACATTATACATGTTTTGATGTACTAATTTAATGTTTTATTAAATAAGTCTTTAAAATTTATTTTGCTAGGATTTTTTAAAAAAGGAAAAAAAAATTCATTTTTATAAATCTCCTTTTATTTACAATTAAAAAATAAAAAATAATATTAAATACACTTTTACAATATTGTTTAGAATTTCAGAAAAAAAAATATGGCTATCAAATAATTATTTTTAGTTATTAATAAATATTTTTAAAATTGTTATTTTTAAAATTCATATCAATACTAATTTTACTCTTCTTTTGTTAATTAAACAACTTTACAATTCGTATTAACACTTAAAAATAATATCAAATAAAATTTTTCAATTCCCTTTTGGTTAGGACTTAAAAATATTATACAAATTTCTTTTGTTAAGGATTTTTTTTTATAAAAAAGAAAAACAATTATCAAATATTCTTTTATAGTTTTGTAGGGTTTTAAAAAATGAAATTAATATTACCTAATCTTTAACAATTATATTTTGTTTAGGATTTAAAAAATAAAATTTCTTTCAAATAACTATTTCCAGTTAATATTAACTATTTTTAAAAGTTGAAATTTTAAAATTCGTTTTTTCCAATATCATTAATATTTTTACAATTTTTCTTGTTAATAGAATAATTGTTGCGATCATGTTTATCATCAAATTTTTAAAATAAAAATTACTATTAAATAAAATTTTACAATTCTACCTGGTCACGATTAAAAAAAGAATTTTTTTAATTGGTTAAGATTAGAAAAAAAAAATTCTTTTATTTAAGATTTTAGGAAAAGAAGAAGCTATTTTCACATAATGAAAGTTTTTATTGACACATTCACAATCTAATTTTTTAATTGATACATATCACAATCATATCAGGTGAAATATTTGAAGTTAATTTTGGTTTATATTTTTTAACACAAAATTATTAAAAAGTAAAGTTAGTTAATTATAACAAAAATAAGATTACTTTTTTTTTTATTTAGACTTTTAAAAAGGAAATTAATTATTCTATTTATTTTAGATTTTTATACAACTATTTTATTTTTAATAGAAAAAATTATTTAATTATTTATATATTTTGCCTTATACATACAAACATATATTTATAATATTCACACATACTCATGTACAATAACATCAAAATTAAAAGTTATGCTAGCATTAGCATTATAAGATGTAATAAGGATAATAAAAAGTTGAGTTGTATCAAGAAATTAAAATAAAATACTCACGTAATACTTTTATGTAAATACTATTGTGTTTTGTAAAAAGTGTTTTGTAAAAATAATATGTGGAAGCTTAAACCTAAATATAGATGTGAAATATTTGTAGCTATTTTTTGTCATAATTCTTTATCATACAATTATCTATTAAAAAAATAAAGTTATTTATTTGTAAGAAAATAATAAGAGTAATTTTAAAATTTTATTTTAATTATGCTTTTAAAAAAGTAATATTATTTATTTTAAAATTAGTTTTTCTTCATGTTTTAAAAAAAATCTTTTTTACTATTAAATAATTTTAAAAGTAGTTTTTTTCAAAATTCGTTTTTATTATCTTATTATATATATTTTTAATCATTATATATTTAAACATATGTCACAATATTAGAAGGAAATTATTATCAAATAATCTTTTGATTAGGATTAAAAAAAAAAAGAAATTACTATTAAATAATATATATAATAAGATCTTATTATATAAAATTCATTTTTGTTAATATCTTAGTATATATATTTTTAACTATGACATAGATTAACACATGTCACAATCTTAAATATATAATTGATATGTGTCGTGATTATGTTAATTAACAACTTTAAAGAACCAAACTTTATATAATAAAATTAGAGTCATTTAGCTCATTAACCATAAAAGCGGCGGTAGTTGGGTAAATGACTATACCTGTTTAAAGTGTAGAACGAACGTAGTGTATTCCTATTTTGACTCTATAATTAGGCATGTTTATTACCCTGACATTGTCTTTGCTCAGACTATGGTACTCTAGTTGATAAGCTATTAAACCCTATCACACGCAAAATATTGTGTCAGAAATTGCAAATTCTCAAATCCCTTGCTTCATAGGGAAATTAAACACGCTTGCAGGGCTTTTGTAGTTGTTTTTAACACAAAAAAATTAGGAGTGGTGAATTGATTTTCAGAGAGGATGGTGGAAGATGCAGCTGAGAAGATGTGGACGATGCAGTTGAGAAGAATTAAAAAAACAGACACTGAGCCCTGCACACGCAAGAAGCATTGGCAAAAATAACAGAGGTGTGTAAACGAATCAAATATATGCAAAAGAACTGGTCTAGTAAATAAGATTTTTGTCAAAATGAAAACAGTTATTGCTATGGACAAAGATTCATCTTATGTTTTTGTCATTGACTGTACATTTGTAGGTATATGTAAAGAGCATCATTGACCGAGATCCATCGCGGCCATTGGATTAGAACACACTTGAATGGTCTGATGAGGAAGTTGATGAACGGGTGGACAATCTTTTGAAACTCATAGAGAGAGGCCACAAGTTCTGGAGCTCAATGTTTAAAGGTGGAGCTACGAAGAGCGATGTCCAGAGAATGAGGGAGGATGCAAAAGCACGTGCTAAAGAAAATAAGACAAGTAAACTACCGGTGAACACTGGCACTGTGGAGATTGACAACACTGCATCTGTTTTGTTTGATAGAATCAAGCCGGAGCTAGTGCGAATTGATGGGAATGTCTCCTCAGCCATGACAGCCGTAAAAGATCTAGAAAGGAAACTAGACTTGATACATGGGTCAATTTTTGCAGAACCTGGAGGTTGATTGAGAAAAAGAAAGAAGATTTTAGTGATGTGCTTGTCTTTAAAACTGGATATATGGTTTTAGTGATGGTTAATAGATGGTTAAACCGGTTAGTTTGGGTAGAAACCAAATTTTCTGATTTAAACCAGATTTTGCACTTGAAAACGAGAAAGTTTTGTTTGAAACCCAATTGTGTTGATGTTGTTGAAGTGGAACCATTCACTGGGATTCACTGATAACCGCAATGTTGTTGATGTTAAACCATTCACTGGGAGGATTAGAAGGTTGTCGAGCTATCAGTTCTGACTATGTGGCCATAGAAGCCAAGGTTGTAGCTGTTATGGCATATGAATTCCACCATACCTTGTATGTTGTGAATTGCGACCTGTCTTACTCTACTCAAGTGTGATAAAATTTGTGTTTGTTTGAAGTTGTTGTGTGTTTATCTGTTTCTGTGTGCTAAGACTTTGGGTGTGTTATGACTTTGTCGAAAACTGACTTTATGTTTAATTGCATTATGATGTTTTTAAACTATTCTCGTACCAAATTAGTATTGTTTAGTTACTTTAATATGCCGAAAAATCGGTTTAGCAAATTTCAATACGGATACTAAAACTGAAAACCGGTTAAGTAAACAGTGTATTGATGTTGTACGTAATAACCGGTTTTGATTATTTGTGGAGTTAAAGGGTTTCTCTCTGATATATATAGCCAACTGATTTAGCGGTTAAGACAAACATATAAGAAGATAGATCTTTTCTACAAGCCAACTAATAGGCATGTTAGTTTGAAATATGAGTTCTAATGTTTATGATTTCCTAAAGCGAAAGTGTTTCGATGAGAGCATAGTCCTATGGTTGTTAAGCTAACAAGTATGACTATTTTGATATAAAAAACATAGGTTTAGTGAACAAGAGTTGTGTTTATATAGTTAGCCGATTAAGCACATTTCAATATGGATGCTAAACCAGAAAACCGGTTGAGTAAAACAATGTATTAATATTAGAAGTAATAACCGGTTTTGATTACGTGTGAAGTTGTAAATATCAATTTGCAAAAACCAATTGTGATTGTGAATTGTACGCGCCAATTGTAACCACTCATTAAAATAATGAAAAACGACATCGGTTTCCACTCGCTTGGTTTAAATATCTGACACCAACACCACTCTTGGAGACGGTCCTAAGCACCTAGGTTACATTAAACGATGATGCCTAAATCAAAACTCATGCTCACAAAAGGACATTGAGGTCATATCGCATACTCACTATGACCATCTAGCTAAATAAAGATGATTCATACAATGTATGGTTGCCTAGTATATCTTCTATCCATTACTATGCAGTGCAAATACTCATAAGATTAGTTGTTAAATATAATGCGCTTTTAATCATATTAAATATTGCCTTAAAACAAAATAGAAGCTTGCTCTATATTTACAAGCCCAATAGTCTTTTAAATAAAAGTAGTCGAGTTACGGTCGGCTGCTTGGGCTTTGGCTGCTTAACTCAACTGTCACAGCGATAGGTATGTCTTCTTTGAGCTAGAAAGGTATAGAATATTATATCTTTACTCATGACAAAAAAACTATATTTTTACTCATGAATATTATTCCCATTTTTTTAGTATGATATCATTCCCAGTTTTCTACAGCAGAAATTAAAATCTTAATAATAAACGAGTCATATTTTTATATAGCTTTATATATATGCTGAATTTGAGTTTGTGAATATTAATCCAAATAACAATCACATGCATATTTTGATATCTTCCAAAATTAAAATCATTTAAACTGTCAACGGTCCACATGATCATTCGTTATCAATACTAAAATAAGTTGGGATAAAATAATAAGTTTTAGTACAAAAAATAGTTGCTGTCTTATCAAATTAGGAAAAATACATTTTAAAATGAATAAAATACAGAGAAATGAATTATTAGAAAGGGGGAAATTCACAGACCATTCAGGTTTTGATTGAGAGAAAGATTCCCATTATCTTTTTCAGTGTCAACTCTCCAACAAAAGCAAAACTCTTTAAAAAAAACTTCTTTTTTTTTCTATCAATAATACATTAAATTAAAAATTAAAGCAAAAGCAAGAACCCAACACGGTTTCACCCACATGAATCCCAACTCGATTGCAAAGCATAGCTTTCAAAAAGATGTGTCTTTTTGAAACTATTGAAGATCCAATCTCGTAAATTTGATGGGGTCTGCGTTAGATTTCTAGAGAGAGAGAGAGAGAGTGCGTGTGTCTGTGAAAAGCTGAGAACTTTATTCGTCTAGAGAGAGAGAAAGCTCAGAGCTTTAACGAAGATGGAGGCGAAGCAGATGAGGTTTCTTACTCACCAAGCTTTCTTCTCCTCGGTTCGATCAGGAGACCTCAACCAACTCCAAGAATTAGTCGAAAAGTTAACCGGAGACGAACTCATCGATGAGTCATCGCCGTCTTCTGCTGTGTCTGAGCTTATGTCCGTTCAAAACGACGCCGGAGAAACCGCCGTGTACATCGCCGCCGCTGAGAATCTGCAAGATGTTTTCAGTTACTTGATTAGGTTTTGTAGTTTGGAAGCAGTTAAGATCAGATCCAAATCCGACATGAACGCTTTTCATGTCGCCGCCAAACGAGGACACTTAGGTATGTCTTGTCTGAATGTCCTAATCTCTCTGTTTCTATTATTCTTTTTGCTGAAAATAATGATCTTTAATTTTGAGTTCTAAATCAATCTTGAAGACTATAATCTTGTAGAGATTTTAGGGATATATACAATTTAGTAAGAGTTAAATACTTTTTTTTTTAACAAATTTGAGGTTTATATAGATATATTTATTAAAATTTTATAGGGGTCATAGGCTAATTTGAGCTTCACTAGCTTTATTTTTGACCGTTTTTGGCTCTGACTATCTCCAGGCATAGTGAAGGAGCTACTGAGTCTATGGCCTGAGCTTTGCAGAATCTGCGACGCTTCAAACACGAGTCCGCTCTACGCAGCTGCGGTTCAAGATCACTTAGAGATAGTAAACGCAATGCTAGATGTTGATCCGACCTGTGCGATGATCGTTAGAAAGAACGGGAAAACATCGCTGCACACAGCGGGCAGGTACGGTCTTCTTCGGATAGTGAGAGCTCTCCTAGAGAGAGACGCAGCGATCGTCGGTGTCAAAGATAAGAAAGGTCAGACCGCTCTTCACATGGCTGTTAAAGGGCAAAGCGTGGAAGTAGTTGAAGAGATTTTGCAGGCTGATTACAGTATATTAAACGATAGAGATCGTAAAGGGAACACAGCTCTTCATATCGCTACTCGAAAGTGCCGGCCACAGGTATTATAAGACCCCTCTAATACGAGTGTGTTATTACCAATGTTCTAGAAACTGATTTTGGGCCTAGACGGCAAACTAGTAATAGCCGAGACTATTTTGTTGAAATCCTATTTATAAAACACAAATCGGTCTAAATCATTCTAAATAGGTCCAAACCGTTTTAAATTGTTTTATATCTGTTTAAATCGTTCTAAATCGGTTAAATTAAGCAATAATGTGAGTGTAAATTCAAAAATTTGTTCAATTTTTTTTTTGTAAATCTAGTTTTTATTACTCATGAAAATAATTTTATAATTAAACTAAAAATCTATTTGAGTGTAAAATATATAAAAGATAAATCAATAATTTATTAACGTTTATAGTCACTAGTATTTTACAAAACACCTAGTACAGCCTAGTGATTTTTTGAATATTGGTTATTTCGATTGTCTCTTGAGAAAACACTGTTGTTGATTGTGTTTTGTGTTTTAAATTTTAGATAACGAGCTTGTTGCTGACGTTCACGGCGATTGAAGTAAACGCGGTTAACAACCAGAAAGAAACCGCAATGGACTTGGCTGATAAGCTTCAGTACAGCGAGTCAGCGTTGGAGATCAACGAGTCTTTAGTAGAAGCCGGGGCCAAACACGGTAGATTCATAGGCCGTGAAGACGAAGCTAGAGCCTTGAAGCGAGCAGTGAGCGATATCAAACACGAGGTGCAGTCACAGCTTCTACAGAACGAGAAAACCAACCGGCGCGTCTCCGGGATCGCCAAAGAGCTGAGAAAGCTCCACAGAGAAGCGGTACAGAACACAACTAACTCGATAACGGTCGTGGCGGTTCTGTTCGCGTCCATAGCGTTCTTGGCGATATTCAACTTACCTGGTCAGTACTTCACCGACGGGTCGCGAGCGGGGAAAGCGGAGATCTCGGGGAGCACGGGGTTCCGAGTGTTCTGTCTTTTAAACGCGACGTCGCTGTTTATATCGTTAGCGGTCGTGGTGGTTCAGATAACGCTGGTTGCGTGGGACACACGTGCGCAGAAGAAAGTCGTGTCGGTGGTGAATAAGCTGATGTGGGCGGCTTGCGCGTGCACTTTTGGAGCGTTTTTGGCGATTGCGTTTGCGGTTGTGGGGAAAGGGAACTCGTGGATGGCGATCACGGTGACGGTGCTTGGGATGCCCATACTGGTGGGGACGTTGGCGAGTATGTGTTATTTTGTGTTTAGGCAGAGGTTTAGGAGTGGCAATGACTCGCAGAGGAGGATAAGGAGAGGGAGAGGGAGTGGGAGTAGATCCTTCTCTTGGTCTTACTCTGCTCATGTTTCTGATTTTGAGGATGAGTCTGATTTCGAGAAGATTATCGCTCTTTGAAATTGGATTTCGTCTTGTATAGTGGAGAGAGGAGGGATCGTCTCTTCTTTTTTTTTCTTTTCTTTTTTCCCATGTTTGTGATGTATTTTTGGAAAAAAAGATGAAAAATGTAATGTTGTTGTAATACTAGAAAAAAAAAATAATGTTGTATTCATAGAAAATAAATAAACAAAATATTATAATCTATTCGTAGTTGAGTATTCATGTTGCGATTCTAGCCTTAACACTTGTTAGCCTCTAACAAAATCAAAGAACAAGAGTAAAAACGAAAAATGTTAATGTGTAACTGAAACAGCATTTCTTGCCATTAAGGGAAGATAAGGGATGAGTTATCGACTTTATACTTAGTCAATTTACAATGGACTAACTCATGTGTACAAACTAACACGCATCCCTTATCTAAACCAGAGAGCTTGGCTTACATCCCTACCAATTGATGATACATGACACTTTCTTCACATGTAAAATAGAAATGATACATTTGGATGACAGTCGAATTAACTTTATATATATATCATTGTGAAAAAGGAAAGTCATAAAGAGCTTTGCAGAACAATACGAGAACCGTGTTCTTTTTTAAATCAAATGGAGCATATCATTCAACATAAGTATACAATAAGGCATCTCTATCCTCATGTGGTTTTCCAGTTATATAAAACAACACAAAACCACATGATGACTTGTTTTTCTTACATTCACAAAGGGTAATAAAAATAATCTCCCTTTTTCAAAAGGAAGCAAATTCAAGAGAAGATACCATAACAATGGGTAGACCGAAGAATCTGTCGTAAATAAAACACCCGACAGAGATAGATATATACAACTTCATAGGAGACAAAAGGGATCAGTGGTGTCTATACCAGGGAGGTTTAAAGCTGTAATTGACCAGAGCCTTTTCTTGAGGATCTTGCGGGAGGTCGATTGTGTTCTGCAATTGATAATGATGTCAAGGAAGGTGGTTGTTGTTCTTTAGATGTCCTCACCTCCTAATAACACATCAATTTAAACACAGTGATATTAGTTTATGTCTGAATCAACCCCTTGACAGACTAGTCCAATTAGTAGCGTTTGTAAATTCACATAAGCGCAGAAAATGAAAGGAGAAACACAGCGTTTTTCACAATCTAACCAATACAAGACAAATTTCTAACACAATTTTCTTGTATTTTGTGTTTGTCACAAACCCAAAAGAATGATATGATATGACCACACCACATACATAAGATTTTGGCAAATATTGTGTAATTGGTATTAAAATTCCTGAAACTGTGTCACCAATCAAAGCATTTCCGATAAAAAATGTGTTGCGTTGTGTGTACTAACTAACCTTTGATGTAGAAGAAGAGGAGGTGCTATTAGAGTAGTTCTCTTTATTCTTGCCTGGCCACGATGCTGATTCTGTACATTCTCAAATTGTTGCAGCCGTGCAGCAAAGTTGATTCCTTGGTGAGAACTGTTGATATTATAGTCTTCTGCATCACCGTCCTCGTGATGATGCATCATATACTGAGAGAAAGGAACTCCTGAAAATGCTCTGCTTATTTGGTCTCCACCGCCACTGAATGAGTACGTTGGGACAGTTTTCAGCCTCGTCTGAAGTATCCTAAACGCCCCACTTTGCTGAACACAAAAGAAAAAACAAAACCAGGCACTATCAAATATCATCGATTTTGTTATAAACAGAACAATTTTTGCTCTATTCTTCTGTTTTCTTTTACCTGTGGAAGTAACATTAGAAGACCATAAAGTGTCTTAAGCAACCATGGGTACCTTCCAGGTTCCAGAAGCTGGAAAAGAGAACAGGTTTCAATAGCAATGTATAGAAGAAGCTGGAAAAAGGAGACAGATCTCTTTTGGGTTGAGATAAATCAAGCAAACCTGCAATCTAAGGTAAGTAAAGATTGGAGTTTCGAGAAGACGGATCAATTTGTCAAGCTGCACGAAAAATTTGACGTTCATGTCTTCTTCTACCAATGATTGAATCACGACGCTCGCGTGCTGGTAAGCCTGTCAACAGATGGTGATATTTAAAAAAATATAAAACAAATAAATGTTTCTGTAATTACCTGAGATAATAAGCAGAGGCTTATAATTGCCACAGGTGAGTGGCACCATGAAGCGTACAAGGCAACCAAAAGTTCTTTCCCTTCACGAGTGACGAGCGAGCCTCTTAAAAGATTTCTTAGTTTTGATAACTCCGAGGACGTAAGCAAAATCAAATTCAACGCCTGAAAACATAAAAGAAAAAGACAGTCAAGTCAGCACCAAAACAAAGTGAGAAATAACATGCAAACTAAATCAGTCATCTAACTGTCTAAACCCTCAAACACTCGTTAAGTGAAGAAATTTGGGAAAGGAGAAACACCTGAACCATGGTTGAAGCAAAGTCAAGATTATCTTCTCCCTCTAGTATTGTTGAGAGCTCTCGATAGACTCTTTCGGCATCCAAAAGTACACACAGCCTCCGGATAATAAGGGCACCACGCCTAAACAAGATAGGTTTTTGACTAACTAAGTAATATGTTCTTTCTACAAACTTTAAGACAGATTATAAGATGGGACTAACCTTTCCAATAGAGAACTATCAGATCGAAAATTGTGGATTAGAAAGACAATGAGATGGCGAAAGTGTTGTGGATCTTTTGCTATATCAGCATGAACTTCCAGAACCAAGAGCACCACCTTTAATATTTTTTAATGTCCAGATAGTTCAATAATCATATTAATTAATTACTAGACAAAATCAAACCTATACAGCATAGAAATTCACCAAACAAACACTCAGGAAGATAAAACTTACGTCATCAGAAGAATCAGATAAAGCTTTTAGCAGTGTGTCAAATATGTCATACAGGAAGCTCATGACCTGTAGCAATATTACCACTTAAGCTTTAAAGCGATGAACAAAAGGGGTCATTTGGAAAAGAACGATGCCAAACAAAGACTGGTCTCTTCACCTCAGCACGATGCTTGTTTAGAAGTGTTGATATCCAATTCAATGCTTCAATTCGAGTAGCCTCATGATCGCTTGATAGCTGCCTGGTCGATGCAACCAAAATCAGACGAACATTGATAGCATTCTAAAGGACCAAAAACAAAGACACAAGAAAAAAGAAACAAACCTCTTTGCCACAGAGAGAATTGCACCAACATCAAAACCATCTGAGGGTTCAACATGAATTGAACGAAGTTCTTCATTGGTTTCACGAGCAACCTTATGTAAGTAAAAAAGCATAAAGAAAGTGAAACGTTGCACAGACAAGACCAGCATTTTCCATCACTTAAGGAGGAGGAACCAAACCTACCTCCCTGATTTCTTCATTTTTGTCAGATATGCAAGGCAAGATAGCTCCAAGAATATCAGCATAGTAGCGCACGAGCTGGTCACCCCCAAGTTTCACAAACTCGTTTATCTACAGAAGTACATTTTTTTTCTATTAAAAGACCTATTCAGATCATATGACTCTACTGGAAAGACAAAGTAGCTCCCACATATGTAACCGCCAAGCAGAAGAATGTTTTTTTCTTCTTCTTACCCACGTGATGGCTGTTAACCGAGTGAATTCATCAGGAGACGAAGCCCTCTGCACCAGTATTTCAGCCATGCGACCATAATCTACAGACTTTCAACAGCAGTATAGCTCCAGTCAAAAATTTACCGATGAAATCTTAAAAAAGGCACACTGACTAACTAACAACAGAGTGAGAAGAAACGTACAGAAAAAAAAAACACTGAAAAGGGATTATAAATCAGGACACAACAGAAACCGTACTGGTGAATTTTTGATCTCTTGAAGAAACTCTGAAAGAGCAGAAACAGCATGCTGTCGTATTTCATGACTGGAGTCGCTCAACATATTGAATAATCCTGGAAAATAATTGACAAGTTAGTTCACCTGAAGGCAACACAAATGATTGTACTTGAATAAGATTAACAAAAACTGCAATTACCATCAAGAAAGTCTGGTAGAAATCCGAGCATATCAAAGTCTGGAACACTGTCAAGAAGAGTGATCCAATCTACCAGAAACCGTCGAACATAAGGGTTTAAAACGTTCATGCGTTCTTTCAACAGAGGTATGAATTCCTCAGCACTGCAAAATCCAACAACCAACAAAGTGAAGCAGGAGAGTCAAGTCTTTTTTAAGTAAATAGTAACAGAGTTATCTTTCACACACACACACATACCTGAACTCATCACTTTCCGTCACAATATCCTATTCCACAAAAGTAGCTAATCAGCAAACGATTAAACATCAATATAGCACTCGTATTAAAAAGAAGGAATACTGATTAATACCTTAACAAGGCCATCTAAGACATGAGCAGCACTCTGGACACTGGGATCAGAATCAGCCGAGAGTTTGCATAAAGCATCAAAGATCTGATTGAAGAAAAAAATGAACTCGCCTCTGACAATCTGCAGCAAACCAGAGAGGTAAGTGAGGGATGGTGCATCAACATGCCAGTACCAACGACATAGTAATGTTATACTAGTAGAGAGTGATATACCTTTGCAATGTTATAGAGAGCTTCGCAAGCATAGTACCGAACTCGGCTATCTTGATCAATAAAGGATTCAATAACAGGTGGCACTATTTGCTTCATGTTTCATAAAAATCAAAAGGAGGAAGAATCAGAAACTATAGTAATACCATTGATACACACTGATTACATACATGATAGTAAAAACATAGATACCTCAAGGTATTGAGGAGCTGCTGAAGACAAACCAACGGTAACAGCAGCTAAGGCAAGAACTCCACCCTATTCAAAAAAAAAAAGATAAATCATCAAAGTAAGAGCAGAAAAATGTAAAAAAAAGAAAGAAAAGAATGAAAAATAGCAAAAACCTTGCGATGATTAGGTTGAGGAGATTTAGCAAACTCCTTGACCAAAATGTCAATGACTTTGGAGAGCTTGTCATGGTCACCCGCTGAAGTTAGATTCTTCACAGTGTTCTCAATCTACAATTGAAAGAGGCGAAAACAGTTACATATCATCATCATCTGAGAGAATGAAAGGGAAGAGAGAAGTGAGAGAACCTCAAGAGCCGCATATTTGCGCTTCTCGTAGAGTTTATCGGAGAGATTGCGTTGAACGGCGGCGGGAATCAAGGAAAGAGCGTCTGCCATGTCAGTCCGATGATACCCCAAAAATTAAAACCGTAAATCGTCTTTCTTTCTTTGTTTCTTTCTTAGAGATTTAGGATTATTATTCTTAACGTCCTCCGCACGGATCTGGTCAAAACACGGAGGAGGAGGAAGTCATCTATGGCTTCTTACCCGGTTGTTACAGTTTCCGGGGAAAATACAACTTTTGATTATTATATTTATTTTTCTCTTTTGCTTTTGTCTTGTACAACTGCTTTTTTTTTCCTGTCTACTTTTCTAAGTGGAAAATTTCTTGAGTTTTAATGACACTTTGATCACCCGCTGTGCGCGGGTTTTATTTCCATTTAGATTTAGGAAGGGTTATACTTAGAATCTGGAAAGAGTTTATTGATTTTAAAAATTGACAGATTTTTAAAAGTTAAGTAGAGTTAACAAATATTTTCTAAATTTCTATCAAATATTTTGTATTGATTTCTATAGATCTTATGGATTTGCATAAGATATTTTTCAAAAAGCTTCTCCTTATAAGGTAACGTATAACAATCTTGCTAAAAAATTTCCAAATTTTTTTTTGACGTAAACCATATATATAAATATCACGTAATTGTGGACAGATCGGTAGAAAAGGGAAGTTAATGATAATGGTAAGACATTTTTTAATTGGTATTTGTTCTTTGTATTATGGTAGTGTGTATTTATCTGGGAAATCTGATACCAATAAACATAACACAACGCTGATGGTGTGTTCTTTGTGTTACGGTCAGACTTTTTTCGGTTTTGTTACTCGGTATCAATCAAAACTGGTGTGTTCATAGTTTTGTTAAATAATCATTTCTCTCTTTAGTTTTGTTTTCATTCTCTTATTTTTGCTATAATAATAATGATCCCGTTTGGTTGTTCACGTTAATTTTGAAATATCATTCTAGTTTTTGAGCTTGTATGTGTATGTTTTTATTACATGGATTTCAAAAATCTTATGAGTACACATGATATTTTAAAAGTTTAGTATTATAAGTAAAAATATAAAGAATTTAATTTCCAATAACAATAGATTTTAATAAACTTACAAAATCAACGATAACTAAACTTTTTGAATAACAAAATATTTGAATAAAATTTAAAATTTTCAAACCAATAACAATGGTCCAAACAGATAATAATAGAACCCAGGAGGATATTCTGGAGGTCTCAAGGAAGTTACAGGAAGCTTATAAGGATGAGGAAGATTTCTGGCAACAGAAGAGTCGTAATATATGGCACACTTCAGGGGATCTAAATACAAAATTCTATCATGCTCTAACAAAACAACGTCGTGCCCGTAATCGAATTGTGGGTCTATATGATTCTGTTGGAAACTGGATAATTGAGGAACAGGGGGTAGAAAAGGTGGCAGTGGATTATTTTGATGATCTGTTTCAGACGACAACTCCTACAGGTTTTTGATGGTTTTTTAGATGAGATTACATCTTCAATTACCCCACAAATGAATCAACGACTCCTTCGGTTAGCAACTGAGGAGGAAGTTCGACTGGCTTTATTTATGATGCACCCGGAGAAAGCTCTTGGGCCGGATGGAATGACGGCTCTCTTTTTTCAACACTCATGGCATATAATAAAAAAGGATCTATTGGAAATGGTCAACAATTTTTTGACATCGGGAAAATTGGATACAAAGTTAAACATTACGAATATTTGCTTGATTCCTAAAAAGGAGAGGTCCACAAGGATGACTGAACTCAGACCTATCAGCTTATGTAATGTAGGATACAAGATTATTTCTAAGGTATTATGTCAAAGATTAAAGGTCTGTCTTCCATCACTGATCTCAGAGACGCAATCGGCTTTTGTGCCTGGACGTTTAATATCGGATAATATACTTATAGCTCAGGAGATGTTCCATGGTCTGCGGACTAACAAATCGTGTCAGGATAAATTTTTGGCAATAAAAACGGACATGAGCAAAGCTTATGACAGAGTTGAATGGATCTTCATCCAGGAACTACTAACAAAAATGGGCTTCGATCAGCATTGGATCCAATTAATGATGGAATGCATTTCCTCGGTTCAATATAAGGTTTTATTAAATGGGCAACCAAAAGGACATATAATACCACAGAGGGGATTACGACAAGGGGATCCTCTATCTCCTTATTTGTTTATTATGTGCACAAAAGCTTTGGTCGTGAATATCAAAAAGGCAGAAAGAAATAAGCAACTAACGGGTCTAAAGGTTGCTAGGGCTTGCCCTTCAATTTCCCATTTACTCTTTGCAGATGATAGTCTTTTCTTTTGCAAAGCTCAGAAGGAAGAATGTCAGACAATTCTTAGGATCCTTAAGGAATATGAAGGGGTTTCAGGACAACAAATAAACTTTGACAAATCATTGATTCAATTTGGACACAAAATCGAAGAAGATACACGACAGGAATTACGAGGTGTCTTAGGTATACATAACTTAGGAGGATTTGGGTCATATTTGGGAATCCCGGAAAATCTGGGGGGTTCAAAGGTGCAAGTTTTTGGATTTGTTCAGGATCGGTTAAATAGCAGAGTAAATGGATGGACTTTTAAGTTTTTCACCAGAGGAGGTAAGGAGGTGATTATAAAATCTGTGGTTACAGCTCTGCCAAACAATGTTATGTCATGCTTTCGAATCCCGAAAACGGTAATGAAGAAGTTAGTGAGTGTTGTGGCACAATTCTGGTGGAGTCCAGGGGGTAATAAGAGAGGTATGCATTGGAAATCATGGGACAAACTCGGTAGTCCTAAGGATGATGGAGGTTTGGGATTTAAGGATCTTACAGACTTTAATACAGCTATGCTTGGGAAACAATTTTGGAGATTAATGGACAAACCTAACACGCTTTTTTCTTGTGTTTTCAAAGGGAGATATTTCAGGAATGCTTCACCCCTGGAACCCATTAGATCATACTCGTCATCTTATGGTTGGCGTAGTATTGTCTCTGCTAGATCTCTGGTTAGCAAAGGACTAATCAAAAGGGTGGGAACAAGATCATCTATCTCAGTATGGAATGACTCTTGGCTTCCATCCACTCGCCCGAGACCAGCAAATAAAAATCAACACAATCTTTACCCGGAACTAACAGTGGATGCTCTTATCGATGGAACATCACGGTCATGGAATCTACAGGTTATTCGGACTCTGGTGGATCCGCAAGATGTGAAAATTATTGAAAGTATGCCTATAAGCAGATTTCACCTAGAAGACCGAAATGGATGGCATTTTACAAACAATGAGAAATACACGGTTAAATCTGGATATGAAGTCGAACGAGTATATCCGGACATAGAAAGTATGCCACCCCAGTTTGGTCCTTCGATAACACCGTTGAAGGCGTTCTGTTGGAAAGTACGCTGCCCACCCAAGATGAAACATTTTTTGTGGCAAATTTTAACTGGGTGTATAGCGGTTAAGAAAATTTGAGGTCAAGAGGAATGCAAGGAGGTACTGTATGTGACCGATGTGGAGCCCCCGAGGAGTCCACTAATCACGTTTTTTTTGAATGTCCACCGGCGGTTCAGGTCTGGGCACTTTCACGGATTCCAACGAATCCAGATATTTTCCCCACTCAATCTTTGTTTACCAATATGGATCATTTGTTTTGGAGAGTGTCCCCCGAAATGGAGGATCATTACTTTGCTTGGATTCTCCGGTATATATGGAAAGGTAGAAACAATAAAGTTTTTAGCAATTTGGATATGGATCCCAGAGATACTCTCAAATTGGCAGAAACGGAATCGTTACTTTGGGCAGAAGCACAAAACTCTCAGACTCAGAGTACGGACCGCACCCAAGTTCCAGTACCTTTGGCAATACCGAGTATGCCAGGTAGATGGTGTTTTACGGATGGATCTTGGAAAACAGAGGATAAATATTCAGGGCAAGGATGGTACAGTACCCTGGAAGGTTACGATGGACTAATGGGAGCAAGGAATACGAGAGCGAGTTAGTCGCCACTACACACAGAGATAGAGGCTCTCATATGGGCAATGGAATGCATGAGGAATCTTCGACAGTCTTGTGTTACTTTTGCAACGGATTGTGCTCAATTGGTGAAGATGGTTTCAGAACCAGAAGAGTGGCCAGCCTTTGCAAGTTATTTGGAAGACATAAAGTTCTTGAAGAGAAGTTTCAACAGCTCAGAGATCATTCATATACCACGGACACATAACTCAAAGGCGGATAGTCTAGCACGCAGTGCAAGGAAACAACCGTCGTTTGTCGTTCATATGGATGCAGAGTTACCGGGATGGTTCGCAGAGTCTATATGAATCTGTTTTGCTGCTGACAAAAAAAAAATAACAATGGATTTTGGTAAAATTTTATAAATCCACAAACCAATAACAATAGATTTTCAGAAATTTATAATTATTTTAGAATTCTTAAACCAATAATCACCCCTTAAGATACGTAAATTAATATGAAACCAAATGTGTTATAAGTATTTTTAACAGTTTTATAAAGTTTATTTGCTGCATTCAGATTAAAAATATATTAAAATAGACAAATATAGTTGGTTAAATATTCAAATGTGCTAATTACAAAATGTTACAATTGTATCAAATGCTATAAACTAGGTGGGTTATCCTTGATTTCGCGGGAATAAATATTTTGTAAAATTTAAATATATAATGTGTATCAATTTTTTTATTTATTTAAAATAAAAACTTAGCATTTTTTATATATATTTTTACAAAGGTAATTTAATATTTTAATCAATTTTAATACATTTTATTACTTCTAAAAATATAAAGTATCACTATTTCAAATATTTTATTTTATTTACTAACGAAAATTATAATAACTTAGCAAATATTTTTTTTTAATTCAACTTGGTTAAGTTTGTGTATTATATAATATTGAGAATTTTAATTATTTTGGTATATGTTTCTTTATCTGACTTTGAGAAGGAAATAGATTTTAGATTTTGGATTGCCATAAAATATAGGAAAAAATATTTGATTTTAGTTATGTTTTATTTTTGATTTTTGATTTTTTTTCTTATTATTTATTTTTCATTCACTAATATAACACTCAGAAGTAAAATGATTTGTTACTAAATAAATGTTATATTTGTTAAAAATGAAAATATTCCAATCATTATATATGTCTCTAAATATTTAGATCTTAGTGCAAACATCTCAATTATTCTCAGAAGAGAATAAATCAATCATAATATCTACATATTTGTTCAAAATAAAAAATGTTTCAATCATTCAATAGATATATTTCTAAATATTTAAATATTAGTGCAAATATCTCAAACATTCTCTTAAGGATCATTCATAATATCTAACATTTTCATTCCAAAATAACTAAATAAATTTAAAATTTGTATATTTAACTATCGTGCATCCAATTAACACACCTTTAAAAATAGAGATGACAATCAGGTTTATCCATCCTAGGGCTGTGCATCATTACTCGTTACTCGCCTTAAGCTCGTTACTTGATTCGTACCCGCCTTGAAAATTCAAGTACTCGGTATTGTCAAGGCAAGCAACAAGTCGACAATTTTCATTACTTGCAAGACCAAGTCAAGTATCAAGTACCATTATTATTTTTAGTACTTGACTTGTTACGCCCCGTTACTTGCTTCATTACTTGGTATTTTTTACATGATTTATTAAATATCTGTTTATATTTGTCTTTTCTTTTATTTTCGTTTAGGATTGGACACAAATACTCATTAATCTTCTTATACTTATTACTTGTTTCATATATGTCTTGATTTTTAAATATTCGTCATCTAGTCAAGTATTATATAGTAACAAGTATTAAAAATTTAACTACATGACTTGTTATTACCAGTTACTTGTTTAGAGAATACATTTTTGTCATCGTAAAAATTATACAATGTTTATATATAGAAACATTTATATATATTTTTTATTTTTCTTCTTTATAAAATGAACAAATATCTAGTTTAAATTAATTCACATGTTATGTTAAGTAGAATAAATAAAATAAACTTCCATGTCTTTTTTTAATAGATTATTATTTAGTAAGTAGTTCTTAAATACTCAGAAAAAATCTTAAATAGTTCACAAGTACTCGTAAATAGTATGTAAGAAAGCGGGGCAAGTAACTTGCAAGTAATTCATTTTTGATCAAGTACTTGAAATAGCAAGTACTCGTTTTTAACAAGGCAAGTACAAGTCGAAAATTTTATTACTCGTACAAGGCAAGTCAAGTCGCAAGTACACACAAAATAGCAAGTACTCGCCTTGTGCCCATCCCTAATCCATCCCGTCCCATACCGCAGCGGATTCGTCTTCAAGCAGGTCAGGCTCGTGCGGGCTGCGGTCTCCGAAATGACTAACCGCAATATTAGTAGGCATTCGCGGGTCAGTCTGCATGACATCCGATGTTCTACTGCTTCCTGCACGACCAAACATATTACAAACATGATCAGTACGGTTTGATGTCTACTCTAGTCTATTGATGTAACGAGAGATCAATGATCAGTAACAAGAGAATATGAAGAATAGAAAACACATCGAAGAAGACTATAATTAGTAATGAGACTAACTCTTTCAGCTGAACGACATCATTGCTATAGCTTAGATTTTCAGCTGACGACATCATTGTTATATAATTAAATAGCTTAGTCAATAAGGCTCTAACCATAGCTTAGTCATCATAGCTTAGTCTCGTTCATGTTGTCGTAACCAAATAAAATAGTTGATGTTAATTTTGTCACACTCCAAATATATTAACATATCAGTTAAAGATAATTGGAGAATGTGTTTTTCATTAGCTTATAACTCATAAGTTTATAACTAATGTTTTAGTTTGATGAATCCAAAAATTAAATAAAACCAAACACCAAATCAAAACTGCAAATTCCAAAGTAAATAAAAATAACACCAAATTAAAACACCGCCAGAGCTCAAATCATCATCTTTGGAGCTCGAATCATCATCGCCGGAACTCCTTTCATTTTCTCAAGGGGATGTCACACGAATCACCTTCTTCTCACTCTCCCTTTTTCATTTTTTATAGGTAAAACAAGAAATGAATAAGAAAAAATGCGGATACTTGTAATCCCGCATGGCTCACTTCAGCCCATCCAAAAAAAACTCAGTCTTGCAATAATCCATCCCACGAGCTAAAAAATCCCGGTCTAATACCGTCATGCGACAATCCTTTACGGGTCATGCCCGCGGTCTAGGTCCATGATTGACATATCTATTTAAAAATATATACATTAGGTGAATGTAAGATGCATTATTAGGTTGATGTTAGTTAAAAAAACTTAAGTCTATAATTAATTATCTTAATTGATGATATAGATTTATTTAAGATTGTTTTCATAATTTTTATATAATATTATATGTATTTATAGATAAATTTTAAATTATTATATTATTTTGAGAAAAATGATTCTGATTGAATAAACTTTACATTTCTTTAATAAATTTAGTTATTAGTTATTTTGTAGACATGTACCTGAAATTTGTAAAAGAAAACTACGCATCTATCGGACATTATGAAATTAGTGGCATCCTTTATAACAGTGGCTATCACTTTTTATTTTATTTTTACTAATCAGAGGATATATCTAACTATATATCGATTTTGTGAATATAGATTATTTAATTTTTTATCTATACCATTGTATGCGAACTTGATTTTCTGAAAAGAAAGCAACAATGCATACAATCTGACGGATATAAATACTCTAACACTCTTGATGAAGTTGAATATTCACAGTTCAATGCCATTGAAAAGGTTACGTCGTCTTGACTTCACTTGGTGGATGGCTAGATCTAGTTCTACCATCCCTGAACAAAACTGAGAAAATCGATTCGATCTCCAACTCCAAGAGTTCATTAAAACAAAGAGCGTCAAAGATACAACTACGAAAGGCAACAAAAACTACAAAACTCTTTGTTTTTAACAAAAAAAAAAAGTCTATATCTTTTAGGAGTCTATTAAATGCAAGTGAAGGACTTTTCTCTGAGATTTCTACTTCTTGACGATATTGAGATCGATGTGTACATACGCAAGAGAAGTCACAAAGACAAAGAAGAAAGCCGATACAAGCATGAGTGGTTCCGCAAGCATGTATATTGGTTTGAACGTATAGTACACCTGCCATAAACCAAGCACATAACACTAGTCAGTTTTGTAACAACAGTGTGAACTTATGGAGCAAGCTGAGTTTTGAGTTGCTAATAACACTATTGCACCAAGGTTTTTAGAGTTCTTAGTCTATTAAAACACATAACAAGAACATCATGATGATCTAATCTAGATCACTTTTACCTGGAAGGGTACGTTGTGAGTGGGAACTACATTATCCTTTTGCAACACAACCACGGTTCTTCCCACGATGTCAAGGTATGAGTATTTGACCTGACGACACAAGACCATTTATAGATACATTTTAACCATAACTTTGCAAATGCAGGTCATGTATCTGTGCCGTTGATTATGTACCTGTAAGTCTTGATTCACTGTGAAGGGCAAAACAGCAGAAGGGTCCTTTGATCCTTCAGGGAGCACGACCTGAAACAAAATCTTCATGTGTTAAAAACAGAAAGCTTGGATTAAAGAAAACAATATGATAACGTTGGTAGAAAATGCTAACTAAACCCACTTTGAGAGTCAACTTGTTAACGATAGTTTCAACGAGCGGGCAGCCAAAGGTAAAGTTCAAGTAACGTCTGCCATCGGGTGCTTCAAAGAGATAATCCTCCAATGGAACTCGATAGCCGATGACAAATGTTGCTCTCCACCCTCCAAATAACGGGTATCGCGGTTCAAATTCAAGTTCTGACTGCAAAGACCAACACTTGTTTTTAGAATTAATAACGCATTTTGATCACTTTTTGAGGTAGAAAGTTTGAAGTAGACGCTCCTGAGCATCACTGTGAATTGATGTAACATAGAAGCGGATCAAGAAAATAGTAATCAACTGATAAAAAAAAAGGCCAAGCCAACCCAATCCCAGTATTGGAATAAGCCACACCGTTGAATAGTTAAAGCCTTAGGAGAAATTTGTAGGGAATAAATATAACTGCCTAAATGGCCAAAGATGAAGAGGAGAGGGCAACACAAGTATACCTTCTTAAAGCCTGTACGCAAATGTGAAGTTGAGATGTTTCCGATGTCATCCCTGTAGTAGACAGAGTTAACTCTGGGAGGAAGTACTGCAAGGAGCGCATTGAAAGAGGATGAACCAGTGATAGAACGTCTAGATTGATATTCCACCCTGCAAAAACTCAAAAAAAGTCAGAAACCCATTTCAGAAAAATGAGATACGTATTAATAATCATGTACAATAAGACCATTGCATACCTTGAGAAAACACCCTTATGCCGAGCTCCCCCATGGGTCAACCTGTAATTCTCTGTTATCTGAAGGCTACCCCAGTGCGAAATCTCAATTTCACGCACGAGTTCCTCAACAACAGCGAACGGACTGTTATTCTCAAAGTGGACGATAACAGGTGCGTAGGAATATGGAGCACGATCCTCATACGGTCCATATTTGATCTCTTTCCCAGCTCGGTTAGCAGGTTCGACGCTGGTGAACGACTCTACTCTAGTACTAGGAGTCTTAAAGAAAGTCGTCTGTTGCTTAACATGATAAGGTGACAGTACCACTGCACTATCATGGTAGTAAACCAACTGAGACTCTGACTGGGTTATCTCCACAGGGAAAGGTTCCAAGGAATGAGTCAATATGTATAGCACCTCAAGTGTAACGGTTTCACCAGGGCCTAAGGGGGTAGCAAAGGAAACAAGGAAGTAGCCAGCGTCATTTGGTGCATCGGGCTGTTCAGTTGGTTTGACATCTAGAGGCAAGTAGGTTTTCTTCTTCTTCTTGCCCATAACTGCCAAGGCTTGGACCATAGCCAAATTCTTGATCTGGGTAGGTGGGAAAGCAAGAAGCATATCCGCAGCAGGATCTTTCCCAATGTTTTCAACCTAAAGAAACAATCCAGATAAAAAACCGTTACCTCAAATCCCAGTCCTAAAGTTCCAACCTTTGCAGTGTAATATTATCAACAGGAATAGCAACTATAAACCTTTGAAGGAAGAGAGAGAGAGAGAGAGATGATACCTTAAGAGTCAAGAAGGCCTTCACGATGTGTGAGCTTAAATCAATCTGCAGACAGATAAACCAACACAGAGGATGAGCATTTTAGAATCAAAACACCAATTTCAAGAAAGGAGATTTAATCAATAAATCATTATACTTTCAGATTAATGAAATTAAAGATTACATTGTCTATCAATGTACGCCTATACATGAAGTGACCAATCAAGAGAAAGTTCATCGACTTGAAGATCCCATTAAAAGTAGAGATGGATGTATTAAGGAAAGAAGATTTGAGAGAGAAGATAGATACCCTTCGCTCGGCATTTACGATCTGGAGATCCTGAGCGGAGGAAAACGTAGAAAGCGATAAGAATACAGCTACAGCTACAGCTACGGCGAAGATCCAGTTACGAGCAGCCATTGTCGTCACTGCACTAAAGAAGAACACTTGTTAAACCAAAGATCGGAAAGAGGAGAGGGAGTTACAGACCGGTGAAGTAAGAGACAGTGAGATCTCGACGGTAGGTGAGGAGAATCAACGATCCGGTCAACTACAAAAAGTCTCACGATTTACGGATGAGTTTCTAAGAATCAAAACGACATAAGATGTTATCGTTTGAAATTCAGTGGCCCGTACTATAACTATTAGTAGGCTTTCGACCTCTTATAAGCCCATTTATAAAGCGATAAAACATCTAATTGGTATTAATCGACAGGGTCCGGTTGGTCTTCTCATTACCAAATACAATTTTGTTCACTGGTAACTTTTAGGGAAAATTCCTTAAAAATACCCGTACTGAATTTCTTTTGCTACTTTAATACACGAACTTTTTAGGCTCCCCATTTAATACACATACTAAATTGCATTACCCAAAAAATACATCAACTTTTGAATTTCGGAAGTTTCACACCTCGATTCTAACAGCGTTAACTCTGTTTAACAGAGAATCAAGACGACGTTAATTTTTTAATTAGACACGTGATTGAACCGTTAAATCCTCGGGTTCCTTCATCAAAAGCCCCAAATCGAAAAAAGAACAAACCCTAATTTCATTTACCCCACAATCGAATTGCTCTAGACTCTCTTCTTCTCTAAACATTGTTCTTCTTCTCTAAACTCGGATTTCTATGTTCTATGAGAGACAGAAAAGATGAGGTAATTCCCGATCCCTTCCCTTTATCTTTATTTGATTCTTCTTCTTCTTCGGTTTGATTGTGTTTCTAAATCATAATCTTTGGTTTGATTGCAGTGAACTAGGGTTAATGAAGATTAGGCTACATTATGGAGGCGTTATGGAGCGTAAAGATAACGACTTTCAGTATCGGGGAGGATTAGTGAATAAAGACATTGCTATCGACCCAGATTACATGACGTGGTGTATGTTCGAAGGATTCTGTGAAGACAATGGGTCAAACGGGAAGGTGAAACACGTCTGGTACAAGCTTCCACAAGAATCTATGGAGTCGGTGAAAGTGATTTTGGAACTTGCTTCAGATGCTTCTATTAATCAGATGTGTTGTGAAGCTATGAAAGTAGGTGGAGTAGATATCTACATTGAGCAGAGTGTTGGTGAACAGGTTCCGAAGAATGGTGAAGAAGATAGAGGTGAAGAAGACAGCGGTGAAGAAGAGAGAGACGAGGAAGCTCAGAACAATGGGGAATCGTCCAATGCTCGTGATGAGGTTGAGGAAGAAGTCATCGAAGAAGCAGAAGATATTCCATTTCAGTCACTCTTTGGAGATAACCATGATGCTGAAGTTAGAGGTGCCACTAGTGAGGAAGTTAGAGATGCCGATAATGAGGAGATTAGAGGTGCAGGTTGTGATGATGATGAAGAAGAATTGGAGAGGCAATTAAAGGATAATGAACATCCGGCTTCTGCTGTTGACACTGATGATGAGTGGGATTACTTCAATCGACAGGAAAAGGTGATTTCGAGAACTACGTACAGCAATGAGAAGCCTCCATACCTGTGGTTAATGCAGACATTCAAAAGCGGAGAAGAGTTCAAAGACCAGCTATTGCGCTATGTTTTGAAGACAAATTTCGATGTGAAGCTTTGCCGATGGGAGAAAACAAAGCTGGGAGCCATTTGTACAAAGGAAAATTGCGAGTGGAAGATTTATTGCTCTGTTGAGAAGCCAAAGGGGAAGTGGATGGTGAAATCTTATGTGGATAAACATAATCATCTGAAGAGTAGTAAAGCAAGGATATTGAAGCAGGGTACAATTGCAAGGATGTACAAGGATGAAGCAAGAAGAAGACCTGGTATTAAGTGGACTGACATCAAGGATGAGATAATGATGAGGTACAGTCTCTCAGTTTCTAAGTGGATATGCACGAAAGCAAGAAGAATGGCTCTAGATTTGGTAATACAAACTCAGAGAGAGCAATTTGCCAAGCTGTGGGATTATGAGAGGGAGCTTCAGCGTTCAAATGAGAATACGAAGACTGAGATTGTGACTATTCCTCGTGACGATGGTAAGGTTGTCTTCGGCAGATTCTACATTTGTTTTGAGAATCTGAGGAACACATGGAAGAATTGTTATCGGCCTATTATAGGACTTGATGGTGCATTTATGAAATGGGAGTTAAAGGGTGAGATTCTTGCAGCTGTTGGTCGAGATGCAGATAATAGGATTTATCCTATAGCGTGGGCAATAGTTAAAGTGGAAGATAATGCTTCATGGGCTTGGTTTGTTGATAAGTGGAAGGCTGATTTGGATTTGGGGTTAGGCAATGGATTCACTATCATATCTGACAAGTAGAAAGGTTTGATAAATGCTGTTGCAGACCTTCTACCCGAGTCAGAGCATAGACATTGTGCTAGACACATTTTTGCAAATTGGAGGAAGGTTTATAGTGCGTCAGAGTATGAAGATTATTTCTGGACAATTGCATACAGCTTCACGAATGGTGATTATCAGATCAATTTGAAGGCTTTAGAAGTGTTCGACGCAAAGGCACATGAGGACTTGCTGAAGACAGAACCGAAGACATGGTGCAGAGCATTTTTCAGTAGACATGCACGATGCGAAGATGTGTGTAACAACCTCTCAGAAAGCTTCAACAGAACAATCAAAGATGCTCGTAAGTTGCCACTGATTAACATGCTTGAGGAGATTAGGAGACTTGCAATGAAGCGTAACTCTCGAAGGCGTGACATAACAAGTGGCTGTTCGACTCAGTTTCCACCAAATATCATGGAGATTTTTGAGCAAAACCGCCAAGCAAGTAACCACTGCACCGTTATTAAAAGTAGTGAAAGCTTATATGAAGTCACTGAGTGGGATTGTAGCTACGTGGTATGTCTTCCAGAAAAGCATTGTGCTTGTAATCGATGGGACCTCACCGGGATACCTTGCCAGCATGCTATTTATGTCATAAACGAGCATAACAAAGAACCTGAAGAGTAAGCACCATTCTTTCTTCTCATATCTTAGTATTAGATAGGTTCTAACTCTATCTCTCTTTCTATTTTGTAGCTTTGTTGATTCTAACTATCTGACATCAAGGTGGCAAGACACCTACGAAAACAACATAAAACCTGTCAACGGAGAGAGACTGTGGGAGAAGACAGTTAAGGAAGCTATACAAATCCCTGAAAAAAGGAGAATGCCAGGACGCCCGAAGAATTATGATAGGATCAAAGAGGCACATGAGTCGAAGACAAATCCAACAAAGGTTACAAGAGAAGGAAGAAGGATGACATGTAGCAACTGTAAGCAAACAGGTCATAACTGTGGAACTTGTACTCTACAAGCTGCTCCTGAGCTTCCTAAACGCAAAAGAGGACGGCCAAAAAAGACTGTAAGCAAAATGCTTTTCTTATATGTTTTTCCTGTGGTTTGATGTGTATGTAATTTCACATATGATTTTCTTAATAAGGATGATCCTTGGAGCATTCAAAATGCACCGAAGAGGAGGAATGCTCAATGCCAGTCCACACCAAATCCGGTCAGCACACAACCTTGTGTTGATCCACAGCCATCAACTGCTCCAACTGCTCCAACTGCTCCAACTGCTAGAGGCCGTGGTCGTGGACAGGGACGAGGGAGAGGGCGTGCTCGAGGCCGTGGACGTGAGTGTGTGCCTCCTGTTCCAAGAGAGTCTGGTTGCTATATTGCTCCTTACTCTGGTCGTGTATTTGAGGTATGGGGGTCTGCTACTGTGAGTGATCAGAATTCACAAGCCTCTCAACAACAACCTGAAGACTCTTAGGCTCTATAACTTCATAATCTTCTTCTCTTATTTTATTTGGATGTTTTAAAACTCTCTAGGATGATCTTCTTTTGTTTGGATGTTTTAAAACTCTGTAGGATGATCTTTTGTTTGGATGATCTATGATATGTATTTTTAAGAAATTATACAGAAAGAAGACTCAAAATGTAACAACAACAAACATAAAATTCATTGATCAAAGAGAGATGAAAATGATGCCATTACAATAAAAGACACACACAAACCATGACAATCCGAAACAGAAAGACCAACAAAAGACACAAACATGACAAAACAAAACAGAAACACAGATCCTAATGAAACATTACAACAAAAGAGACAACCATAACTACTTCTTCAGAATGGTAATGACAAGGATGACTGTGACAACAGTGAAGCCTCCCATCGAAAGAGCAATGAATTGCCTTAGCAATTTCTCCTTTTCAACTGATGTGATAAGAGCAATTTCAAGTTTTTTCTTCTCCTCTGCGAGTCTGTCCTCTTCCTCCAACAATAATGCAGTTGAATCTTCAGATGTGGCTGGTTGAGAAGCTTTGCTAAGCAACTGTTTCAGATTTCTAATTTCTTCTCTCTGACGATCCATCACGCCTCTCGCCTCCAGTAAACTCTGTTTCTGCCATTCATTTTGCTCCTGCTTATCAATCCAATCGACGAACCCATGAGGACCGCAACACCAAAACCTTCTACCCGGATTGTCATCTGTCCATGCCTTCGCCGGAGTCGATCTCTTATTACAGTAGCATAACGGACCGCCGACCTTCTTCTTATAGGATGACCTTGCACTAGAACTCGAGCCTTCACTCTTAGCCATCGATTTGAGGGATTTCTGGGAAATAAAGAGTTGAATGAAATTAGGGTTTGTTCTTTTTTCGATTTGGGGCTTTTGATGAAGGAACCCGAGGATTTAACGGTTCAATCACGTGTCTAATTAAAAAATTAACGTCGTCTTGATTCTCTGTTAAACAGAGTTAACGCTGTTAGAATCGAGGTGTGAAACTTCCAAAATTCAAAAGTTGATGTATTTTTTGGGTAACGCAATTTAGTCTGTGTATTAAATGGGGAGCCTAAAAAGTTCGTGTATTAAAGTAGCAAAAGAAATTCAGTCTGGGTATTTTTAAGGAATTTTCCCAAACTTTTATTATGACCATATTTGATGTATGTTTAGGATGTCCAATCCTCTAAAACCCAATGAACACTGAACCGGACCGAAATAAAGAAAATGGTTTAGATTTAATAATAACATATAAATTGAATAACTATTATTTGAAGAAATCTCAATATGTAGATATGATCTGAACCAATTAGTGAAAGTATATTATCATAATTATTTATAAATTAAAAATATATCTACATATTTTTTATTGATGTCATCTTAATATTTAAAATGTTAATTTGAATAATTTATTTTTAAGTTAAGACTTTCATTGATATATACGCTAAATTATTTAATAAGAAAAATGGTCCTATATAGACTCAAACCAAGTTTTCCTTTCAAATCTAGACTTTAAAGTCCAATGTCACAAAATTGCTTCATTAAAGTATGACCAATTACCATATTATCCCTTTCTTTGTCTAATTACATTATAAATAATCTTTAAAAAAAATAAAATTATGACGTCGACAGCTTTTCTCAAAATTTTCGGCGTCGATCATCTCTTTCGTCATTATCTTGGCGTTACTCATCTTCGCCGTCTTCATCTCCACCGTCACTCATTATCTCTGTCTCCCTCAGCCCTGTTGTTGCGCCGCCGTCTCTGTTTCATAAAAGTATCTTCGATCCATAGATTTTTTTTATTTCGATTGAGAGTTATATAATATATATATTGGATTTCATCGTATCAAAAGTATATGGTATCGATCTATTTTTTCAATTCTCAATTTGATGAAACATTTATGTTATGATCCATTTTGATGGAATCTGTGTTGGTAACCACATTATTTGCGCAAAAATTTCAAACTTTTTTTTTTGATCTCTTTGTACTACATATGTAGTTCATTTTGATTGTCTAAGTGTTTAAATAAGATGTTACAGTGAGTTTTTAATGGCGGATGAGAAGAAGCAGGCTCTTACTCCAAAGAAAACTATATATTAGAGGTTTGGTGTCAAAGCAAGTTACATGATTGAGCAAGTTCATGTTTCTTCTCAGAATACTTGTCTCCATTGGTGCCACTTGCAGATACCAGACTTTCCTGTTGTATCAAATGTCTTCAAGAAAAAGCAGGATTTAGAACAATCTAGTGCTGAGCTGGCTCTCGAGAAGGTATGTCTTTTTGTACATCTCTATTTTATAATTATTTATTTGTTAAAGAAGAAAATATTATTCATGTTGCAGCTAGGCATTCGCCCTTAGGATGATGATGATGATATAACTGTGAAGCAAGCTTGGGATGACATCGTTCAACGCGTTAAAGTATATATTCTTTGATGAGATTAGTTCACTAATACAGATAACTTTATATGTTTAACAAATATGTTTAAGTTTTTGCCATTATTAATGTTGTAAGTTGTTTCCATTACAGTTTCTTTAGCTGATCATCCTCTAGGAAGCCACCTTAGAGCAACAATGCAAAGAGATGGTGAACGTCACGCAGGTCCGGCCCAGTCTATAATACTGCCTAAAGCAAAAAAAAAGTTTGTCGCTCCTAGAGATCGAACCTAGCACCCTTAAACCAGTTAAGGGGTGCTTTACCAGCTTTAGGTCAGGGCCGGCACTGACGTCACGGTTCAGTTCCTCTTTCTGTCATCACTGCATCGATACAAAGATCAACAATTGCTATAAAGTTATCAACAATCGCTATAAAGTTATCAATCCTTCAGTTAGTTAATTAACTCTGTTTGTATGTAGATTAATGGTCTCTATTTGATATGTGTTCTCTATTTTGTAGACAAAGAACTATATTTGGTAATTTCTATAGCCAATGAATTTTCTTATAGATTTTGATTATGTTGTTTTGTTTTGGTTGTTCTGGATTAAATGAATTAATGGACTTAGTGGATTGGGTTAAAATGGTTTAGATTGTAAGGGATAATGAGTTATCCATAATCAAACCAATAAAAATATATAACAAACAAAAACTCAAATCAAATATATAAACAAAAAATAACCAAACCAAATTTCTAACCAATTTTACTACACCAAATTTTATTTATTTTTTCATATATATAACTAAAATTTAATAAACTAAATCTAACTCAATTATTCACATATACATACACACACACACATATATATATATATATATATATTGATATATATTTGTTAACACCCAATTTTTCATATATATAAAACTATTATATGTTGTTGACTTTTTAATAAGCCAAATTTAATCATAAATTTTGCCAAAATCATAAAATCAAGTTTTCCACAAAAACTCTAATTTTTGATTTTTTTTTCATCAAAACGCTAAATCTCATTTCCCCAAAAAACGACAGAGTCATGTTTTCCTTCCAAAACCACTTGTTTTCTCGTCAAAATCAGAGAATACGATTTTCTGCCAAAACCGCAAAGTCGTGTTTTCCCGCCAAAATCGTAAAATTGAGTTTTCCGCTAAAATCGTAAAATAGAGTTTTCCGCCAAAACCGAAAAGTCGTGTGAAAACCGTAAAATCAAGTTTTCCCGCCATAAGGGCAAAGTCGTATTTTCATGCCAAAACCGTGAAATTGAGTTTTCCCGCCAAAACTGTAAAATCGAGATTTCTCGCCAAAATTGTAAAATTGAGTTTCCCGCCAAAACTATAAAATCGAGTTTCCGCCAAAACCAAAAAATTGAGTTTTTCGGCCGTGAAATTGAATTTTCCCACCAAAACTGCAAAATCTATTTTCCATCCAAAACGGCAAAATTGAGTTTTCCGCCAAAACCGTTAAATTGAATTTTCCCGCTAAAACTGCAAAATTAATTTTCCCGTCAAAACCGTAAAATTGAGTTTTCCCACCAAAACCATTAAATTGAGTTTTCCCGCCAAAAATTTTGTTTTCCGTAACAACCGCAAAAAATTATTTTCCTGCCGTAACCACAAAATCGTGTTTTCTCGTGAAAACCGTAAACTTGAATTTACTGCCAAAACCGTAAAATTGAGTTTTCCCGCCAAAACCGCAATATTGTATTTTCCGGCCAAAACCATAATACTGTATTTTCTCGCCAAAACTGTAAAATTATATTTCCGCTAAAACATAAAACTTTGTTTTTCCGCCAAAATGTTAAAAATAGTTTTCTCACTAAAATCACAAAATTATCTTTCCAGCAAAATTAATAAAAAAATTTATAACACAAAAACCATATAATTGTATTTTTCAAAAGGCTAAGTATTCTTTTTGTTTTCGGCCCCAAAATAATATTTTTACTTAGTAACCATTTAAGCTATAAAATTATTGTTCATGAGTTAACCATTAAAACCATAAACTCATAAACCTATATGAGTTATGGATTGACCCAATCCATTTGTCAAATGGATTGGTTAAAATCATAACCCATATAAGCTTAAAACCATTGGATATGGTTTGGTTTGGGTTGGTTTACCCATTTTGACACCCCTACATGTAGTCCTTCTGTTTACCATAATTGATTTAAATCCATAAAATTTTATAAATTAAATAGCAGATAAATAAAAATATTATAGTCCTATTAATTAATAAAATGTTACATTAAAATATAGAATTTTATATCGAAACATGATTAAATATCAGATTACAAGTAAAATACCACGTTATTCTATGAAATTATTTTCGTAATACTCCCATATATGATCAATTTGATATGTTTTTTTTGTAATATTGTTATTGTCTAAACCTCTTTTTAAAATATTTAAAATCTTATTTAAAAAAATTAATTCAATTTTATGTGTAGAATTTAAATTTATAAAAGCAAATTAAAAATATTTATGAGATATAAACTTTTTAGGGGAATGTTCACTTATACCACTTTGGTAATACCTTTATTCATGCTTACCACCAACAAAAAAACGTTTTCAAAAATACATTTTTTATTAAAGGGTAAAAGACTCTTATATCTTTGTTTTTATATATATAATAAATAAATATATAAATTAATAAAAAATCTAAAAAAAATTATTTTTTTATTTTTTTCGAATTATACTATTTCGAAATTCGAACCCTAAACCATAAAACTCAACTTTAAACCCTAAACCATCAATCCCAAACCGTATATTTTTTTTGAAATACGAACCTTAATTCCTAAAACCTCAATTCTAAGCCCTAAACCCTAAATAGTAAACTCTAAACCCTAAATCCTCAACTTTAAACCCTAAACCCTAAACTTTCAACTCTAAACCATAAAAACATCAACTCTAAACCCTAAACTTCAACTCTAAACCCTACCCATCAACACTAAACCCTAAACTATCAACACTAAACCCTAAACCCAAAAAAGTAAACTCTAAACCCTAAACCCTAAAAAATTAACCATAAACCCAAAAAACATCCACTCTAAACCCCAAACCTTCAACTCTAAACCCTAAACCCTAAACCTTCAACTCTAAACCCTAAACTCTAAACTCTAAACCCTAAGACCCCAGAGTTTAGGGTTTAGAGTTTGAATTTCGAAAAATTTAGGGTTTAGGGTTTATGTTTAGGGTTTAGAGTTGATGTTTTAGGGTTTAAATTTGAAGGTTTAGGGTTTAGGATTTAGAGTTGATGTTTTAGGGTTTTGTGTTGATATTTTAGGGTTTAGTGTTGATGGTTTAGGGTTTAGAGTTGAAGTTTAGGGTTTAGGGTTTAGGGTTAATGTTTTAGGGTTTAGGGTTTAGGGTTAATGTTTTAGGGTTTAGAGTTGATATTTTAGGTTTAGATTTTAAGGTTTAGGGTTTAGGGTTGATGTTTTAGGGTTTAGAGTTTAAGGTTTATGGTTTAGGGTTTAGAGTTGATGTTTCGGGGTTTAGAGTTTATAGTTGATGATTTAGCATTTAGAGTTGATGTTTTAAGTGTAGATTAGTTAACCATAGGTTTTTTTTTGTCAAAGTTAATCAAATAGTTATAAATGTATTTTTTCTTTCATTAAAAATGAGGGTAAAATTGGTCAGTGTAAACATGAAAAGTAGTATTTTTTGATAATTTCTCATTTTTTTAAGGATTAAAAAGATAAACGAAAAAATATTTAAAAATCAAAAATGTAATATACAATTGTAAGGACCAAAATGCAAATAAAAATATGAAACTTCAAATTTGAATTTTGTGAATAGTGAGACTCTATATTTGAAGTTTTTTTATATTGGTTTGAAGTTTTATAATTCAAAACTTCAAATTTGAAGTTATAAAATATCTTTTGGAGATGCTTTAAGAAAGATCGAGAAGCAACATGACTTTCTCTCTCTCTCTCATGTGTTTCAGATGATACTCATGTGTCACCTAGGTGTTCATTTTATAATAAACTAGCCTTTGACCCGCCCGACCGGACGGGTATTTATTTTATGATTTTAGTTTTTCTTTAAATATATTAAATGATGTATTCGCAATATTTAAAAATAAATTTATATCATAAATTAATCTTTACAATTCTAATAAAAATTAAAATTAAAATTTTAATAAAATATTCTGATATAAATTTTAAATTTCTAATTAAAATAATAAAGAGATGGGTCATAATTTTTCTAATTCCAAAATCTTAGCATCCCTTAAAAAAAGAAAATAAATTTATAATACATAAAGTATATAAATATATTTGCAACTATAAATTCTACTGAAATAAATTTGTTAAAGATAAATAATCTTGCGTTGTTGTTGTTTATTTCTAGAGCTTGACCCATGACCGTATAAATATTTGTTTTCACTTTAGTTTTTTTCTTTGTACTATTGGTATGATATATATATTTGTAAATTAAAATGTATTATATAATTGTTAATATAACATTTTGAAAACATAACAATTTTATTTATTACTTTCAGTAATTATATGTTGTGATTTTAATCATCTATTATATCACAATGTAACATATAAACAAATCCAATATTTATAACAATTGGACTTATATTATGAAAGTATTATACTAATAATATATGAATAAATTATTTTCATTTTATTTATATGTTATATAAATTGATTATGATGTGTGATTTTTTATTTTATTATTTATTACTAATAAGTATTTAATATATTAATACGAAATATATCAAGAAATCTATTTTGGTTAAGATTTGAATAAGAAAATATATTATTTAAATTAGGAAAAGAAATAAAATGTTTAAATCTATTATTTAAATTAAGAAAAGGCAAGCATATGTCAATATAGGTTCAATAAATATTTTTATGGCATTTCAATGTAAATAAATGGTAAAACTAAGAGGTATTTTTATTTTCTAATTCAATTTTAATAAGACACTTTTAATAATATAGATATTTCACAAAATAGTTAACAGATGGTTAGGTGCTTCTTATAGTATTAAACAAAACAATTACTCCCTCCGTTCCCGAAAGTAAGATATTTTAGATTTTTTTACTTATTCCACAAAGATAGATTTTCTATATGTTTAAGATATTTTTTTATACTTTTAAAAAACATTAAATGGGAATATTTCAATTGATTAAATTTTATTAGTGAAAAGTTATTGAAAAGTGTATAATAAAGTAAAAAAAAAATTAAATTATAAACGTTTATTGAATTCTTAATAAGCGTGAACACTTTAAAAAATTTTACTCCGAAGAACAGAGTACAGAGGGAGTAATATATATGAGACATGAAGTAGTTTAACGTGATTCAGTTTCTTCTGCAAATATGCATTCAAGAGATTCTCCTCCATAACTTATGATTTGTTTTATCAAAAAACACTTTTGTTGGTCGCCATCTAGTCTTTTTTTTTTCGTTTTCTCTGTGACTATTAGATGGAGATAGACACTATACATATAGATATATATATATATAGACGTGATCAACAGAATATAAAAATAGTAAATAGTTAATAGTTAATAGTTAATAGTTAAATATGGTGCTTGATTGTAGGGTTGTTATTGATGGAGATATTTCTTTTTGATAGAACAAATTGATTTCACTAAAGCAGGTTAGTTAGGATTGAATCATGCCTAATATATACGCAAATTATGATGTTGACTTCGCTTAGAATATTCTGATTGTAAAATTTTAAAATTGACTGGACTATCTCCAAAATCTTCCTAATAAGAACAAGTGAATCACGCCGGATATCTTTACAAAACGTGAAAAATAAGTTTAAAATTTTATATCCATATTTTATGTTGTTGTCTTAGTGAGTGCATATTGTGGAACATTTTTTTCACAATTTGCTAAAAAAAATTCCAAACACAATTTGTTAAATATACGACCACTAATTGTTTCGTGTATATTTTTTTGTTTGGTAAGAAAAAAGTAAAGAAAAGAAAAGAAAAAGAAAAAGTATTAGTTATGTGCATCATACTGATGACATTAAAATTTGATACTAATAGCGATTTTATAATGAATTTCTAAAACGTATTGTATAAAGTATATGATTTTTGATGTAATTTTAATGAAGTCCTAAATAGTTCAGAATGTGGTTACTATATTATGTAAAAAAAACATGTATCCGTAGTGTATATGGGGGAGATGGTTATGAACGATATGGTGGATATATATGTATACTTCATTTAGCTACAATGATGACAATAAAAATTGTACGTTATTATACGATGAAGCACAATATGGAAATAGTAAACAGAAATTAATTGTAGGTTCCAATCGGTTGATTTCTTAAAAGGAAAAATAGATAACTATGTTAAATCAAGAGATATTAATTCAGTGGCATTAGGCTGTAATTATTTAGGAAAAATCAGGGTCAAATCTTATTTGTACTCCAGTTTTAATAGATTAGATGAGTTGTCAATTTATTAAGAATTGAATAATAAAGAAACATTTGTATAATCATAAGAAATCGTAGTAGATTAATATTTTGATTAAAAACTGTTAGAAAACCCAGCTCACAGGTGAGCTAAAATTTAAAATTTAATGTTGATTTTTAATAGGTTAGCTTTGGGTTTTAGTGGTTTTTACAGGTTTTGAATATTGATATTTTTAAAAAGCATTAAAAAATATTTGTGAAAGTATTAGTAATTTCTTTCATTATTTTGCGCGGAACAACATCTAGTATTAAGTTTTCTCATGCGGTTACTTTGTGTTCAAATATGGTATTGTCAAGATAGTTATGTTGTTAGCAAAAATATTGGAAAAAAGTTGGTTGCCGAAAACATTTGTTGTGTTTAACTAATTTTCTACCGGAGATGTGATAGAGCGGAGTAACCTTAAACTGTAGCTAGTAACAACTGATCAGTTGGTCAAATCTGGCTCGTTTGATCGAGTGTGTCTTGAAAAATACAAGTTTCTTGAAGGGTCTTTTGGATTTACTAGATTGTTTGGCATAGCTATAAGATGGACACTGGCTCAGCAGTTCTCTGAATACGATTTTTTTTTTTTTTTTTTGAAGTGAGCAAGATTGTAATGGTTCTGTGAAGGATACATTCATTTGAGTGATGGAGACTGTAACTGATTTACAAGTGGCTGTCTTTGGAGCTTGGTTTACTATCATGTGGAGTTACGTTATTCATGTGCAAGAATGTGATTGTGATTGCAAAAGACAAGGAAGTCATGTGTAGGCAAGAGCATGTGTCTATTCCAAATTACATAAATTAATATAACGACACTATTCTCCAGTTTCATGCATATATATAAATTTTACAAAAGAGCTAAATTATAATAGTTGGTTAATATTTCATTTTCATTTGTTAATATGTTTTGAGTCATCCTATAGTTTACATTTTCATTTGTTATTATATATATTATTTTCAAAATTTGAAAATTTTGAAAAAGGAAACTAAATAAAAAAATTCAATAATGCTATTTACATGTAATATTTTCAATTCATTAAGGGTATCAGTGTAATCAACCATCGTGAAAGTTAATGTGAGCGCGACACATAAGAAACTGACTTCTCAAATAATATTAAATTATAATAGTTGGTTAATATTTCATTTTCATTTGTTAATATGTTTTGAGTCATCCTATAGTTTACATTTATAAAATAAATTATTATTATAAAATTATATATTCTTATTATAACTAACTCTATGATTTTAGATATAAGTTCGATTACCTGAGCCACTCAGTTGTGAGTATATTGAGTTACATATATTCTTTCAAATTCAAACTAAAGTATAATTATTTTTTTATTATAATTAAGTAAACTCAATTTAATTTTATTTATCGCTTAAATGTGCATGTAGTTTCATAATATTTATCAAATTATATGTTGATATTTTATTTAAAAAGTCAGAAAATAAAGCGATGATCAATATGAAGTTACATACAAAACTAATACATTTTTGGAAGTTCATAAACACATATTAATATTTACAATAATTAAAATATTTTATAAATTCTAAATAGTTCTATGCCTTAGATTTATTAAATGGTAAACTGAAATTTTTAAATAATCTTAAAATTAGATTCAGATTTGCTTTGGTATTTTAATTATAATCATATTAAGTTCCACAAACATAAATACATAAAATTTAAAAGCAAATTTAATATTATGAAAATAAATAATTTGAATAATGATAAAATATAATATACCTACCTTGTTAAAGTATATTGTGTTATGTTATTTTAAAATATTTTTTTATTATTTTATCAAAAGATATTTGTGTTAATTCTTTTTATTTTTTAAATATCTCTTAAAAATAATCAGTTAAAAAAATTGTGTGATTGTATTTTAAAAATCATATTATATAATTAAAATATAATTTATATATTTTGTTACTATAACTGAAAGATATTATAGTCAACTAAATATATGAAAAATAAATAAAACATTTCAATAATACTAATTATAAACTATTTTTAATCAATTAAACATATATCAATTATGTTACTTAATTATTTTATGTAATCATCTAAGAAAATAAATAGATATATAAAAATTATTTCTATTACTTTGAAAATATATATTTTTGTATTTTTTTTTTAAATTATGCTTTAAAATAAATAATATTTATTTTTCTAATATCAAGATTATGTGTGTGAATCTTGTTTTATGAAATCACATTATATGCAAAAATATATTTTCATCTAAGAGAATATAAATATAAAAGAATATTTTATTACTTCAAAAGTATATTTTAAGTTATTTAAAAATATTTTTTAAATGGAATATTTCTATTTTGTGAACATTCCCTTTTAGTGAAATAATATTATATATACATATATTTTCGTTTTTAATTTTTTTTTAAACTTTATATATGGTTCCTTTTTATTATATATGTTATTTTCAAAATTTGAAAATTTTGGAAAAGGAAACTAAATAAAAAAAAATTCAAGAATGCTATTTACATGTAATATTTTTAATTCTTTAAGGGTATCAGTGTAATTAACCATCGTGAAAGTTAACGTGAGCGTGACACATAAAAAACTGACTTCTCAAATAATATTATAGAGATTGGTTAAATTTATGTATTAAATGCTATTTTTTCAAAAGGAAGAGTTTTCTTAATATTCACACTTTTAACAAAAACTAGTTACAAATAATACAATAATAACAGAGGAAGTACTTTTATATTAATTGAAGTTGTTAGTGATAAAGAAGTGAAACAGGTGTTGGTTGATGTGTCCACCGTAAACGCTGCAAACTAGTTGTTGTCACGTAGTCTTTACCATTTTTCTTGTAGACTTTCCATAAATAAAGGTCTTCGATCTACCATTTCGTATTTTCGTGAAATAAATTTGTACGGTTGGTGCGTATAATACGACGGTGTTAGTGTGAGATACTTTTCTTCAACTACTTATCTATATTTATAGTAATATATGTGAGTTTTTATATATAAATTTATATATAGTTGACCAAAAATAACTTTTATAATCATACTATATTTAATAAAATTATAGTTTCAATTATTTTAATGTTGTATGTACATTTGTATTTTTGTATCAGCGAATACAATACAACCGACATTCCAATACAATGAATAATTTATGGAAATCATACTTTTAATCAAATTAAATTTTAGAAAATTAGATATCCGTAAAGTATGAAATAAATTACCTAAAAATATGGTAGTATTTCTATCATTAATTATTAGTTGGAGCCGAAAAAATTAATAATAGAAATACATATAAAAATTGTCATATATGATACAATCATAAGTGAATTTTCATCACATGTAAAATTATCAGTTATAAAATGGTTTGTAATATTTTTTATAGTTTGTAATATTTATCCAGCATAAAAGATATAGATAAGAAAATAATAAATCAAAGACCATATCATTTTTTTCTCATCTTGATGCATAGATTTTTTATATGTTTCCTTCTTACCATAGAAGTGGTCAGAGAGTTACCAAATTTGCATTCAATCAAGTCAATAGTTTCGATCTTCTTACTTGAAATATGATCATTCAGGATATATACAAACATTAAAATAGCAGATAATCTCATTTGTTTTGACCATGAATATTTTCCCCAATTTATACTGCTTTATCAAAATTATTAATAGAGCAGTTTCTCCCTCCCGAACAAACACTTTCTTTCTTCTCGAGTAGTCAGTTTCACTCTTCCCGACGAAAATGACCAGCTCTCATCTTTTCCTCCTCTGTCTCCTCCTCTCCCTCCTCAATTTTGCCGCTTCTCAGGACGATGCGACGATCATGCAATCCTTCAAATCCTACCTGAACCTCACATCAGACGTTCACTGGTCGGACCCTGACCCTTGCAAATGGGACGGCGTCATATGCGGCGAAAGCAACCGCATCACAAGGATCCTGCTCAGAGATAAAGATATCGCCGGGACGCTCCCTCAGGATCTCGGGAAACTATCCGAACTCGTCGAGGTTGATCTGCAAGTCAACGGCTTTTTCGGTCCGATCCCTGATCTCTCCGGTTTACAGTATCTGAGATTGTTCAATGTAGAACATAATCTGCTCACCGGCGTCGTCCCACCGTCGTTTACCGGTCTCAAAACGCTCATTGTCGCGAATTTAAATAATAACTTCTTTCAAGGACCGACTCCGTTGTTCGAGAACTCAGACGCTTTTGTTCCAATATTCAACGGGAATAGCTTCTGTCTGGATACTCCTGGTACTCCGTGTGATCCACGTGTCGAGACCTTGCTATCTATAGCTGAATCCTTAGGATATCCGGTGAAGCTAGCCATGAGCTGGACAGGGAATGATCCGTGTGATAGCTGGACCGGGATTACTTGTTCCGGAAGTGATGTTACAGTGGTTAACCTACGGAGGTTTGAGCTCACCGGTACGATATCTCCGAGTTTTGCTAAGCTTACTTCTTTGGAAACGATCGATCTTTCTAATAACAACCTCACCGGGAGTATACCGACAGAGCTGACCACTTTGCCTATGCTTAGGACACTAAATGTGTCTATCAACAATATCAACGGTGCTGTGCCGACGTTCAGCGCGAGTGTGAACGTGGTGACTAGTGGTAACGCTAACATCGGAAAGGATGGACCTGTCTCACACCCACTGGTGGAACTCTTGCAAAAAGTGAATAAAGATTAAAACATTTGAGAAGTCCATTTTAAAACTAAATGAAATTAATAAAGGAAATTGAATTTTTTTTGACTGGGTGTACTACACCCACGTTTTCGTCTGTCTTCTTTCTTTATACAAATCAAATTCTCTGCTAGCTACAAAACAACATTCACGCACACAAATACAAAGGTTGCGGATAACAACGAGTTCAACAGAAAAGGTCAAAGTTAAAACTAAATAAATCTTTTTGATTTATATGATATAAATAATACGAATCGTAAGAATTCAGAAAATATAAAATTGTGCTAAGAAATTATTTCATTTCCCGTTCCATCTCTATTTCTTTTAAAATATTTTTATTCATTTATTTTATGCAGACAAATATAAAAAGAAATAAGTGCACGCGGATTAAAGAAACAATTAATTTTGTATATTTTCTATATAAAAACACAATTACCAATACATCTAACCATATTTCAACCAATAAAAAATAAATTTGTGAATAACATTAATAAATTTTGCATTGAAAGTAAAAAACGATATTTATTTTGTAACGATCAAAATTCTCTACAACAACACTTAATATGAAACGGAGAGAGTATTAAATAAATTTTCTATTTAAATATTTAAACCTCGATTTTCCTTATTTAAAGTCTTCCGAAATTTTGGAACTTCCCTATTTGTTCTCTTAAATTAGCTGAAATATTTATTCCAACCCAATTAAAACCTTAACTTAGGAGTTATTGGAAGATGAATTTGTATAGAGTTTGTAAATTTTAAGAGTTGGTAGATTTTAAAAGTTTACGTGAATTGTGAAAATTTATATACATTGACTTATGAAATTTAACCATAACTTTTTTTGGATTAGTATAGATTTTCATGAATTTGCATTATCTATTTTCTATCATTCTTTTTGTAAAGTAAATATACAATTTATTTATTTTATAAATCATATATCATTATTATTTATTTTTTCTTTCAAATTAAAAAGAAAAGAATAGTGATACATACAAAAATGGATAATTTTTCTTAAATAATCATTTCTTAAATAGTCATTTTAAAGTTTTTGTCAGAAAAAGAGCATTCAAAGAGAAAAATGACCAAAACAATTTCATGAAAAAGGGGAAAGACGATTTTACCCCTTGATTTTTTTTTTGAAATTCAAATTTTTTTTGAAACTATTTAAAAAAATGATTTAAAACTATTAATATTTATAATTGTAATTATTAATATTTATATTCAAAATGATAATTATTTATAAAAATAATTATATATTCAAAAATGCTAAAGCATATAAATGTAATGAATTATAGTTTTGGACATATAATTTGGATTTAAGGTGCAATAGATATTTGGTAAGAACAATTATTTTGTTTTCTTGTTTTTATCGCATGAATTTTGAAAATCACCAGGTTACATATGATATTTTGAAAGTTGAGTCTTATGAGTAAAAATGAATATAATTCATCTCCCAATAACACTAGATTTTGTTGGAATTAGAAAATCAATAATAACTAAACTTTTTGAATAACAAGGGATTTGAATGGATTTTAAAATTTCTTAAACCAAGTACAATGGATTCTATTAAGATTTTTGAAATCTAAAAACCAATAACAATGAAATCTCAAAATTTTCAAAATTCACGAGAATTCACTTACCAATAATCCCCTTTATCTTTTTTTTTTTTAAGTTTAGCTGACTGTTTTGAAATCCCTCTTGTTACCCAAATTTCCATTTCAATTTTGTATGTCTAAAAAAAAAAAAAATCCCAAATACTCTTTTCTCTACTGAAAATTTTAAAAATTATCACTTGGATTCTCAAATGATTCATTTCCTTTTATCCGTTTCTATCTTTAAAACAAATATACACAAATTAAAAATTAAAAGATTTGCAAAACTGTCAATTTATGGTTAACTGTTTCCATATTCTTTGCATCTTTACTAGAGATGGCAATCATGGATCTGGACCGCAGGCCTGACCCGAAAAAGAACTGTCGCGGTACTGTATTGGGACGAGGTTTTTTAGTCCCGCAAATTTGCGGGCCTCGCAGGACGGGTCATTGCGAGACTGGATCTTTTGCGGGATGGGCCGAAACGGGTCATGCGGGATTACATGGACCCGTAATTTTTTCTTAATTTCTTATTTTACCTGAAAAAAATGAGAAAGAAAGTGAGAAAAAAACGATTCTTGTGACTTTTCCCCCAGAAAACATAAAGAGTTCCGGCGATGATGCATGATTCGAGCTCCGGTGATGATGATTCGAGTTCCGTCGATGAAGACTCCAGCTCCGGCGATGACGATTCGAGCTCTGGTGGTGTTTTGATTTGGTTTTCTCTTTTTATTACACACAACTATGAATTTCTTTATTACAATGTGATATTTCTTGTTTAAGTTGATTGATTTTGTTTTAAGTACTGTGAATGGTGTTTTTCTTAAATTAAATTTGGTTACAATGGTGTTGTTTAGGAGAAAAGTTAGTTGTATATCACGCCACTTGTATAATTTGGTAAAGTGATTCATGATTTTTTTTGCAATCCAAATAATTAAAAAGAGAGATGGTTTGATGAAGACATACAACACTTGAGCCAAATTATTACAAAGACAACAACTCAATCAGATTCAAACTCAACAAAAGCTTATGCTGATAACAAAATAAAGTTTTTAACTCAAGAACGCAAGCACAAACGGAGCTTTGTGACATTGATTTTGATAAGTCTTTAGTGAAGCTAAATGAGCTCTCTTCAACTCTCTTATACAACTCTTCTACTTGAACATTCATGAAAGAAACTGTAGTAGGCGGTTTGATAAGGAGGCGTCCAGCGGGACGGCCCACGAAGGCCTATATATTTTTCGGTACGGGTTTGTGTCGGCATTTTGAAGACCGCAGTCCGCGCGGGACAGGCCCGCTGTAACCCACTCGACGACTAACCTGCTGCGGTACAGGACGGAACGGGATGAATAAACCTGTTTGACATCTCCAGTCTTTACCAACAAGTAGTATTTATTGCTTTGGAAAAAGAATAGTAAAAATAACTATACAAACGCAAAAAATAATGATGAGTAAAATATGGGGAGAATTGGAAAAAAGTGACGCTTTGAACTTTTGTTTGTCATTTTAGGACTTCTGATATTTTTGGCAATTCTAGACATGTTTTATCCTTCTTTTATGGAAAAAATAGTAACATGAATTTTAAAAATGTAAGATAATATGAAAACTATTGGAAACATAAGTATGACAACATATATGTTTAATTAAAAAAAAAAAAAAAACTAGAATCATATTTTACTTTATCTTCTACATATAGTTAGAATACACATTCTAGTAATCTACTTAGTCTATAAATTCAATTATAAGTTTTAAACATATATATATATATCAAGGATATATAACGTAAAATAATATTTCTTGTATATTCTAACAAAGCTAGAATTGGTTATGTTATAATCAAGAAAGATGTCTTCAGTCTACCTACAACTTGATAACGTTATATAGCTACAACTCAATGATATAGCTCGGCTACATTACATGCCATAACATGTTCTACCCTTTACCTTATATGACACCTTAAAGAAGAATATGTTTCTTGCCTACTATATTTTGTTCTGCGTAGGTAGTATACATATTTTAGGTAAATCCAGAAAATATGGAAACTTCCATATACAGTTGAAGATGTTTTCTGAATCTAAACTAAATCTATTTTAAATCTCTCAAAGAATATTTTATTTAATATTTTTAATAAATTTAGTCTAAACCAAAAATATGGAAGTTCCATATTTTTTTAAATATCTTTACTAAATACCGATTAATCGTGGATTAATTTTAAAAACTGTATTTCAATTTTCAGAAATTTGTTTATATTACTTAATGATTTGTCTAGAGACATCATTTATTGAAGCGGCCTAGTGGGAATTGGGTATGTTTATGTTGCCCGGTTGTCAGGTTCAATCCTCAAGAAGTGCATTTTGCTCTTTTTAGTGTTTATTTTCATTAATGGCATAACCGTAAATAAATCATCATCTTCCTCAACAGTTTTTAGGGTTACAGAGATATTTTAACAGAGCCGCCATGCTTTCTTTGATTGATTTCGTCCATTATTTTTGCATTTTTTTTGCTGGGTATGGTTTAAATTTGTAGATTTAGCATGTATCTTCCAATTTCAAGCTTTCAGAACTTAAAAACGTGAATAATTTTGGTGACTCCGATTTAATGGCCGCCTTTAACAAATGATCTAATCAAGAACAAAAGAAAATCACCCATCAAATAAAATACGAAAAAAAATCGAGGATGCTATAAACCATCTTCACATGACACAATGCGAAATCAAAGAGGCTAAGAAGGATATCAAGTAAAGATGGAGACAATAATCTGAGAAGATAAAGAAGAAGAAGAGAACATAAACCTCATAAAGGTATTTGTGAAAAAATGTCGTGCCTTGAATTATGGAAGAAGAAAGAATGAAACAGGAGTGCATTTCTCTTTAGGACACATTTTTCACTTTTTTGACACTACAAGACACATGTTTTTGGAGAGACACTTTTTCTCATAGCCAAGCTGAATTTGGACTAAAATGCCCTTCGTTGGAAGAAGAAACAACAAATGATTAGGTGTTTGTGGGGACCATTTATTTTTGTATTTTGTAGTGGAGACCAAACTGAATAAAATTTTGGGTTTTCTTGGATGAGTTATTAATATACGTTTATAGATAAAAGAGACATAGTCATTTGTACTTTATTTATCCCACCATATTTAATTCATTATTAATTCAATTTATGATATGTAAATAAAAATATAATAATCATATATAAACCTAATTGTTTCTTCTTATTATTTTGATATCCATATATATATGTACTTTATACTATAATATTTACCTAATTTTCAAATTATAATTTATTGGACATGTATTTATGGACATGGACAAAAAAAAATATGTTTTTCAAATTTTATGTTTTGTTTTTTAAGATATATATGACAAATTTTCCTACTGTAATAAAGTTTTTTTTTCTATATTGTGATATCCACTTTGATATAATTTTGTGATATTTTAATTTTTCTATATATTTTCTATTTTAATTTTTTATATATAACCCATACAAAAAATATGTGGACATGGATGATAAAAGTGTAAATGTTAGAGACGTGGACATGAACATAAAATTTGTAAACGAAAGACGTAGACATTGTTGCTCTTGCTCTTTTGAGCGTAAGGGTCTGGATTATACAAATTAAAGGACGTGGACATGTCCACATAAATTTGGATACTTTTAATTTTCTCTATATATTTGCTATTATAATTTTTTATATATTACCCATACAAAAACTATGTGGGCATGGATGATAAAAGTGTAAATGTTAGAGATGTGGACATGGACGTAAAATTTGTAAATGAAAGACGTAGACATTTTTGCTCTTGCTCTCTTGTCTGGATTATACAATTAAAGGACGTGGACATGGACATAAAATTTGGATGCATATATACATGTTTATTTGCATTTGAAAGGGTCTGGATTATACAATTAAAAGTTTGTGGCTAGATCAAGAGAACCATAAAACACATTTGAAGAATTTTGGGGTGAAAGCGTGAATAACCAAAACATGAAGGACCACAGTTGCAAAAAGTAAAAATTTGCCATTGTTGCTCTTTCTCTTTCGAGAGTAACCCACCACACCGACTCATAGCAGATCAAACCGGACGACATCATTAGCTCCACGAACCTCTCCGTTTCAACCCCTTCTCTGCTGTTACGTCCGATGTGAGAACAAAACCTCTGATATCATTTTCTGGTGGGGATGGTTGCTTAGTTATCTTCACTTTCTTCTTTGATTTTGGTTTCGTCATCATTACACAGAGCGATGGAAATGGACGACGATGAGAGCATGATAAAGGTGATGAGAGCGGATTAAGGTTAGGAGAGAAATCAAACTCGCGGCGAGACCTCTGAAATCATGAAGATTACAAAATTAAAGATGAAGGAGAAGAGGGTTCGTGGAATTAGGGTTATGAGAGAAATGAGAAAGTGAATCTGAATTTCGAAATAAAGATGGAGAGAGAATAAAAGTTCTGTTTTGAAAACTGAAAAAATGTTTGCTTTATCGATTTATTTTTAAAAGAAAAAATAAAATTTTTATAGTTGGAAAAGTGAAAGTAGTTAGTGTTAGGAGAAAGTGTAGTTAATTAGAGGGTATGTAGGACATTGCACAAAGAAGAAGTGTGCTTCTAGCAACAATTGTCTTAGTATATAATTTGAAAGACGAAAAGTGTCATAGAAAGTAAAAATTTCATGAAACAGACACAATTACGTAACTGATAATGCTTTTGATTTTTCTTTCTATCTCTGATGTAAAAACAGTTATAAATAAATCTAATTAATAAACATTCTGTATTATAATTAAATTAAGATTTCAATAATCTAGGGTATAATCGTATTAACATTAATTAAAATCTTAATAGGAGAAAAAACTTAGACAAAATCTTATCGTGACAAATCAAAGTTGTAAGCATCCTATATTTCTAATTTTCCCTAAAAGATACGTAGATTATTTTGTCTGTGTAGAGTGAGTGGGGTTTGTGGGTCCAGTAAGTGGTGGGCTTCTTCCTGGCCCACGCTTAAATTGGCGAGACATATTTTTCTTGCATACATTATGAACTTCTTATACTTTACAGATTTTACCTGATTATTGCCTATGCCTTTGCACTCACGACTCAACAACACACCTATTTTGTTTAGTGCCGGAAAACACAAAGAAGACAGCGAAGAATGCTTCTCAGTTCACAGTCTGCAAAAACAAATATTCGTGTAATTCTTGTCTTGCTAATGGGAAAATGGTTTTAAAAGGTTTTCTATTTTGAAGTAAATAAATAATTTTTAAGGTAAAAAGAGTAAAAAGAAGAAAGTCAATTCGAAGATTTTGAACGACAAAGAATGCTAAAGGCTTGAAACTGAAAGTCTTGACAACAAAGAATGAAAAGGACCCGGATGAAGCGCCTTTGTCAAGATATAAGCCAAGTTATTGGCAGAGGTTACATGAAGTGTATTAAGAAAACATCGTTAATTAATCATCTCATCACTCTGAATCGCACACGCACTCACGTCTATTTTTTTTATATTTGATCGTAAAAATTACTCACGATATATAGACTTTTGTATCCAGAACAAGTTTATGTATTCTACTCAACAATTATATGTTCCAGTTTGACCACATTCAAGTTTACTTCATCATCTTACATATGTTTATGCAACTTTGCTTTAATTCTATTCTTCTTATCCCAAAATGTCTTATTTTAATATGAAGTGGATAAGTCAATGTTTTATTTCCATGACATGTTAACGTGGTGGACCATCCACGAACTAGTTCTGGATCATTGTATTTGTGTGTGTAGTTACATCCCGATCATTTTCCTTCAGAAATTAAAGGAAAGTATCTAACCATTTTTGGAATTTCAGACCTCACATCTCTGTCAAAAACAAGCTCTTTTGGATGCATATGTGATCTTATCGTTCGTTTGTATGAAATTAACGAACGTTAGTTTTTCTTTTGACCAAAACGTAACGTTAGTTTTGAAGTGGACGTTACATGCTTTTTCTCAAAATTTGCTCATTTATATTTATTTAGTAATCTTATAAACTAGTTAAGAGACTGAGATTAATCATGGTCTCAAAATCGCGTGTTTGAGTGAATAAAATTATGAGTGGTGAAACTTTATTGATATAACCAAAAAACAACAATTAAAATAATGTATTTATTATTTTTTAATATGTGTGCAAAACATTAAATATCATACATTTAAATCTAGAGGGAGTACATTAGAACGGAATTGACTGGGTGGTAGAGTTGTAGAAACACATGTTTCTTCCATCATTCAATTCACATCAGTTTAAGCAGGCGTTCCTCGGCACCATCGAAGGCTGTTGCTGGGAAAGGTCCATTATTCCAGCCATTACCTTCACAATCTCTACCTTGACCTCGAAGAGCGAAGAGGTCTTCGGCTTGAATGTGGGTCGGGTCTTGCCATCAACATACAAAAGACAAACCTCTTGCATCCTTTAGCAGCTTCTTAAAAAAATCTCTGAACAGCCTATGTTAAATCGCTTTTAACCTCGTATTGAGGAAAAAGGTCGAACCCATTTCGTATCCAATGCAGACAACTTGGACTACAAGTTCCTGGAAAACTAGCAGCTTATTTCGCAGAATCTGTCGTATTATACCATTTACATTAAACTAATTAGATTTTATCTTGGGAAAATGGTCATTTAAATCATTAACTTTCTAATTTGGTTGGAAAAAAACATGAATTTTACCTTTGACCATTTAAGGCATCAACTTATCGTGACTAGCAATTTAAAGCCTCAACTAGGTTTGACGAAACCAATTTTAATACGTCGTTAAAATGGTTAACATATTGAGTTAACGGGGTTAATCTCCGTCTCTACTCTCTGTTAAATTCATACGACGTCGTTTTGGAATTAAAAAAAAAATTGGTGTTCAAGGGAATCGAACATGAGACTAAAGTTTCCCTTGTTACAAACATAAACCACTACACCACTTACGATTCTATTTTCAAGTATAAATACTAACAATTAATATTATTATACCTCCAAATCATCTTCTCCCAACGGCCAACATAATTCATTTATGAGTATAATAAACCCTAAATTGTTTCTTCTTAAAACCTAGCAAAATCGAATTACGGATTAAGGATAGGAGAAAATGATTAGGTTCAAATTCATGATTTGTAATTTCCTATTCCTACCAAGTTATAACCTTTAGAATTTAAATTTTTCACAAGCAAACAAATTCTGGTTTAGTTTTCGAATTCGAAACCAACACATCACCGCCAGATTCATCATATTCATCTAATTTATTAAAACATGAGTACAAAAATAAATTGACCCTGACTTTTTCTTAATATTTACAAAGAATTACCACTGGCTTTAATACACAATCGTTTTAAAGTTTCTCTAAGCCACCCAAAATAATTTCACGTTACTTACCCTTAAGTTATATAATACTATCAAAGCCCATTACGATGATCTGCAAGTTATATGTGGGCCGATATAGTATCATATATTATAACTAAAATCAGATACGTAATACTAAAACAATATACACATCGGTATATTACCTTTACATATTGAATCGGATAAACAATATATATTAATATATGTATAAATTTTAATTCACACATATTATGATATTCATGCAATTTTATACGTGTATTACTAATACGATTTTCGTAAAACATACTCAATGGAGGTTAATAAAACAAAAGTTGTTTGATTGGTATTTCATGTGATGATGTATTCGGTTTAATGAACCAACCGGTCCTGTATTTTGAACCGTGCGGATCTTACATACAAGTAAAAGGAAAGTTTGAAAATAAACAATAATATTAACTATGAAGCCGAAAATCTTGCAAATATGTAAACAATATTAGATGCCAAAAAAGTTTGCACAATAGAAATTGTCAACAATATATTATGGGATCATAGTCAACCTAATAACTTCCTAAAATTCAGGAAGCCACAACTTCGGAACTTCCCACTATGCATTAAGTGATGGACAATCATAAGATTGGTTCGATTGTGGCTTTAAAAATTTAGCTGTAGATGTTTAGCTGTAGATAAATCGGTTGTAGCTGTAAAGTTGCTAGTGTAGATTTTTTTTGCAGAGACATTTATTGTAGTTAAATTTGTTGTAGCTGTAGCTGCAGGGTGTAGATATTTTAAAATAAAATATATGAAATATATGTTGTATATATAAAATTATTATTTTATATCAATTAAAATAATTTATATTAATACTTTTTAAATAAATTATCAAAATTTATTGTAATTTAAAATGATATGTAAATAATATTTATATTATTTGAATATCTTAATAATTTAAAAACACTCAAATTCAAAATTAAAATATTTATAAAAGTTTTTTTATGATTATATAATTTATTTGATATTGTAGATTTTTTTTTTCATTTACAGATTCTACAGCTTATAAAAAGAAGATGTATGATTTTTGCCTAAAATACATAAGAAAAAGTTTTGCTTTATTTTTTTTTGTTGTAGCTTTAAAAATAAAACTAAAGCATGATTGGTAAAACTAAATAAAAACTTGATGTAGATTTTAATTTTTAAAAGTAAAGCTACATATGATAGGTAAAATCTAGTGATTTAAAAATAAATAAAGCTAAAGTAGAGAGTAGGGGTGGGCATTCGGGTACCCGTTCGGGTTCGGATCGGGTATTTTGGATTTTCGGATATTTCAGTATAGAGGTATAGAATCCGTTCAGGTATTTCTATACTTCGGGTCGGGTTCGGGTGTTTTTAGTTCTGGTTCGGCTATTTCGGATCGGGTTTGGATATTTAGATTTTGAAAAAAAATTAAAATTTTCATTTCTCAAATTTTTTGTATTTAAAAATATAACTTTCACTTAACTAATTTTTTTATTTTTAATAGATTGAATGGTTAATAGATTTGGACATAACATTTTGAAACTAAAAAATACTTTAATTTGGTTATTATTTTTAAATTTTGGATGTAACTTTTTGTTAATTATTGAAATAAAAAGTTTGACATGCATTTAAAGTGAGTATTAAATCATTTTCTCCGTAATTATATGTATATCATATGAACTTAAAGTATGTGTAGTATCAATATAAATATTTTATATAAAATGAGATATGTAAACTAGAAATATATGGTTAATTATTCATATGTTCGGTTATCTTCGAATATCCATTCGGGTTCGGATATTACCCGTTCGGATTCGGATATTTAATCTCTCCTAATTCAATACCCGTTCAGATATTTTGCTACTTTGGTTCGGATTTCGGTTCGGGTTTTTCGGATCGGATTCGGATGCGGCTTCGGATATCGGGTAAAGTGCACACCCCTAGTAGAGAGATAAATTCCAACCAATCACCCCCATTTTTTTTGATTGGTTGCTTTGAATAATATATTTATTTACGTGATTGACTGTATACAGATCCATTACTTGATTCATTATATACAAATCTCTGTTTAGATTGTATCCAATAATATCTAACGGCTATATACGAAATTCACATATTTCTAAAAAGGGAATATTTTTAAAAGGAATATTATGATGTATATGCGCTTTAATCTCCCATAAATTTAGCCTAATTAATTACGATATTAAATATATTCTCTAACTATGTGCAGCCGCTCGCATATAAATACACATCTTCTTATCTACTCAATGCACAAATTCTCACATCACCCATAAAAATAGCTGTGCCCATAGAAAATGTTACACTCCTTAAGGATGTAAAAACATGGAAAATCCAGTCGGAGAATTCACGTTTCCGTTCACAAAAAATTTGTTTGTTTTCTGGAAAAGGAAAACAGAACCTAATGGGCTAATGACGAAAACATTAATAATGCTGTGGCCCAAATTAATTTTTTTTTTCTCATGAATTACTATAGCCCAACTTACAATGGCTTCTTAATTCAAAGTTTTTGAATTATTGTAATTAATTTTTCTTTGATTTTTATTAAGTTGTTGTACGAATATATATGTACATGTTAGTTATTTATATTCTAAATTTTTATAAAGTACAAATAAATTCATATACACAACCAAGGAACTGAATAATCTAAACAATAAATTATAACATATAAACAATAAGAATGTTTATGTGTAGACATGCCAAATTTAAACAAGTATGGAATATGTAATTCTTATATATCTATAAAATTTTAATGTTGAAAAATACTTCTTTTATAAAATAAAAAGACACATATAAATATAACTCCAATTATTTATAGATGTGGGATTTTATATATGATACCATTGTCCGTCATAAAACTGATTGTTATCACAATTGTTTTTGAAATAAAATCGTATGGAATTACTTATTTCTATAGATTCCAATTTTTTTTACTTATCAAATACTTGCGCGGTTGCGCGAGTCAACCTAAAATTGGGTTTGGTAAATAAAATTACCAAAAATCTGTACTTATTTTGAATGGTTTTTGTTACTTTTTCAGTAATTTTTTTTGTTACGGTCTAAATAATGTATTTGTTAAAAAAACTATAAAATTATCACTTTACATCTAATTTGAATCATAATATTTATAGTATAATTAAATAAATCACATACGGTTATATTTAATACTCTAATATTTTACACTTTAGAGTATTAATTTACCAAGTCAAATCAATAAAAGAAGAATACAACTGCATAGTTTATAAATGGAATCAGGAACATGAATGTCTATACAAGTGAAAACATATACTTACGAAAAACAAGCATCCGCGCGGGCGCGCGGGTCAAAAGCTAGTGTTTTTTAAAACTTAACAAAAACGAATTGGGGATTTAGTTTGGGAGAAGATGATTTAGAGGTATAAAAATATTAACTATTTGTATTCATACATGTAACCGGAATTGTAAGTGGTCTAGTGGTTTAGTTTTGTAACAAGGGAAGCTTTGGTCTCATGTTCCATTCCCTTAAACACCAATTTTTAAAAAATTCCAAAACGACGTCGTATGAATTTAACAGAGAGTAGAAACAGAGATTAACCCCGTTAACTCAATCTGTTAACCATTTTAACGATGTATTAAAATTGGCTTCGTCAAACTTAGTTGAGACTTTAAATTGCTAGTCACGATAAGTTGATGCTTTAAATGATTCACGGTAAAGTTCATGTTTTTTTCAAATCAAATTAGAAAGTTCATGATTTAAATGACTATTTTCCCATTTTGTCTTTGTTTTTTTTAAACTATTTTATAGTTCGAGAGATAAGTAAAAGAGTGTTTAAAAGCATTGGGTTGAGCATTATACGTTAAGGTTAAGGTTAAACTATATTAGACCAGAGAGCTTTCCATTACATGTATTGTACCAGAGAGAGCTTATTTCTGGGGTCAAGACCGGTTATGTTTTGCCAGTATATATTTAAGATTGGCATCAAACTTGTAACGACCATATATATCAACATATTTTACATTTTATGTTTCGTATTTGTATTCAGATCGTTATTTTATTATCAACATATAACTACTTGCGAAAAGAATCAAAATAATATGTTACTATATGATTTGTGAAATATGTAATATTATACTATCGGCAACTGAATCTTTCACCAATTAATGGTTTCTAACTTTATAGAACACTACTAGTTATAGTGCTCATATTTATTCAAGATATTCTGGTATCAGCAAAGTTTAAGTGGTATCAGCGAAGTATAAGACCATCTTCGATGTATTTCTCTATTTTTTTTTCTATAAAGAAATATTTTTATAGATTTTTTTATTTTATAAATAATACATTTAACTTATAAATATTGCAAATTAACTCATTTATTATAACTTTTAATTTTTTTCATAAAATTGCAATATTATTTAAATTAAACATTTTACTACAAATGACATTAGAAAATAATAATAAAACAAAATAAACATTATATAAAACATCTCATTACTATATTTTTCCATAAATGGTCAATTAATGCATTCTGAAGTGAGAAATGAGCTTATTTATCCTTGATTTTTCTGAAACAACTTAGAAACTCTTGGAACCGATTATCTTCATCATCTGGTATTTGAACTTATGGTGGTGCAGCTTCTCTTCCAATACACTAGAAGAAGAAAATTATCAATATAAAATATATCATTCACTAAATAAAAAATCTGACTTTAAAATAAAATAATTAGTATGTAAACATAAAATAATTAGATATTTTTTTATTTATTTTATTTATAATTATAAAAATTAAAAATTAGTATGTAAACAAAAATTTGTGCATTTATATGTAAAAATTGTATTTCTTCATAAACATGTATTTTAGTTATAATCGCAAAAGTTAAATGACTATTTAGGAATGTTATTTTTTGTCCTAAATATAAAAGAAAAATAGCAATCTCTATTATTAGAGAAGAATTAGAAGTGAGTTGAAGTAGTTTTTTTTATTATAGTTTTTTATTATAGCATATAGAGGTAAATCTAGGGGTGGGTCGGAGATGCTGGAAGGAGAGTTAAGAATTTGACTCAATAATATCTGCAAGTTTCGTCTCGTTTGACTCAGCGTGGAATGGGTGTTGATCAAACTTATTTTTTGTGGAGCGGTTGTGGATTGTTCTGATTTGAATTGCGGGTATTCACCTGACCTGCAAATCTTTTTTGAAAAAAAATGGAAAACAAATTCTTCATAATATATATTAAAAATGTTTATATTATTTTATTTATATAAATCCCGTTTGAAGAGGTTCATATGAAATGTAATGTGAAAAATAACTCGACGCCAGGATGATAAATTATTTTCAAAAATAAATAACTAAAATATAAATTAAGTAATTATTTTAAAAATTTTAAAATCACTGTGGCCTATTCGAAATACCTGTAAATTTCAATGGAGCCGGTGTTGGTTCACTATTATTTTTGCCAGTTATGCACGTCGATTTTTGAATTAAAAAAAAGGATTCAACCTGCGGCAAAACAAATCAGACGGTGTTTGACCCGTTTCCCAACACTGAAGAGGGATTATAGAATCGAAAATATGAGAGAATTTTAATTTTTTTTCTTAAATTATCTCTTATTGTAACAACCATTTACAAAATATTATATGAAATCTAAGTTTACCAAATTAGTCATTTGTACAAACTTCTCTAAATTATAACTTATTGAAATATATAGATTTTGTCAATAAAATCTATAAAATAGTATTTGTTGGGTTTTGAAATATATTTTTTAGTTAATATATTGTGAACAAAAATACCAATTCATATATAATATTTGAAACTTTTTTAAATGACAAAACAATTTTTTCTTTATTATTTCACTTTAAAAACTAAGAAAATTAAAATGTTTGGAATAAAAATAAAATCATAATTTGAAAATCAATTTTAATTTTTATACACGTTCTATATATTTGATAAGATTAAATATATTTATGAATAAAATTTATCATTTGTTTTTTTTTTAAGATGGAGAGAATATTTTCAGAAACCCTGAATATTTTTCAAATAACCTTAAAACTCGTAATAATAATTTTTAAAAATCTACATAAATCTTAGATTTCCTTGGATTTAATCATCTTTAATCCAATTCATAAGCCTAAAATCAATCAATTAATTACCATCTACGCACTTGGTAGTAATATCCACCAAACTGACCAAAGTCATGTATTTCAAATCACTTCCATATTCTACAGTAAGAGCATATTTATTGGTAAAACCCTTAAGTGTTTCTTAAGTGGGTTTTAATGATTTTTTATGTATTAAAATTAGGATAAGAGACTTTGTTAAGAGACACTTAATTATAGTGATTTATTAGTGGTTTCTTAATTAAGGTTCTTAACAATAAAAAAAATATTAACCTTTTTTAAACATAAATTTTTAAACAAAGATTAAATTTATTTATTAAATAAAACAAAGTCAAACACGACATTTTAAACATAGATTTTAAAATACAAACATGAAAACATATAAACAAATATTAGTAAAATAAACGATAATAATTTCAAAGAGGCATCGAAGCTCAGTTGTTGTCTTGATCACTTCCAAATTTACGCCATATATGTTCAACCAAATCACTTTTTAGTTGTTGATGCGCTTGTCTATCACGAATTTTTGTTCGAACACTCATCTGATTGGCGATATTAGTTGGGATATCTATAGAATAGGTGAGATCGACATGTGAACTTCCGCTCCCTTCTACTTGTTGGAAATCTGAGATCATATTGAGTGTATTCATCTCTTTCGTCTTCTACTATCATATTTTGGAGTATGACACATGCTCTCATAATCTTTCCAATCTTGACTTTATCCCAAGAAATGGCGGGATTTTTGACAATGGCAGATTGAGCTTGCAAAACTCCGAAAGCACGCTCGACATCTTTTCGGACAGCTTCTTGACGTTGCGCATATAAAACTGCTTTCGGCCCTTGGGAAATTGGAATAGATTGGATAAATGTTGCCCATTTTGGATAAATACCATTGGTGAGATAATAAGCCAAATGGTACTCTCTTCCGTTGACCAAGAAATTCACTTGCGGGGCTCGACCATTTATTATATCATCAAAAACAGGTAAGCGATCAAGAACATTAATATCATTTAAGGTACCTGGAGGTCAAAAAAACGCATGACATATCCAGAGATCATACGAAGCAACCGCCTCTAAAACGATTGTGGGTTTTCCCGAACCACGAGAATATTGGTCTTTCCAAGCGGTGGGACAATTCTTGCACTCACAATGCATACAATCGATGCTTCCTTTCATCCTGGGAAATCCATGAAGCTCTCCAATATGAAGTAGACGCTGAAGATCAGCCGGTGTTGGTCTTCTTAGGTACTCATCGCCGAACAAATTTATTATTGCTTACACAAAATTTTACACACATAAACGAGCAGTGGTTGCACCGACCCGGAGGTATTCGTCGACCGCATCAAGCGCATAACCATATGCCAACACACGAATAGCTGATGTACACTTTTGAAGTGCAGAGAGACCAAGTCTTCTGGTAACGTCTTACTTTTGATGAAAGAATTGAACTTCATTGGAGAGGCGATCAACAATACGCATGAACAATGACTTGTTCATTCTAAGTCGTCGTCGGAATAGATTTTCAGGATATGTTGGAGCATCACTAAAATAATCATTCCATAACTGGAGATGACATTCTTCACGGTTTCTTTCAATAATTCTCATTTTTTCCTTGTTCTCCTTTGGTCTTCTCAAATGCTTGATCGAAACGTTGATCAAAATATTGATCGAAAGTTTCATCAAACGAATCCTCAAAAGTGTCTTGAGATGAAGATGCCTTGAGATGATAATTTTTTAAAATGAAAGAGGAGATGAAAATTGTTTGAGAGTTTTGTTTACAAGATAGAAAATTGATTGAGTTTTGGTTACGAGATAGAAATAAAAGATGAAGATTTCTTTTAGAATTGTTTGAGATTCTTGGTTACAAGATGAAAACTGTTTGAGTTTTTGTTACGAGATAAAATGAAAGAAGAGATGAACATTTCTTTTAGATTTCTTAAAGATAGAAGATTTCTTTTTGAAAGAGAATGAAGAAAATGGTGAGAATACAAACCAATTTATAAGTGTGTGTGTGATGCAAAATTGAAACAAGAATACAAAACTATAAAGACAACAAGTGACCACAAGGACAACAAACCCGTGACTTAAAACTTTTACAACCAAAACAAACAACAAACCCGTGACTTATAACTTTTACAACCACAACAAACAACAACAACAACATTAACCCGTGACCTCTAGCTTTTACAGCCCGTGACAAACAACAACAACAACATTAACCCGTGACCTCTAGCTTTTACAGCCCGTGACAACAAACAACAACAACATTAACCCGTGACCTCTGTCTTCTTTGCTCCAAAGATATAAGCAGCCAGCAAGATGAAGAAGAACATTTATAAGAGAACAGAAACCTCAAGAAACATTTTACCATAAACAAGCACATTTAAAAGAGAATATGAAACTTGAAAAAACATTTTACCATAAACAAGCACATTTAAAACATAACAAGAAACATTTAAAAGAGAACAGAACATAAAACTTCAAGAGAACAAAACATTAAAACTTCAAGAGAACACAACAAATGAACTTAAACTAAGATAACAACAACTCATTAATCAGCTTCTTCATGAGGGCTTCTTCATACTCAAGGAGAGGTTTTTTTATCGGCAATCAGACTGTCCAGTAGTCTCATCTTAGACAAGCGTTCTTTCAGGGCGAGATCATGTTGTCTTATAGACCACATAGTCTCAAACTCCTTCATCGCTTTCTCCTCAGCCATTGTCTTCTTACCATGGACCTTTGACGCTTTTACACCCAGTGGACGCTTCATGTCAGTTGCTTGAGAGCTTGAAGAATCTCCACCGTCTTCACACTTTCTTTTTTTAGAACTTCCTTCGTTTTTGGCAGCCGATGCCTCACACCACTTCTGGTCATTCCTCAGCTCTTTCCAAGCATGTTCCATGAGTAATTTTTTCTTATGGTTGGTGTAGAATATTTGATGTGCTAGTTTGAGCACATCATTCTCATTTTGAGCGCTGGTCTTCTCCCTGCTTGCAGCTTCGTAGGCTCCACATAAATTGCACACAAGATCATTGATCTTGTGCCAACGTTGCTTGCAATGCAGGGCCTCTCTCTCGCAGCCACCATCTTGACGACTTGCCGCAAAATACGCTGCTATTTTTGACCAGAAAGTGTCTGATCTTTGCTCATTGCTAACCACTGGATCTTTGCTTGTGTTAAGCCAGGAGCTAATGAGCACAATATCATCTGCAGGCGTCCACTTCCGCCTTTCTCTACGCTGTGTACCACTCTCTCCACCATCTTCGGTTTCAAAAGCTTGTGATGAAGATAGTGAAACTCTCTCTTCATAGTTACCAAACGAAATGCTTTGTTGGCTATTAAGTAGGTCAACAAATTTTGAGGTGTGGGAAGATGGATAAGAATCCATTTTGGAAGCAAGCTCAAGGAAGAGAGAAAGAAAATAACAGAGATGAGAAAGTGGGAAGGGAAGAACACGGTGAGAAATGTATTCAACACAGAGGAGAAGAGTTTAATAGATTGAAAAAAGCTTCAACGCATTGAAGAGAAGACTGATTAGACATTTATCCAACACATTCATCAATGTAATCCATTCATTTCTATCTAACCATATCTCTATTATTAAAAGAGAAGTACCCATTAAAAAATACCCTTAAGTTTTCTAACTTATTTACACTTCTATGCCATTGAGAATTAAATTAAACTATCTATTTTAATGCTTGTCTTTTCCAGTTAAATTATGAGTTTTCCTTAATCAAATTTAAACTTAATGTCATTAAATAAACCTACATATTTTAATGCTTGTCTTTTCCATCTCTATTATTAAAAGAGAAGTACCCATTAAAAAATACCCCTAGGTTTTCTAACTTATTTACACTTCCATGCCACTGAGAATTAAATTAAACTACCTATTTTAATGCTTGTCTTTTCCAGTTAAATTAATGAGTTTTCCATAATCAAATTTAAACTTAATGTCATTAAATAAATCACATATTGTAATGCTTATCTTTTCCAGATAAATTAATGAGCTTTCCTTAATCAAATTTAAACTTAATGTCATTAAATGAACTTAAAAATACATCATATTTAACGTAGCTTATTACGTACGAGTACTGCCCAATAATGAACTTGAATTTTATTTTTACGAAAACGTGAATCACTTGACTTATGTAATATTTAAAATATATTAACTACAATATAACAAATGCATATAACCTACCTATATTTTAGTTTGAAATGATCATGTTCAAGTTTTATATAGTCAACTTACATCATGCATCGATCGATGTACAATATTCAAACCACCTATAGTTTTCGTTTTCTTTATAGGATGTATCAACCAACCAATCATCCCATTGATTTTCTAAGCTTTATAAAAAACAAATCAATAAATACAAACTCAAAATCCAATATATTCTATTAATCAAAACAGAATATCTTCAATGTTGTATCGTTAATGTACCTATTAAATATAGAAACTGTAACCATAATTACACTAATTATAAGAATAGATTTGAGTCCAACCAATTGATCTATTACTTCGGTAATTGATTTGCTTGCAGAAGAGGAAACAATAAATTTAAAATTTATAAGAATATAAAGATATAGAGATTCCAACCAATTGCCTATATTTGCGTATGATTTCCGCATAATAAGCTTCAAATTGAACATTGAAAAAGATAGAGAGATTTTTTTAATCTTTTACCGACACAAAATTAAACAAAACAAAGAGTTAAATGTAATTTTTTTTTGTTACACTTCCCGGAAAAAAACGGTTACAACATGGGCTTTCGTAATATGGCCTTTTAACATATTAATGCTATCGACATTTAATAATTATCTTGACGAAAAACAAAGACTATAAATAATTTATTATTAATAAAATTATGAAATTATTTATAATTTGATGACTAATTCATCGTCCTTTTTTATATGTTAAATTTTTCATAGAAGTTTAAAAATCATTTAATTTTCTTTAAACATGTATAACTAATTTATAATATATGCCGTACTAAGCCATAATATAATATTTCTTCATATTTTACATTAATAACCATCGTCTACAATTCTCTAATTACGTCAATTTGTTCAATTTTTCATATGATATCGAATATTCATCGTAAATAGATGGTTTAAGATGCCAAAAAAAATATTTACTTGGTGAATATAATACATCAAATATTACAAATACATTATTTAGTTAAATAAATAACCAAAAACCGAAAATTTGATCGCGCGCGGGTCAGGGTCTAGTAAAGTATTTATTACCTAAGCCAACCATAATCTCATTTCTATCTAACCACTTAAACATCAATTTATTACCTAACCAAACACTGAACCACAAGTTAATTCATTTCAAACTAATACAATGCTTTATCCAATTGCCCAGAGCAAAGAGAGTGGTTTACTTGTATGAACAATCGTAGGCCTTTGTCTCACCTTGATCAAACAACCTCAAGACCATCTTGATCAAACAACCTCAAGAAAAAAAAAAAGCAAAAACAAATCAAAACCATTACAAAGATTTATATGTTAAGATAATTTTGCAGATTTGATATACAAGTAAACCCTTTAGGCCTTCCATGAGTAGCAACCCAACCATCATTATCTTCATCATCAACCAAACCTCCACCAGCTTCGAGAAGCTTCCCTGATCGAAAAACAAAAAGAAACGATTTTGATCAATATTCTTACACAAAAACCCACAAAAACCCACGATGAATAAACAAATCACAACATATCAAATAAATCAAACGAGATCAAATAAATCAAAACAGATCAAATTGATCAAATAAATAAGAATCAAGACATGCAGAATGAGATATACAACCTTTCGATTCACCGGAGCTGCAACAGTCGCCGTTTATCTTCGTCTCCGTGAGCCACCGATAGAGAGAGATGACGCCTCAAAGAGCCACCGATAGAGAGATATGTCGCTGTTTTCCTTGTTGGAGGGGAGCCACCGATAGAAAGTGCGTCATTTTCCTTTCTCGCCGAGAGCCACCGAAAGAGACCTCGCTATTTTGTCGAGGAGTCGTCGAGGTGTCAGGGATTCGCAGTTTCGCCACCGAGAGAAGAGAAAGGAAAAACGGAAAGAGAGAAAGAAAGAAGAAATGAGACGGACCGCCACGTACCCGCTAAGCAACGTGCCTTCAATACCCAAATTATGAGACATGCTTTGCTTTATTGTCTTTTTTCCTTTTATTTTAATTGCCAATTTAGCTTAACAACCCCCCCAAGACACGCTGATAGACAAACAATGTGTCCCGTCCACAGGTTATGTCAAACAATGTGAATCCATTTCTAATGCTACACCGAAAAGGAAACAACCATCATCTAGATTCCTTATTATTATTAGTAGGGTACCCTTATTAGTACTAATTTGCAATTCTCTTACCTTTATTAACCACAACGGTGTTTTGAAAATGTTGCATCTGTGTGTCTTAAATTTCTGTGCACCAGTAAAAGTCCGACACTCGTGGGTCGGTACGCTTTTTAGGATTAGGAAATTTACTTTTTCTATAGATAAGTATGTATTCCTAAAAGATAAAGGAAATCAGGTTTTGAGGCTGCTATAAATATGAGTCTAAGGATTTGTAAGATTATTCAATTCACACAATAATAATAAACCCTAAAAGGGTATTTGCCTCAATACGTTTTGTTCTCTAATGCCTTCTTGCTTAATTTGTGGCTATTCACAACAGAAAACGATTCAAATCAGCTTCTCAAATAATCACACTATTTTATAGTACACTAATTTGTTTTTAGCCTTTTAAATGTTAAAAAGTGTTTGGAAAAGGTATAAATCTCATGCATTTGCTATGTGCCAAAAATATATTGTCTTCAGGTTATTAATAATTCTCATGTGAACTGTAAATGTGTTCCTGTAATCCACTAATTGCCAATTGGTCTTAAATTGGAAGCCCAAGAAACTTAGCATGGTATCAGAGTCAGCCCATTGCCTTGGATCCAAAAGATGCTCTAAACGTGTGAGGCCGCTCATTGGCCAGATTCAAATGGCCGCTCCTCTTCCCATTGACTCCACATGCTTCTCTTATCTTTATGCATTCGCAAACCCTATGTACTCAGACTATATATATTGTAACCTCATCTCTTAATAAAGATTAGACAGTTCTAAACAATTATTCTCTTTACTCATTTCACAATGATTTTCCATTAATCTCTATTAGTCTCATAATCTCTTATTCTACCTGAATCTCTTCTATATTCTATTCTAAACTCAGATTATCTATTACAATCCTAAAAAGTCATAGTGTATTCTACGGTATCTGAAAGGGACAATGAAGGTTGGTCTGCACATTCCTAAGAATCTCAGCTTGTCTTTGTATGCTTATTGTGACAGCGGCTAGGCAGGATGCCAAAATAAAAGGCATCAACTACAGGATTCTGCACTATACTTGTCTCCAACCTGATATCATGGTCTGCTAGACGTCAGGAGACAGTCTGAAGGTCCTCCACTGAGGCAGAGTATCAGGCTCGCACCGCCACTGCGCAAGAGGTAACTAATATGGATTTTACTAAATCCTACAAATCAATGTAGTATAGATGTGTGTCAATCCAATCCTTAGTGACCATGATGCAAAGATAATGCAAGTGAATGCTTAATCTAAGTGCAATCAGTTTAATGAAGTGATATGATTCAACTAACAAGACTCTAAAGCAATCAAGTAACAAGCTTTCTGTCGATAAGAGGGAATAAGACCCATGGGACTAGGAATTTGACTTCAAGTGACTAAGATCCAATCTAGAAGTGATAAGCTATCAATCAATGCATTTCCTTAAGTTTGGACAACAATGCTAAACAAGTTCTTTGTCAAGATAAATGCTCATTTATTTTTCTTAATCAAACACAAATGTCTTTGGTTCAATTAACTCAAGTAATCATTAAGAATGAGTCTACTAACTATCTAAGCTTTCCTGACATCAAATGTCTTTGGTTAAGCAAGAAAAGAGTTAAGAAGAGTTGGTTCAGGCATTTCATCAAACACCATCCGGGCATGAAATGTCTATAGCTCTAGATTATAGTGGCCAACACTAATATAGCATTAAGAGCACTCAACTAGCAAGGAAAAAAATAGATCTAACACTAAACATCCTAGATCTTCACTTAATCACCATAATCATCCTAGCTCATGAATCCAAAATGGATCTACTCACTAATCAACATGTTTACTCTTTAAAAAAAAAAACATGTTTACTCTTTAACCCATCACAGATTCAAGCTTAACCATGTTTATATAGTAAGATCCACTCAATAAACACAAGAAACAAAATAAAAATAAATTAAAGATTGAATCCTTCACCAAAGTATCAAGTGTTTTTAGAGAAAAAACTAGATAAATCCCCAAATTATGTCTAAAAAGTATTTATACTAATCCTAAAAATAAGTTGGGCTAGCCAAACAAACCTGGGCCGGCCCAAGAACAAATGGGTAAAAGCTTCGCTGCGGTGTGCTGAGGCCGTTGGGTTGATAACACTAAGACGATGTGATGTTTTGGCCGTTGGGACACTTAGATAATTCTTGAGCTCTTCTAGATTTGTTAGTAGCAGCTTCGCATACCGCTGTAAGAGGCCGATTGAGAATACGCAAAACTCATCTTAAACTTGGTTTTCCAACAGCTTTACGACACTCCATTAGGCCGTTGTGAAGACCAAGAAACCACTGTGACACTTTAGCAATTTGACTCAAGAAGCAAAACCATCATTCTTGTCTCCAAAACACCTCTCAAGGCTTCCAAAGTCACCATATTGCATCTTCAACACCTGATAAGGACGTATGCAATGAAATGTATCTTAAACATGCCTAAATGCTATCTTAGATGATCAAAATATAAAAAAAAATGAATAACCAAAACAATGCAAATAAGCAAGATATCAGTAACTTTGATTTCATTTCTACTTTGTGATTTTCGTATACCTCAGCCACACGCTACCCTGCTTCTCTTTGACAACTTGTCTACGGTTTATTTGAGCACCAACCCGACTCTTCATAAGCGGTCCAAACACTTTGATACCGACTACCATTACATCAGGGAACAAGTGGCCTTGAGACTGATTGAAACTCATCATATACGGGCTTCTCTTCAGGTTGATGATATCTTTGCAATCTCTCTTCTGAGGAAGTCTTTTGTTGAGTTAAGGTGAAAATTTGGAGTTGGTCCTTCTCCCACCTCAACTTTGAGGAGAAATGTAAGCCAAATGGATAATAAGGTCTAGCCTAACACGAAAACAACTGAAGCCCAACCAGATCCCACTACACAACGGTCATCTTCTCAGTGTTTGTCGGTATGCGGAGCAGCTGGAAAGACAAAGTTGAGAACGGCAAGGACGAACAACCTTATCTTCAATCGATTCAGTCCGTTATTATCGTTATGTGTTGTGTAATTTACTTTACATGTAAAGCTAAGAGGTCATTAGGTCTAGATGATTCCGAACCTCCTATATATTGACTCTATAAATGTTCATTTCTGAATAAAAAAATATTATCATCTTCTTTCTTTTACTGGTTTGTTAACTTTCATAGTTAGTGGCGGATCTAGAAATTTATTTAATCGGAGGCACAGTATTATAAATATATTATATAATTTATATATACCTTATTTTAATTTTTGAATAAAATATTATATTTAAAACAATTAAAATTTAAATTTTGGATATTATATTATATTTTCAATCTTTCTATTGGTCTACAAAAAACATGGCTATTTTCTAAATTTTTCATTACTCTAATATGAAAATTAAACAAATTATGAAGTATTTCAAAGAAAAAAAGAAAAAAAAATAAAAAATTTCTAATAGCAAAACATATTTAATGCACCGGTGCAAGAAGAAAAGATGTTTCTCGTGCGGAGCTACATAAAACAAAAGACTGAAATATAAAAGTAAGAAACTACAAATGTGGGAAATCGAACAGGTCACATGACCCTAAATGGGAGCACACTTGACACCACTGAGCTATTCTACAAATTCGTAACACAAATTTACACGAAATACTCACCAATGTAGATTTAGAACCATCTAATTACGCGTGCCAGCTAACTTGTTCACCACTTAATAGAGAAAAACACAAAATTAACTTTCTCACCACTTAATATAAAAACTAATAATAATATAGATCAGTTAAAGAGGAATTGGAACAACATTGAACGTAGAATAAAATTAATTGTATAAGTTAGTTCGAAACATATATTATTTTCTATTTTTCAAAAAAAAAAAATATATGTTATTTTCTAAGAAATTGCAAAAAGAAAAAGAAACGGTAGTTCTACCCACCAAAAACACTCTAGATTTGGAGGATATTACTGTAGAGAGTGGTTTTGGGATTTTTGGTCGTATCAAAGAACCGCTAGCAGTTCAACAATATTTTATCATTTTATAAATGCAGTCCATCGTTAAATTAAAAAAATTGTTGAATGGGAACACACAAGCGGTCCCTCCACTTGACATGGATGCACCACTAAATATACATTTTTCATTCATACTCTTTATAGAGAAAAACACAAAATAATTCATCTTTAATTTTTGTATTTTTGCGAAATGCTTCTTCTTCTTCTTCTTCACCTTCACCTTCACCTAATCATCAATGCCGCGTAAAACCCTAGAAGATAAAAAGAAAGTCTCACTCCTTCCACCTCCAAGGTCGAGGAAAATGTCTCATCTTTTCCTCCTCTGTCTCCTCCTCTCCTTCCTCAATTTCGCGGCCTCTCAAGACGACGTCGTCATGCAAGCCCTCAAATCGAGCCTAAACCTCACATCGGACGTGGACTGGTCGAACCCCAACCCTTGCAAGTGGGTCACCGTCCAATGCGACGGGAGCAGCCGCGTCACTGGGATCCAGCTCAAGCAGAAAGGCATCCGCGGCACTCTCCCTCCGAATCTCCAGAACCTCTCCGAGCTCGTCATCCTCGAGCTCTTCTCCAACAGAATCTCCGGCCCAATTCCCGATCTCTCCGGTCTCACGAATCTACAGACTCTCAATCTCCACGACAACCTCTTCATTTCGACGCCGGAGAATCTCTTCTCCGGGATGAACTCCTTGGAAGAGGTGTATTTAGACGACAACCCTTTCCCTTCGTGGGAGATTCCGGAGACGGTCAAGGAAGCGACCTCTCTCAAGAACCTTTCCCTCGTCAACTGCAACCTCACCGGATCCATTCCCGATTTCTTCAGCTCCGAGACGCTCCCGAGCCTCGCTTCTCTAAACCTATCACGGAACAATCTACACGGAGGTTTGCCTTCGAGCTTCGCGAATTCGTCGTTGCAGCAGCTCTACCTCAACGGACAGAAGCTCAACGGATCGATCTCGGTGCTGCAGAACATGACGTCTCTCGTCGAGGTTGATCTCCAAGGTAACGCCTTTTCAGGTCCAATCCCTGATCTCTCTGGTTTGCAGTCTCTGAGGCTCTTCAATGTAAGAGAGAATCAGCTCACCGGCGTTGTCCCACCGTCGTTTACTGGTCTCAAGTCTCTTACTGTTGTGAATTTGACTAATAATTTATTTCAAGGACCCACTCCGTTATTCCAGAAGTCTGTTAGTGTTGATGCGGTAGCGAAAACGAATAGCTTCTGTCTGGATACCGCTGGTGTTCCTTGTGATCCTCGTGTCGATACGTTGCTGTCTATAGCTGAGTCGTTTAATTATCCGATGAAGCTGGCTATGAGTTGGAAAGGGAATGATCCGTGTGATAGCTGGCTCGGGATTACTTGTTCCCCAAGTAACATTACAGTTATTAACCTAGCGAGGCAGAAGCTTATTGGTACGATATCTCCGAGTTTTGCTAAGCTTACTTCGTTGGAAACGATCTTTCTTTATAGCAACCAACTCACCGGGAGAATACCGACAGAGCTTACCACTTTGCCTAAGCTTAGGATACTCGATGTGTCTAACAACTATATCTTCGACTGTGATGTGCCCAAGTTCAGCGCAAGTGTGAAGGTGCTGACTTCTGGTGGCGGTCGTTGTGGCAAAAGTTTTGGTGACATTGTGAAGATAATTCTTCCTGTGCTTGTTGGTGCATTGTGTCTCGTTGGACTCGGAGTTTGCCTCTACGCCAAGAAGAGAAGAAGGAGACCCGCTAAAGTTCAGAGCCCAAACACCAACATGGTTATTCATCCTCATCACTCTGGTGACAGCGATGCGATTGAACTCGCTGTTGCAGCCGAGAGCTCTTACAGCCACAGCGGAAGTACCAACAGTGACATACACGTGGTGGAGTCTGGGAACTTGGTTATACCCATACAGGTTTTGAGGAGCGTGACAAACAACTTCAGCGAAGAGAATATCCTCGGGACAGGCGGTTTCGGTGTAGTTTACAAAGGTGAACTCAATGATGGAACGAAAATAGCTGTCAAGAGGATGGAGTCTTCTGCTTCTGTTGTGAGTGATAAGGGACTCGCTGAGTTCAAATCAGAGATCGATGTTTTGACTAAAATGCGTCACCGTCATCTCGTTGCGCTTCTAGGGTACTGCCTTGATGGTAACGAGAGGCTTCTTGTATACGAGTACATGCCACGGGGAACACTGAGCCAGCATCTGTTCCACTGGAAAGAAGAAGAGCGGAAACCTCTTGATTGGACTAGAAGGTTAGCTATTGCTTTGGATGTAGCTAGGGGTGTTGAGTATCTACACACGTTTGCTCATCAGAGTTTCATCCATAGGGATCTTAAGCCATCAAACATCCTCCTTGGTGATGACATGAGAGCTAAGGTCGCTGACTTTGGGTTAGTCCGTTTAGCCCCTGAAGGCAACTACTCCATCGAGACTCGTGTAGCTGGGACCTTCGGTTACCTTGCTCCAGAATATGCAGGTTTGCAACTGTTAATGTTTCATACTTTGATTGATTTAGAACTTACCCTAATACTAAAGTTTCATACTTTGTGGTTTGATCATGGCAGTGACTGGAAGAGTGACGACCATGGTAGACATATACAGCCTGGGGGTCATACTTATGGAGCTAGTCACTGGACGTAAAGCCTTAGATGTGACCCAACGTGAGGACAGCGTCCATCTAGTGACATGGTTCCGTCGTGTAGCAGCAAGCAAAGTCAGAGACGAAAACGCCTTCAAAAACGCAATAGACCCAAACATCAAGCTGGACGAAGAGACCTTAGCCAGTGTTGAAAAAGTCTGGGAGCTTGCTGGTTATTGCTGTGCACGTGAGCCTTACCAAAGACCTGACATGTCTCACATTGTTAACGTTCTGTCTTCGCTCACAGTCCAATGGAAACCAACTGACGTCGAACCTGATGATCTCAACGGGATAGACTATGATTTTCCGCTTCCGCAGGCGGTAAAGAATTGGCAAGCTTCTGAGGGGCTTAGCCAAACGGGAGATGACTCTGGATCTTCGTCCTCTGGTTTATGGAAGTGAAGATAATACGTAGACAAGTATCCCAGCACGCCCGTCTGGTTTTGCTGACTCCTTCACTTCTGTGGAGGGACGTTGAAGAAAATAAAAGACTGCACTCAGTTTCGTTAAAACGTTTTAGTATTATAGATCGTTTCGTAAATAATCAAATATACAAGTCGAATAGGTAAAGACCCTCCCTTATGCGCGGGGTAAATATAATTTAAATTGATCTTCAAAACTATTATTTTGGTTCACATTAAATAATTGAAATATTTAAACAGTTTCATAATAATTTTATATCGTAGTACAAGAATTAGTAAATGAATGATTCATACATGTGTAAATGTTATATGATCGGCCAGAGATGTTAGGGCAATGGAAATATTTGTAATTTACAATAATTAGTAAATGAGTGCTTCATACATGTGTAAATGTTATATGATCGGGCCAGAGATATTAGGGCAATGGAAATACTTGTAATTTTTTTATTAATTAAAAAATGTTTGTACAACTGGGATGAAAATGCTTGGGAATTAGACACGTCCGCTTAATTTGGTTGTAACTAACTTACAAAAACCAGATTTGCTCTCCAATTGTATGCAATTTTTAATGAATTTATTATATGTAAAGTATTTATATTGTATCCCCTCATATTATACAACCAAAATATCGAATAGATGTTTTATATATTTTACTCACTTTTCTGAATTTTATAATAAATAGGATGAAAAATTAAATATATAAACGTACAAAGAAGTTGGGTTAGTCTTTTAATTTGGACAACACATTTTAGGCTGGTTCTTTATGGTTTTTATTTGGATCATACAAATTGATCAGGCCCGAATAAAGGGTACTTAATATTATACAGTACATGTAATGAAAAAAACTTAGGCAACTTTTTGCATTGCCTAGCAAGTTTTACTAATTTTAGATCAGGATAGATCATATTCTTAGACCTTGATTGGTAGAGCATTAACATTATTATTATGATCTACATTATCCAATCAACAATTGTTAAAAAAATATTTAGAAAAGCATTCAGTAAATGCTAATGATTTTCAAATGTTGTATGACCAATGCTCTCATATGAAGCTTTTAGAAGAGTATTTGCATTTATAATTTATAAATTAAAAAAAATATATAATTAATTCATTTATTAATTTAATAATCTCATAAAATTATTTTTATATCTAGAAAATAAGAATTTTATTTCTAAAATTAATTTACAATAAAAATATGTTAAAAAAATAGTATTTCACATTTAAAATATAATTTAATTTATATAATTTAATTTAATTAATTTTAAATGTGAAATATTATTTTTTAAAATAGATATTTTAATTATAAAATTTATTTTAAAATAATATATTTTGATATAAAAATAATTTTTAAATTATTAAATAAAATAAATTAATTATATATCCTTTTAATTTTATATGTTATTATATATTATATACTAATTTTTATAATAATTTTAAATAGCATAATCATACTGCTATACAATCATCCTATTAAACAGTTTAGCAAAAGCATACAACTCCTACATCATACTGCTTCTATAGCATACTGCTACTGCTAATGACAATACTCTACCAATCAAGCCCTTAGAAAACATATATAATCTATATCAATAGAGATGTACATTTATATCGTCATCAAAATAACTTACCACACTTAGCTTGTTAACGTCTTGCAAGTGATGCTGCGTGATTAACTCAATTAAGTTGCAATCCTCAAAGACTGTCTAACATTATTTGGTGATTTCTATAGCTAATGAATTTTTTTATAGATTTTGATTATGTTGTTTTGTTTTGATTATTCTGGAAAATTAAGTTTCAATTCAAGATAGCCATCCTAAACAAGGGCTGTCTAAAATTCTTTACACGCTTTTGGTTCTCCTCGAAAACATAATTATGCAAGAAAACACATTATCATATTTCCATGTTCTCTGTTTTGTAGACAATGAACTCTATTTGAGATTTCTATAGCCAGTGATTTTTCTTATAGATTTTTTATGTTGTTTTGTTTTGATTGTTGTGGAAGATTAAGTTTCAATTCAGGATAGCCATCCTGAACAAAGACTGTCTAACATTCCTTACACGCTTTTGATTCTCTTCGAAAACAAAATTATGCATGAAAACATACTCATTTTATTTTCTTGAAACCCATCATAAAAGTTCCACAAGCTATCCTAGATAACATGTGTGTTTTATAATGATATACCACATTTAACACTTTCTTGATATAATTACTGAAAATGCTTCAAGCTATCCTATTTCCATGTTCTTTGTTTGATATGTGTTCTCTGTTTTGTAGACAATAAACTCTATTTGGAGATTTATATAGTCAATGAATTTTCTTATAGATTTTGATTATGTTGTTTTGTTTTGGTTGTTTTGGAAGATTAAGTTCCAATTCAGGATAGTTATCATGAACAAGGAGTGTCTAACATTTTTTACACGCTTTTGATTTTCTTCGAAAACAGACTTATGCAAGAAAACACATTCATTTTATTTTCTGAAACTCATCCTGAAAGTTTTACAAGCTATCCTAGAGAACATGTGTGTTTTATAATGATACCACATTTAACACTTTCTTGATAGAATTACTGAAAATGCTTCAAGTTATCTTATTTCCATGTTCTCTGCTTGATATGTGTTCTCTCTTTTGTAGACAATGAACTCTATTTGGTGATTTCTATAGCCAATGAATTTTTTTTTTGGATTTTGATTATGTTGTTTTGTTTTGGTTGTTCTGGAAGATTAAGTTATAATTCAGGATAGCCATCTATAACAAAGACTATGCATATTAATCAATATATAATGGTTTGAACAAGAAACATGCTGTGAACATCACATACAGTAAAGAACATGTTGGGTCTTTCTCCACATACCAATGCATCATCAACTCAAGAAAAGGCAAATTCATTACAACCTATGAGATTTTTTACTTCTCATTTAATTTAGTTTGATTGATATGAGAAGTTTTTTTTGTCTTTAGTTATTGCATACAATTGTAATAAGAGACCAAATCTGGTTTTGAAAGATAAACATGTAAGAGCAAACAAACTTCATGAGTTTTCCAAAATGTAGTTCTCATGGAGGTACGTGTTATAAGAAGGGGTATTCAACAAGTCACAAAACAAAACAAATAATACAAGAATAAAAGCTTCACATGAAAGGACCAAAAAGGAGATTGTTTGTAGACATGCAGAGAGATGTTGGCTACTCTTCTGAATACCTCAAGCTCCTCTCTAACACAGCAACCTAAACTGAGTGATGACAAAATCAACACCTGAGTACTAAGTTAATAATAAATCTATATAAAGCTCTATATGAACGATTATAAAATGGCATGGGACGAAATATACCCTTCACAACTTTCTTTTGTTTCCTTGGGATGCTTCAACAAATGAGCCACAGTTTTATCTGTGGGATTGGTCACTGTTTCTGTATCTAGCATCCCATCATATTTGCAATAACAAAAAACAAGAGCTAGCTATGTAAACCACACGGATATATGATTTCTCCTATCTCACATTCACAAAACTGTATGTGTATTATCTACACGATCTAACTACGAAGTATATGTATACCATATTGATTAAGCTTGACTTTTCTTTGGTACTTATATCTTGACTTTTCTTTGGTACTGACATGTGTATCATCCTCTTTATCAAGCTTCGTCCATCCGAAATCAGAATCTCCCATCTTGTTTCTATCTTGCGTAAACAAGGGAAAATACTATCCGATTTTCTGGAAGGCTTTCCTGAAACTACACAAATGCTTCCTGAACTTTTTCTAAACACTAGACAGTTTTACAAGCACAAGCAACAAGAGACTCAAAAGAAAATTCAAGAACCTACCAAAGATACCAACATGCCTAAGCAGAACAAGACACCAACCAAAAAAGTTTCAAAATTTGTTACCATCCGAGTTTCTGGAAGGCTTTCCTGAAACTACACAAATGCTTCCTGATTTTTTTTCTGAACACTAGACATCTTCACAAGCACAAGCAACAAGAGACTCATAAGCAAATTCAAGAGCTTACCAAAGATATCAACATGCCTAAGCAGATCAAAACACCAAGCAAAAAAATTTCAAAATTTGCTACCATCCGATTTTCTGGAAGGCTTTCTTGAAACTACACAAATGCTTCCTGAAATTTTTCTGAACACTAGACAGCTTCACAAGCACAAGCAACAAGAGACTAACAATGTCATAAGCAACAGTTCCTAAACACATTCAATAGATGCAAACAGAAAACAAATGATATGTAAGCAGGAATATAAAAGTAGAAATTAAAAAAGAAATCAAAATAACCTGTCACTTAGGAAAGCTAAGCTTAAGACAGTAAGAGCAGCATCAATGATGGCAAGAGGTAAGGAGATAATCACAAGACCTGAGTGTTCAACACAGCTCAAAAGGATCATTAATCATATTTCTCAATCAGTGCTTTAAAAATGACACAGAAATGCTTTGTCATTCTATTGAACATGTTAAAGGGCATAACCAAATCCCATCAAGATAGAAACTTTTGGAGAAAATAAGATGGATTACATTAGCTTTTGTACTGCTCAAAGTGAATCCTGAATTGCTTTGTTTTATCTGTTCAATTAATACAACAAAACAAACCTATTAGTTCTCAAACCATTATTATTGAAGATTGAAGCCTCGTATTTGAATCTCAAAACTCTAGACTTTGGAATCATACCGAGATGGCGTTGGAGAATCAAAGCTTCATGTTTTCGTCGGAGTTGATGATAATGTTTGTCGTCGCCGGAGTTGATTGGGATTTCGTCGCCTTGGTGCCGCCGTCGTGAGAGAGAGATCAGAGAGAATATAATCAAAGCTTCGTGCTTTCGTCGGAGTTGATGACAGTGCTCATCGTCTTCGTGCCACAGTCATGAGAGAGAGATCGTAGGAGACGACGCCGAGGAAGACGCGTCTTTTTTTGTTAGTTGTATTATTTATTGAGGGTATTAGAGTCTTTTGAACAGTTAATGAATATTATTTTTGTGACTTTTAGCTTTCCATCTTATTTTTGAGACAAAAACTAAAAAGATACTATTATGGAGAATTGCCCATTTAATAATACAGTATTATGTTATTTATTAACTTTTCTTATTTTTATTATATAAAATTAACTAATTATAATTTTTGTTTAACCAATTATTTTTAATAGTTAAATAAAAAATATTATATTTAAAAAGTAGAATATTGTTTAATAAAATTGATTAGATAAAAAAAAAATATATATATATATAGTTAGAGTTTTTGGTATAAAATTAAATAAACTGCAAATTCGACAATATATAAATTGAAACTAATATAATATGGTAGATAATTTTATAAACCAAAAAATCAAATTTAAACTTCACCGAACAGCCCTAGTTTTTTTTATGAAACTTATGAAACAACTGATTACATCAGTAAAGCAAAGAGACAAAGCAAAGTAAGAGACTACATAATAAAACTCAGAGCTTAAAATGCACTCTCTTGACGAATACGATCATGCAGCTAGGAAGGACCACCAAGAGCAAGGTATGACTGAAACAAACCATTACGCAGAACACTCCGAGCTATCTCCCTTGCTACAAAGTTCGATGTGGTCGATTCAATCTCAAAACCAACCATAGGGAAAGCACCAATTAACCCCACCACCTGTTGTAATAGCCATCGATACTTTGGCCAATCAGCAGGTCTTTTAATTGCTTCAACGAGTTCGCTTAAGTAAGAGCCAATTACCACTTTTTGAACATGTAGGTTTCTCAAACTCTGTAAAGCCCATAACAAAACTCTTGGCTCTACCGTGAATCTGTCCGGAGAAGAGGTAAAAGCTTCTCGTGCATGATGGTTGAGATCTTCCTTGGTAATCTCTTGTAATCCAAGAGCCACCACAATGCAGCTTATTATTACGCCAGTTCGCATGTATGTTACATTTCACCTGAGATTGCAGTGGAGGAGACCAACTCCTGGCCAGGACCAGAGCAGAAGGACAGTTCAAAGGTGAGTTACGAGCCCTGTTAAGCCCTTTCCATAGTTTAGCTTCCTCCATTGCAAATAGAACTTGTCTCCTCACAGAGTCTCTTGTGTTAGCGAAGATGATCGCATTCATGTTCTTCCATATTGCCCACAATAACCAAGGAATAGCTCTTCGACTCTCACTTGAAACGCTCTCATCCGCCATTAGGTCAAAACAATAGTCGAGCTTTTTTTGCAACAGACCAACAGCCCTAGTTTTGACTATGCAAAACAAAACAAAAAATGTTTGAATATGAGTTTTGGGTCGGCATGACCAACAAAAATGACCACCTTTACTACCTTTGCGCCAGTTAATAGCTAACAAACGTGGAAACATCCAAAGGTCAAAGGATAATTTGAATGATAACTAATATTTTTGACTCTGTCAGTCTAATCGTAAATTAATTATTATAATTATCGTCGTTTACTTAATCAAGTTAACTCTAGTTAATTAGTTTAGATCAATTTTAAAATGACCGGCCCGACATGGCTTAGCGTTTTCTAAAGAGAGAGAGAGAAAGTGAAACCAGTAATCAATTCTCTTCGTCGGTTTAAAAGAAACAAAAAAAAAAAAACTCCCGAGAAGAATAAACCGATGTCGTCGTCTTCCCCTTCAGATCCCACAGCGGCGCGTGATCAACACGCCCCACTTCTCCGCCCGCGTCAGGACGGCTCCTCCTCTTCTTCATCAGCCGCCAGGCCTACAGCTCTCGCCGTTCTCTTGGGCCGGATCACCGGCCACCGCGCGCCGTCGATGCTCGTGAGAGAGACGGCGGCGCGTGCCTTCGAGGAGAGACGCATCGACTGGGGCTACTCGAAGCCCGTCGTCGCCGCCGACATACTCTGGAACGCCGCTCTGGTAATCGCCTCGGCGGTTATGCTCGTCGGCACAATCGAAGAAAGACCGAACGAGCCGATCAGGGTGTGGATCTGCGGGTACGGGTTACAGTGTTTGATCCACGTGGCGTTGGTTTGGTCCGAGTACTGGAGGAGAAACACGAGGCGTAGAGCTAGAGATTTGGAGTCCGGTGACGGTCTAGGTTACAACAGTGAGTATGATCATGAAGAAGATGGTGATAGTTCAACAACATACAGGTTTGGTCTTTATGATGATTTAGTCTGTTCTTGTCGGTTTATGATGAATGTGTTGTTGTGATCAGTTTTGCGAAAAGATGTGAGTCGATAAACACTGTGATATCATTCATATGGTGGATACTTGGATTCTATTGGGTAGTTCAAGGTGGAGATAGGCTTTTAGGAGAAGCTCCTAACCTTTACTGGTAATAATACAGTTTTTGGTCACATTGTTAAAACACTACACATTATTTGTTTTTCTTTTAATATCTTGTTGGGTTTTTTTCGCAGGTTGTCGGTGATGTTACTGGCGATTGATGTGTTCTTCGCCATTTTCTGTGTTCTTTTGGCTTGCCTTGTTGGGATAGCTCTCTGCTGCTGCCTCCCCTGCATCATCGCCCTTCTTTATGCCGTTGCAGGAACGGTATGAGCATGAATAGTCTCTTGAAAATGTCCATCTTTGTGGTCTTTAAAGATTACAGCTTTGCGGGTTTATATACAGGAAGGGGTATCAGAGGCGGAGCTAGGAGTTCTTCCGATGTACAAGTTTCAGGCTTTTCATAGCAACGAGAAGAGCATTACCGGAGCTGGTAAAATGGTTCCCGTTCCGACTGATGGTTTAAGCTTGGCAACTGAAAGAACATTACTTGCTGAGGATGCGGTAAAACCAATCTGTTATGATAAGAATTTGTTATGTTTTATAAAGTTTGAAAGATGTTTGTTTACTTTGATTTCTTTCCTGCAGGACTGTTGTATATGTCTGAGCTCTTATGAAGATGGAGCAGAGCTTCATACTCTTCCTTGCAACCACCATTTCCATGCCAATTGTATAGTTAAATGGCTAAAGATGAGAGCAACGTGCCCTCTCTGCAAACATAACATCCTTAAAGGAACCACTGACCAATCTTGAAGACGGACTCTAATAAAACAGAGACATAAGTTCCATTTCATCAGTTAAAACTCTTGTATATATAAAATGAAAAATCATGTATCTATTGTTAAAGGTATCCCTTTTTAATTGCAAGAGATCACATTATACATATCATCTCTAAGTTCAAGTACATCTCACTTCGTTGTCACATTTTTTACTGCATTCCTCATCACTTACAACTGATTTGAGCCTTTTAGTTTGCATATTGAGACACAAACCTGAAGCAGCGGTCATATTCCCCTCCTTTTCATAAAGCTCTAATCAAGAGATCAAAAACAGCTGCATCAGGACTTATCTCTCTTCTCAGCATTTCATCGAAAACTTGTCTAGCCTCCACCATCAGTCAAAACCTTGCTAGCTAACCTGTAAATCAATGTAGTGTAGGTTAACAAGTCGAGCTCGAGACCCTGTTGAACCATTTTGGTTTTTAACTTAAACGCATCAACCAAATTCCCTTTGCTTATACAAATCAGCTATCCAAGAAGTGTACATGAGCATATCTGGAACAAGTACAGCCTCTGAAAGTTTGCTAAAGAGTTTCTGAAACTCCTCTGCACAAAGCGTCAATAAGCAGTGTACATAACATCATTAGCTTTCACTTAAAAGACAGCCTTCATGCACCCGGATTTGAAATACGCATTCATCATTTTTGTCAAAAGCATACTCCTCTGTTACAAAAAAAATATCCATGTTTTAGAAAATTATTTGTTTATAAAAGATACGTTCTTTACATTTTTATTAAATAATAATTGTAAATTATAAAATTTTAGAAAATTAATTATGTTTATTGGCTAAAAGTTATAAAAAATAGTTAATCACAAAAATGCATTTTTTGTCAGTGAAAAACAATGCATTTATAACTAAAATTTATATGTTTTATTAATGTGTATGAAAATTCTAAAAGATATGTATCTTTTCGAAAAGAGGGAATGTAATTCAGATCAGGGGCGTCTCAATTATTTTTTATACCCTGTTCAAAAATATTAACGATATATTTAAAGCATAATAAAATAGCTTTAGAAATTAATAGTTCTATTTATATATGTTTAAGGTTTTTTTATAAATTATAAACTCTAAATTAGTCAGTACTGTATTTAAATTTTGAAGTTTTAGACTATAATTTATGTATATATTGTTGAAAATTTCTTTAAAATTTTTATTTTTATATTCGAACCCTGTTCGACCGCTCCACATGCACGTGCGATTAGACGGCCCTGTTTCAGATAATTTGGATAATAAATAGTTTGTATGATTCAAATAAAATATCAGGTAATTTATATTATTTTAAATAGTTGGTGTAATTCAATTTCTTTAAATATTTTGAATATTGTTATAAATTATATTTATACATATATATTTGATTTCTTTTAAATTTAACTAATAATTTTAGGTTAAATTTTGATTCAATGCTCATTTGCTTTTTGGTTTGGATATTTTGGATATAGATATGAACTAATATATGTATTAGCTTTCTGTTGTTTGGTTTGGTTTCTTCGGTGTTGGTTAATTTGTTTATGTTGAGGTGGTTCGGTTCTAAAGACACCGTTTTGAAACAATGTTTCCTTCATCTTAAGAGTGAAATTATTTGCGCCAAACATAAATTATAATTTATAAGGAAATACATATGATTGGCCTGCAAACCTGTATTAAATTCGTTAGGTAACATACGTTGATTGCTTACTGATAAATGGTAAGAAGCAGCCCCAGTTTTTAATATAAAATCGCTCAAACCATCAAATTAGAATCGAATGTCCCCTTACCAAAATTAACAATTTGAATATTTTGTTACATTATGTAACGTATGAAGTAAGACTTGTGACTTGTGAACATACACATATAACTACAAAACCGTGTGAAGAGAACAGTGACTTTTCGAGAGAAAAATCTAATAAGATTTTCGAGTATTGGAGGACGTGATTTGTAGTGTTTCTATCGCTACACGTGAGGACAGATTGGATGGTTGATAATGAAAATCTAAAGAATGGCCGGATCAATATATACTTGTCAATGGCTATAGCCTATATTGATTCTCCACTTCCAAATAAAATTAACATGGTCCATGATCCTTTAGACTATCAACAAAGGAAGCATACATACGACTTATAGACAGTAGAAGTTCTATAAATCAATACTTTGGTAAATTAATAAATATAATAAATTAAAAAATTTCATCAATTTTGAATTGAATCGATTCAAAATATGACAAAAATCAATGAAAAATATAATAAATTTCATCAATTTTGAATTGAAACAATTCCAAAATATGACAAAAATCGATAAGATAATATTTTTTAAAATAAATTTCTATATAAATAAATGATCTCATTAATAGTTATATTATTTATAGCTTATATAAGTGCAAAAAAAATTGTTTGCTTTTTATTCACAAGAGTTGACTTCTATTTTTAACACTTCAATATATTTGGAAAAGATATAGTAAAGGCATATTTAAAATTATATTTAAATTCTATGAAAAATATTTCTTTTCTTTTCTTTGAAACATATTTCATACTAACCAACTAACATAGTAAAAGGTATGAAAATCAAATATCTAAAATTTAATTGATATATATGATAAAATCCACTATTTTTATTTTTATTTTGTAAATTAATAACTCTATAAATTAATAAAATATTATAATTCTAACATTATTAATTTATAGAGTTTTTACTTTAGTAAATTGATAGTTTAAAAATGATTATTGTGAATAACACAAATTTATTTAGTGACACAAATATCAAATTTTCCCAACAGAAAATACTCATTTTGTTAAATAAAAAACCATGTTGGAAAATTTTGTTTAATGAAATATAAACTATCACTTTTCCCACTGTTGTTAATAAAAGTTATATCACTTTGCCACTATAAAAAATCCGAAAGTAGTTTAATAAAAAAAAAGAAATTTTTTTACAGACCTCTTTTTTTTTTTTTTTTCAATTACAGACCTCTTATAAAATTAAATGAATGGTAATTAGTAATAAATCCCAATTTGGCAACCCTGAATTAATTAAACGTAATTTTGTACTATATATATATGACGCAATCATGTGTCTTCTATTAGCTAACACTTTAATTATTTACAACATTAAATAAAAACAAACATTTAGCCATAAACCTCTCTAAAATCCTTCTTCTTTCCTAAAGCTTATAAACAACAAACTTCCACCATTTCTCCCATTCCTGCATCTATAAGCTATATTTTGCAACAAACAAAAATTAAAATTCAAACCCTAACCCTTTTGGACTACGAGGAGTCTCCTTGATTCTCCTCAACGATTCTCAGGTCTTTCTGCATTTTTTTTTTGTTTTTCTTCGATTTCTGCTCGATTAAACGAGAATGTGTGTTTAGTTTCTATCTATCGTGGCGGTCTAGCTGAATTTCAGTGGTGGAATTTGAGATCTTGATTTGATTGTTTGAAATTTGAAATTAGGGTTTTAGATTTGGGGGGAAACGATGGAGGAAAGAGGATATGCGTTTGAGGTTAGCAATGGCCGTCCGACGGCGAGTGAGTTCGGGAGTTCTCGGAGGAATTCTTCGCCGCAGCGGCCGTCATTGACGAAGTCATCGTCTGTCCGTGAAGGAGGAGGAAGTAAAGGACGGAGGTCAGTGAAGCCGAGTTCTGAAGACGAGTTCATTACTTTACTCCATGGCTCAGATCCGGTGAGAGTCGAGCTCAGCAGGCTCGAGAATGAAGTCAGAGGTACAATAACGACGATACTCGACCATCTCTTTATTCTTATTGGTTGATTCAAGTTTCCGTTGACATTTTTTTTTTTTTAATTTTGATTTTGTAACATTGTGTTTTCACCCTGTACTTACGTGCATGCGTGTCATTTTGTTGGGGGTTTGAAACATTTGACTTTGGTGTGTGCAGATAAAGATCGGGAGTTGTCTGAATCCCAAGCTGAGATCAAGGCCTTGAGGTTGTCTGAACGCCAAAGAGAGAAGGCTGTCGAAGAGGTTAGTTACCATAGTGTTTTCGTTAGTTGTAATGCATTTACTTTCTTTCCCTTTTTTTTAACTCGAAATTGATGAACAAGTCTTGTTAGTCAGAGTTATCTGGAGCTCTTCTCTTCTTTCCCTTTTATTTTTCACTATGTTCTATTGTTCTTTAAGGTTGTTTGGATTGTGCTTTGATTCGACTTAGTTATTTCACATTGAGGTGAATATAGCTTGACATATTGGGTTCCTTTTGATTTGTTTGGATCATATTAATGGTCAGGAAGAGGTTTTAACCATGTGAAAATTTTAGGATTTACTTAAAACTAGTAAGTATCCTTCGGCTAGTATTTTCTGCTCAAGTTGCGTTCGTGTTCTTTGTGAGCCAGAACAGATTGTTGAAATCAATAAGTTTTTGGGGTTGGTTTCTAAATCTGGCTTAGCTTTCCCATATGTGGTCTTAGTACTTTTCTGTTACCGTTCCTTTGTAGACATGCCTTCACCAGTCGTTCGATGAAGAATATACATATTCTTGAGTTCTTGTTTCTCCAGAAAAGAAAACGTTACTCTATTTTTAGAGTAAAAAGATGACATCCCTATATCCCCCTCTATAATAGAGTAACTCTATTACAGAGTCAACCATTGGAGCAAAAGTTACTCTATAATAGAGTTACTCTATTTTAGAGGAAAATATAGGTTTGGGTTGGAGATGGCCTCAGCCTCTCACTATTGTTTGTAGCTAGTTTTTTGAAATGCTGTGTGATATAGTGCCAGTGAAAGTCACATGTATATGTAGTCTATCTATTGTATTACTTAAATAAATTGTTCCTTTCCATCTTTGTATACGCTGACGTTCTACTTCGAAATTTTATTGCTAAAGCTTACCGAAGAGTTGGGAAAGATGTCGGAGAAGCTCAAACTGGCTGAGAACCTTGTCCAGAGTAAAGTATGCTTGCAATGTTTCCTCGGTTGCATTTCATTTTGCTATTTCTTTTGGATCTGTATTTGATGAAAAATCATTTCCTGTTATAGAATCTTGAAATCAAGAAAATTAATGAAGAAAAAAGGGCGTCCATGGCAGCTCAATTTGCTGCAGAAGCCACTCTTCGAAGGGTTCATGCTGCTCAGAAGGATGATGATATGCCTCCTATTGAAGCCATTCTTGCCCCTCTAGAGGCTGAACTCAAGTTGGCGAGACATGAAGTATTTTTACTTTCTTTCTAACCAAACATATCTCTTCTGCTTATTGAGTCTTGGAACCTGTTAAAAAAAGTTGGATTTGCATTCTTCATTTGTAGATTGCTAAAGTTCAAGACGATAACAGAGCATTGGACCGTCTAACTAAATCAAAGGAAGCAGCTTTGCTGGATGCCGAAAGAACTGTCGAGACTGCTCTTGCCAAGGCTTCAATGGTTGATGATCTCCAGAACAAGAACCAAGAGTTAATGAAACAGATTGAAATTTGTCAGGTATTGCTTTATTAGGCGGAACTTTGGATTTCATTTCCTTCCTTAGGTTTTTTTCTGAGCATCCCTTGTTTACCGATTGTTTATACTAGGAAGAGAACAGGATTCTGGACAGAATGCACAGACAAAAGGTTGCAGAAGTTGAAAAGTTTACACAGACTGTGCGAGAGCTAGAAGAAGCTGTTCTTGCTGGTGGCGCAGCTGCAAATGCAGTGCGAGATTACCAGAGGAAATTCCAAGAAATGAATGTAATCACATTTTACCTTTACAGTGCCTCAGTAGCGTATTGTCTTCATTGGTTCTTATTATATTCAACTCATGTGCTGACCATAACTGTGGCCACTGTTGTTTACCTCAGGAAGAGAGGAGAGTCCTTGACCGGGAGCTGGCCCGTGCAAAGGTAAGCGCAAGCAGGGTTGCAACTGTAGTGGCAAATGAGTGGAAAGATGGTAGCGACAAAGTGATGCCTGTGAAGCAATGGCTCGAAGAACGGAGATTTCTGCAGGTCACTTATCTTTGTTTGGCTTCTCTTTGCTTCTTCAAATCGTCTGATTCATTTTAACTTCAACCGTTATAACTAATTATCAGGGAGAAATGCAACAGCTACGTGACAAACTTGCCATAGCTGACCGAGCTGCAAAATCAGAAGCTCAGCTGAAGGTATTAGAATCTTTAAGTCTTCTTTATATCCTTTCATATCATGGCTTTAGTTAGAATTGGCTCTTTTGTTTTTTGCAGGAGAAATTTCAACTGCGGCTTAAGGTCTTAGAAGAGAGTTTAAGAGGGCCTCCAAGCGGTGGCAACAGAACGACACCTGGAGGAAGAAGTATCAGCAACGGGCCTTCACGAAGACAATCACTTGGCGGAGCCGATGTCATACCAAAACTGACCTCAAATGGATTCTTCTCCAAGAGAACACCGAGTTCCCAGTTCAGATCTTTGAGTTCTAGTGCAAGTACAGTGCTGAAGCATGCTAGAGGAACATCCAAATCATTCGACGGAGGCAGCAGATCTTTAGATAGGAGCAAACTGCTAACAAACGAACGAAGCTCGAAGTTTCCACTGAACCAATCTTCTGAAGGAACCAGCGAAGGCGACTTACCTAACTCAACAAAACAAGAAGAGTCAGAGAAGCCTGCAGGAGGAACGAATAATGATAGTGTCCCGGGAGTGTTACATGATTTGCTTCAGAAGGAGGTGATAACTTTAAGAAAAGCTGCTCATGATAAAGATCAAAGCATAAGAGATAAGGACGAAGCTATTGAGGTCAGTTTAGTTTTTTACCTTTTCCAGGAATGTGTTTTTGATTCTGTTTATAATCTCTGATTGGTGACAAAAAATGTTTGCGTAGATGTTGGCCAAGAAGGTTGAGACACTAACAAAGGCGATGGAGGTAGAGGCAAAGAAGATGAGAAGAGAAGTAGCTGCAATGGAGAAAGAAGTTTCAGCCATGCGTGTGGATAATAAAGGACCAGATAGTAGAACGAGACGTCTCTCTACTACTACTACTAACTCAAGGGGATCTTCAACAACTACTGCACATTTGCTGTCAGGAAGGTACTTAAATGACCAAGTGGTTATATTAGTTTTTAACTTATAAGTAAATGTTTTAATCGCATAATTGGTGTTTAGCAGGGGGTCAGGACGAATGGGGATGACAAGGAGCACGCAGTAATCGAAAGAAGTAACCAGAAAGAAAGTTTGATTCCACGAGCTAAATTTCAATCTCAATCAGTGATTAATATATTGAAGGATGATTATTAAAAACAAAAGCACACAAATGTAGAAAAGCAATTGAGAAAGTTTGTGTGCTTCTCTAACATAGTAAGATTGCTAATCTTCTTTGTGTTGGTGATGTTTATTGTTTTACTTATAGTATAGTACAGAAAAGAGTTGTTTTACTTATAGTATAGTACAGAAAAGAGTTAGCCTGTGTGTGTGTTTGTAACTACCCTTTTAAGCTTCGTGTGTGACTTGTTTTATTTCTCTCTTTACCTCTGTCCATTTTTCTTATAGATTTTATACATAAATTGGACACTAAACAAACTACGCATTTAACATGTTTGGGTTGAAGTAATGTTTTAGGTTGAAGAAACTTCAAACATTAGACTATGAACTTAACATAGTGGTAAGTAGTTTGGTTTCTCACAACTAGCTCTTACTTTTTCTGGTCAACGCAGAACTTATACGATTGTTACAAATCCTAAAATCTTCTCATTAGCATTCTTCTCTTTATGAATTCAAACGCAACATTTATTGACCATAACAGACTCTCACCACAATCTTGTAAGCAAATAATGTTCATGGTCTTAGCAAAAAAAAAAAAAAAAAAAGAATGTTCATGGTTTCAAGCCTTTAGAGTTTAAACTTAACGTAGTTTGGTTTCTCATTGTCTGTCAAAGAGAACTTAGATGATTGTTGCAAATCTTAAAATTAGTTCAGTAAAAGAGGTGTGAAGTATTAAATTCTTTGAGTAGAAGTTGAGATACCACATTGAAAATTTAGGTGATCAAGAGTAGTAATATATAAAGAATTTTGGCAATTTACTCGAATCAATTTTAAATTTAAAGCACATGAAATTCAATACGGAGTTACGGACTCGTAATTTCGTTTGGTCAGATAAATATGATAGTGTAAAGAGGTATTATTGGTTATAAAGTGGTGGTATGCAGTTTGAGATAGGTAATAAAAACCATAATCTCCAGCAACTGTATTGAAAGTTTAAATAAACCAACACTAATATATATATATAAAACTCTGGATCAATTCACTTAAATTAGCATTCTTCTCTCTACTAATCAAAAGGCAACATTCATTGACCATATAACACTCTCTTGATATACAGTGTATATATATCTTCTAGAACATTACTTGACCATAGTCTCCTTGAAAGCTTGAAAAGAGAGTCCTTTCTGAATGTAATGAATCTGTGAAGGATCGAAAGGACCTCTCACTCTATCTATCTTCGTAATCACTGCTCTCTCCGGCAACACACTCCTCGCCGGGTCCACCGCCGTGTCTCCGCTCAGACACGACGAAAATCCTTTGAAGATCAGAACTTCCACCTCTTCACCGTCAACAATGGCCGTCACGATAAGCGCTTCGTCTCTACACGTTTGGCTATAAGTCTCCAGCATCGCTATCTCCTCGTTGTAGCCGTACGTTTCATCTTCATCTTCTCCGTCGTCTCTCACCCTTCTCCGAGCACCGCACCGTAATGGCTTCGAAGCTCTCGATGTCGCAGGAACGGTTGAAATGGTGTTACGGGTATTCGAGTTTGTGCGTGATGGTAATTCGGTTATTTGAGAAAACTGCCGAGAAATGCGCCGGGAAAGGAGTAATCCGGCTATGCTGCAGCATGGACCCGCCGGCGTGATAAGCATTGTATTTTGTTAAAGAGTCATACCATTATGTGAGGTGACCATTGTTTTTATGATTTTTAAGATAAGATTTTTTTTTGCTTTTTTTGTGTGTGTGGTAAACTTAGCATTCTCGTTGGATCTATAGACTACTCAAAGATTCATCATGTATTCACAATTTAAAAAGGAAAAAAAATTATTAAACAAGAAAACAAGGGGGAAAATGAGCATAATATTCCCTAAATATTTAGAACCCGCAGTTTTAATACTTAAGTATTGCTTGCACAAAATTATTCATCAACTAATAATTAACTGCACAAAATTGAAAATAAAATAGTCAACCATTAATCGGTTATTCTCGTCAAATTTTAACGATTAATTATTCTAATCATAATTTTGCGCACTCAATGATTAGTTAAGGAATAAATATGCGGATATAACTTAAGTATTTAATATGCCAACTGAAAATACTTGAGGAACAAACACTCACATTTTTGTAAGCATGGGCAAAAAAAAAAGGAACCAAACCAAACCAAAGTATATGTCCAAACCATTTGGTTCATGATTTTATCAATCCAAATGGTTTGGTTTGGTTTTAACCGAACCAAACTGAAAAATCAAAGTATTTTTAACTAGATTAATTAAATATTTAATAATATTAAAATTTAATATATTTAACCATTTAATCTAAACAGGTAAACAGAATTTTATAAATTTTACTTATAAATGAATAGAATAAATACAACTAAAATAAAATAAAAGAATATGAATCTTATACATTAGCATCAAAACCAAAAAAAATACCTATGATATTTTATATTAGGTTTAAAAATAATAATATAAAATTATTGGGTTAGTCTTCTAGATTTTATTGTGATGTTTGGCTTTACATTTAAATATGAAAAAATAATGCTTTAGTGTCGAATGATGATTTGTTTATGTTTTTTATAAATTATATTTTGTAACTGAACTAGAATAAAACTAAAAAAACAACTCAACTGAACTGAACAAACACAAAAAATTATATTAAACCGAAGCGAACACAAACCAGACCGAATTAAAACCAAACCAAACATAAACCAAACCAAAATATTTTGGGTTGACTTTGTTTTAAGGTTTTTTAGACCCAAATAAACCGAACCGAACCAAACCCAAACCAAACCCGACCTAAACCGAATTGTCCACGCTTACTTTTTTTGTTATGTTTCTTATTAAATTTAAAGTCAGGAACATAAATCCATTTAAAAATATTATTAACTTAAACAAAACCAATATACGAGATATTTACTTTTTAGAAGAAATGGTTGAGTTCTTACAATTATATATATAAAACAATAAAAGATAATTATAGTTACATCGTATTGTTGATGTACTTGATATTTATAAAATCACTCTAGATGATTTTTTAAAATAATTTATAATTAAAAAGGTTCTCAAGTTTAACCAATATACGAGATATTTAATCCAGGAAAAGGATTTTTGAGTTTTTACAAAAGCATATAAAAGAAATACATTTGAATTGTATCGATGTTATATGATTTTCTAAAATAGAGATAATTACATTTTATTGTTTAAAGTAGAGATCCAATGTGCATCATATAATTTTCCAAGAAATACGAAATTATCCATAGGTTTTATAAAGATGAAGCACGTCAACTATACGATAAAACTATAAGTATTTGTATTGTTTATACATAAAAAACTCAAAAACTCTTTCTAAAAGTAAATATTCGTTTATTGGTTATATCTAACTTAAGTATCTTTTAAATTATGATTTTTTTTAAAAAATGACTGGTGTTTTTAATTTCTCAATTATTTGCAATCGACAAATTAAATACTAAAGTATTATATGCACATATTTATTTCTCAACTAATCATTGCACAAAATTATAATTAAAATAGTCAACAGTTAAAATCGACATAAATTGTTAGTTTTCCGTTAACTAGTTAATAGTTGACTATTTTATTCTTAATTTTTTGCAGTCAACCTCTACTTGGACAATAATATTGTGCAAGCAATACTTGATATTAAAACTGCCCGATTACAAATACATGGAAAATAAAATGCCCAAAACAAGAGTATTTTTGTATTTTAGAGATGTTATTGTATTGTCGTTGGTTTTTATAACTAGAAATGCAAGAAAACTATCTGTTTCCGTGACCACGTTTCTTCTTTTGTTTAAGAAGATCTTATTATGGTAGTATATGTTGAAAGGTAATACAAATTGATTGTGCTATCTATATTATTAAAATGCATATATATTTATAGCTAATTTCTTTTCAATTTTTTTTAAAGCATGTTTGATCTTGAATAGTCAAAGAATAGATGATCTATCGATTCACAATACTATGTGAGTGAAACCAAAACACACAAAAAAAAATCATTTGGTGATTACAAGATCAATACACAAATATTTTGAGCCTTCAAAAAATTAACGCACCGTACATGAGACATAATAGAATCCACTGGCCGAGTGAACAAGTCTGAAATGCATTAACTGTGGACAATTAGAACATTACAGGTGGTATCAGAGTCTAACCTAGACAAACGAAGAGTCTTATGTAGGCTCACACTAACATGGCGACCTATATGTGATTAATTGTCTTGTATGCACACAACTGTTTATGAGAGCATCTCCAACTCTACTCCATAAATGGAGTAATGAGTTTTTTGTTTGTTCATCACTTCATTTCCCACTCCATTTTACAGTAAATTATGGAGTGAGGTTGGAGATGCTCTGACTGCCTTGTATTGGCGACCTATACATAATCAGTGTCGTTATACAGTTTATGACTGCCGTATGTGATTAATAAATTAAATCATAAAAATTTACTATAAAAATAATAATACATAAAATAAATTAATTATAATAATACATATCACTATAGATAAAAATATATAAAGACTTAAACAAACATATAAAGACTTAATAATAATACTAGAGTTAAAGTGAGCTAGTGAAAAACAATAAAATAATATCTTAAGTTTTAATGTATGTCTAAAAATATTTAGCATAATTGAAATAGTACTTATCTTCAATCTGTAATATTTGTTTTTGTTGTTCTTGTTAAATATCAGATGCTTATCTATTTAATAAGAAGTATTCATTTCTATTTAATATAGTTGTCTTACATTTTTACTCTTTTTTCTACTTTTTATAAAGTATGTAAAATAAAATTATTCGAAATTATCTTTTAAAGTCCATAAATAAATTATTAATATTTTCCTCTCCTATGTAATTGTTTTGAATCCATTAGTATTTATTTTCTCATATACATTTAGAAAACTTATTGATTTAGATAATTAAAAATGAAACAATTAAATTTATGAATATAATCAAATTTTTAACATATGTTGCAAGTAGTTGACCATCATATGTAATAGAGTTAGAGATTATATGATGATGTAATGTGTTACCCAGTATTAAAAAAATTACTTAGATAGAATAACAATATAATTATGATAGTTACTAATTAAAAATATACATATGTATTAAAAAATTATCCAAAAACGTTATCAATCAAACTAATTATGTTTAAAATATATATTTTTGTTAGTTACAGAATATAATTGGTGATTTTTTTAATTTTATTTTGATTACTTTTTGAATAAGATTTCTGTACACTGGTTTATTATATATATAATTAATTTCTTATTTACTAAACGCATTTACCATAATTATTTATTATATTGATTATATATTATCTTATTTTAATACTATATATTTCATTTAAAAGATTTTGTTGTGTATTATGTTTTTGGATGAATTAACATTCAATCAATCAACCGCTATTTTAAATAAAAATTTTAACTTTAAATATAAAGTATAAAATATGTTAATATAATCAATTTTTTTTTACTAAAATTAACTTGAGCCACAATTCATTTTTTCCGATGAGATTTTAAATTTATTGACCAATCAAAAAGAAACATTTTCAAAAGAATAGGGAACTATATCTGTGGTATGTAAGCCTAAAAACAATAAGAAACCTTTTTATACTGCTATTAGTAAACTACTCAACTAAATACTTCATGTGGGATTTGCACGAAATGACCTAAAATTTGATTTTAAATGCAAAACCATATCCTAAATTCAATAAAATACAAAAGTAATCTAAAATGGTGCTCCCTCCGTTTTATTTTAATTGTCGTTCCGAGTTTATGCACACAGATTAAGAAAACATATGATTTTGTATATTTCCAAACTAAAAACACCATTAACCATATTTAAACCAATAGAAAAATAAAGCGGAGATTCTTATCAATAATTTTTTTATTGAAACTCTAAAACGAGACTTATTTTGAAACAAAAACTTTTCCCTACAATGACAATTAAATCGAAACGGTGAGAGTAATAAAGTTACAACCATTTTCATATGACCAACCAAAAACATATAATTACTTTTACAAATATAACCTTGTGAAGTCTTCTCCGGTTAGTGAACCCATGTATTTAATTTTAAAAATAATATATAAAATTTATAAAAAATATTTTTATGAAAAATAAGTTGAAATAATTTAAATATAAACAATTTTAAATTATGTAAATTTAGATTTACCAAAATTGAATTGTTTTCAACACAGGTGAGTGAATATATGTTGTAAGTCATGATGGTACTCGGTTTAGGGTTTGGTAATATATGTTGTAATATTATTTGTATTTGAGGGTCATATTTTAAAATCTTAAGATTTTAAAATAATGTAAATTTGACATATATGTGTTTAGTTTTGTATATATTAAAAACTTTATAAATTTAGCTTATGTTCAATAAAGTGATTTTGCTATTTAGTTAGTTATTTGCTTTTAGGATTTAGAAGATCTATTGGAAAGTCTACTAACATATGATGCATTAGAATACTTTTGTCTTCTGGAACGAATAATAAATTTAAGGTTTAGAAGATTTTCCAAGAAGTCTTTTAGTGCATGATATGTTAGAACACTTCCCAAAAAGTCTTCTAAACCAAAAATATTTGACCTAATTGGATTTTTTGTCTCCTTATATAAATAAGATTTACACGTTTTCTCTATTACTCTCGAATGACTGCAACAAAATGTAATATTTTCACTCTAAAACTTTTCAACATGTTTCTAATCTCTTTGTGCTTAAAGACACCAAATTTTATATCAATTTCTCAACTATTTTTTTCATATCTTTCTCACTAATTTATCTTGTTTTTGCAGGTTTTTCATTTCATGTTTTTCATCTTTTTCTCCTTTAAAGGTAGATCTGTAAATTGAAAATATGCATTTTTGAATTTTTTTTCTCCGTTTTGAAGCCATTTTAACGTTTTTGGATATGCAGTTTTTTTTAGATATGAGGACAATATCAGATTTCAGAGTGCATTAGAAGACTTCGCTAGAAGACTTCTCGAGAAGTCCGCCGGAGAAGTCTGCTATGCAAACTGCCAAAACTGGTAAGTTTTTATTTTTCACTAATAATTGTTTTTTTTGTTTGGTGTGCTAAATCTAAATAAAATTATAGATTCAACTTAATGTGATTATTATTTTATCATTGTAGCTTAAAATTGTATTTTTCATGGTTTTCTTTCTAAAAAGCAAGATATAGATCATTAAAATTTTGGTATATTCATTTCATATGTGTGTTAAAACCAAACAAGAATATAAATTAAAACTTATTGTGATTATATATTTTTTGTTATTATTTTAGTTATAGAAATTATATTCTGAAATAATATAATTTTTATGTTAGATTCAAACTAATATATAAATAAATAAATAAATAAATAAATATATATATATATATATATATATATATATATATATATATAGCTTATTGTAGTTTTTTTCTTCTTATTTAAGCTTAAATTTTTAGTTTTTTTTGAAAATTTTATTTGGTTGAAATCATTTTAAACATTTTGTTGAAGGATTATTCTGATGGCACGAGAGATTGTGGATCGAGCCTCACCACATACACTGAATGAATGAAATGAGTGGAATGGTTAACCTTCCCACTTTTGAACTACGAAAACTTTTGTTGCCACTAGTAGTAAAGAAAAATATGCAAGTTTTTTAGATCTGAACACTATTTTTTTACAACAATCTGAACACTATATAAAGTAAATATTCCATAAATTATTAATGTTGGTACTACAAAAATTTATTAGTTTATAGAGTTATTAATTTAAGAGTCCTTTGTTAGATTTATAATTTTTTTTAAAACAATTAGTGTAGAAAAATGAAAAGAATATTTCATTCATAATAGTATATATTAATTAAAGTTTAAAGATTTGAATTTTTACCATTTTATTTGATTATTTATATATTTTTTGTATGATGATACATATCATATAATATAATTTACTTTTAAATATAACTCGATAAAACTAAAATAAAATAGGAGATGAAATCCATTTTTAAGAAAGATACACAATAAAAAGTTTCGTAAATTTTTATGTATGCAATTATTAATTTATAATTTTAATGGAGCCATATGTTTACCTAAGATTTTTATAAATATTCTTATCTTATTATTTTATCGATTTATGTCTTAAATTGGGACGGGATATATTTCTTAATTTATAATATTTATTAATTTATCAAGTATTAATATAGAGTTTCTACTCAGAGACTTCTCGACAGAATTCTTGAGCAGACTTCCGGGAAAACCTTTTGATAGACTTCAAGCAAATTAAGAGGAAAAATAAAATTTAATCGGGAAATTTTAATTTAAAATGAATTTCGACCACGAACTAGAAGACTTCTAGATAAAATAGAAGATTGGGGGTGAATCATAAATCCAAAGGAGGTTTCATGGCCAAAGGTAAAGATGTTCGAGTAACAATTATTTAGGAATGCACCAGTTGTGTTCGATGATATTAAGAAAGAATCGGCTGGAATTTCCAGATATATTACTCAAAAGAATCAGCATAACACTCCTAGTCGATTGGAATTGAGAAAATTATGTCCATATTGTTATAAACATACAATTCAAGGGGAAATCAAGATTTTATTTAAAGAACCTTAATAATGAGAGTATCTACATATTATTATTATGTATATATAAATATAAACAAATCAAATAATAGAAAGAAATCAAATCCTATATTCTTAATTCTGTATAGAAACTCTATCCTATATAGAAATAGAAATCATTTTTGATCCGATCAAAATAGGATTTTAGAGGTAAGGAATAAAACATTATGAGTAAATCTAAGCGATTTTTTACTAAATCCAAGTGATCTTTTCGTCGGCGTTTGCCCCAGATCTAATTGGGGATCAAATTGATTATAGAAACATTTGTTTAATAAGACTTCTCTAGAAGTCTTCCAATTTACATTCAAATTTCATTAAAATTTTAGTTCTCTCTTAGAGTTATGAGACTCATGTTTTGATAGTTTATATAATATCATAAATAATATATCCACTTTGTCTCCAATCTATTAAAATATTTGTCTAATGCTTTATTTATTCATTCAATTTCTTCTAATCATAAACTATTGTTTTCATTGTAGATCTTATATTAAGATTATGGTGTGTAACTTACAAAAGAGGCTTACAATAGTATAATAATAGACACAAGTTCAACATAACAATAAGTTGATAACACAATAATATAAGTTTCAAAACATAGCAAACATAGAATAAGTTCATAACTCTAGATATAGATAAATAGAAGTTCATCATGTCTTCGTAACACAACAATATAAAATAACTCCGCAAACTATGTATTCAGTTATAATCTTTTTGGGTCATTTCAACAAGTTCGACATGCGTAGAACCATCACTCAATAAGAACATTCTCAATCCTTTGACATTATCAACCACAAAATCCCAATAATTATCTTTCACCAACTATTCTCCGTAGACTACAGATAACTGAAACATTATCTGAAAAAAAATAACACTAAAACACATTAACAAACATAAACATCATCTTGAAAAAATAAGTTCAGAGAAGCTATAAACATAATAAACATAAATGTTTGTAAGGTCATAATTATTACTAATTATGGATTTCATCCAAAAACCCCAATATTTACTAATACACATAAATTCACAAGAAATTTGTAAAGAAATAATTTTAAATTTGGAGAAAATAAAAGTTTACTAAACATTACATAAAGGACTTCCATTTAGGTTATTTTTGTAATTGCAAATTTATGAAGGAATACTTCTTAAGAACTCTACTCTACTAGCAGACTTTTTGAGAACTTTCGTTTGTAAATATTGGCTTACTTTTGTTTTTTTTTTAAATTCTCGATAATATTAAAGAAGATTTTTAAAGAAGTATTTTCTGATAAATATGTTAGTTTTACAATTGACAAAAGTTTAGAGATATTTGCTTCTCTAAAGAAGTCTTACAGAGAAGTGTTCTTAGAGTAGACTTCTATAGATGTATTCTTAGCACCAGATGAAGTATTCGAACTGTCGCAAGAAATTTGCGTGTAGGTTACTTTTTCAATTGACTAACATGCAAAACACATCACATGTTTTTCGTCACATCACTATTCCACCAAAAGTGTTCTATTGCACTCATTAGTTTTTTGGTCATTGTTTTGCTAACCAAATGCATGACATAACATGCGTTGACATAGCTGATGCTACTGATTTTATAATTAATTCATTTTCTCTTTTTGTAAGAAAACAAATCGTACAACTATTTACTTTATTATTGATTCTTTCATTGAAAAACCAAAAATTTGTGTCTTTGACCCACCAAAAATTTATGAAATACTTAAACAGTTTACCATTTCCCCAATCATAATAGTCATCCCAAGTAAATGTTGCAGTTCTACCCGTGTAGCCTCCGAGACTTATGTCCAAATTGTAAAGAAGATTTTGAGAAGTTTATTTGTTGTCCCGACGTATTCTCATAACCATTGAAACCTTTTAAGTGACTTTACATTCCCCTTTATTTGCTTTACAAAAAATAAAATATCACCTATGAATAATATGTTAGACATCGTAGATTTTTTTTCTAGCTATTTTAAGACTTGTTAAATATTTTTCACGTTTTAATGAATATTTGCAATAAGATTTTTCGTGCAAAAGATAAATAAATAGGATGGCAACACGGTCCCCTTCTCTCGAACCCTCTTTGTTATAATATGTACTTTTGATTGTCTATTGATTAAAATTTTATATTTTATCGATGTGATACATTTCATCATCTAAAAAACCTAAACTGGTGAAAGTGTTTTCTTTATAAGATGCTTTTGTCTAAAAGTCCATTTCACCCGATCATCTTATCAGTCTTGATTAGTAAAAAATTCTTTACATGAGTTATTTGTATGCAGTCCATGAAACATCTCATGAACTATTAGGATATTATCTAAAATTAGACGTCTCAACACAAACGAAGACTGAATTTCCAATAATTTTGGAAGTAATACTTTAAGCCTTTGATACATGACCTTTAAAATAACCTTATATACTCAACATTACATAAACTAATCGGTGACTTGGTCTTACCAGTTTAGAAACCAGACAAATATTTGTTATATTGAGTCGGTCATCAAAAGATCTCAAATTGTGAAAATCATCTATATTATTAAAACTTAAGTACCTTTTGGTTTTGTTTCGAAACATGAATAACAATATAAATGAGAACCGTTTGAAAACATAGATAACAATATAAAGAAAAAGTATTGTGCCCTTTTAGTAATTTCGTTAATATAATTACATTAATTATATTTTCATATTTCACTTAATTTAACAATTTCATTAATTATATTAACTTAACAATAAATCAAAAAATTATTTATATTACCATAATAATAATAGTGCATATTCTGATTTATTAGTTAACCAACATTAACTTTGTACTAATTATAAAATCAAAAATCTATATTAAACATGAATAACAGTATAAATGAGAACTGTTTGGAAACTAGATAGCAGTATAAAGAAAAAATATAGTGCCCTTTTAGTAATTTTTTTTTTTTTGACAGCAAACATTCCCAGACTCATATAGACTCTGTAAACCAATTAGGCAACTCTGCATCCATGTGTACGACAAAAGACGGTTGTTTCCTAGCATTGCGTGCCAAGCGATCTGCCATTTTGTTTTCCATCCTGGGTACATGAACGATATCTGAGTTGACGAAGCTTCTTCGCAGGAGTTTAATGTCTTCGAGGTAGCTTTCGAATGATGGTCATTCCTCTGGTTCTGAAACCATCTTCACCAGCTGAGAACAATCTGTTGCAAACGTAACCCGAAACTGTCTTAAATTTTTCATGCATTCCATTGCCCAAATTAAAGCCTCAAACTCCGCATGGAGGGGTGAGAGACTTGCCCTTACATTCCTTGCTCCTAACAAACCACCAAACCCCGGTAATGTGCTCAACCAGCCCTGCCCTAAAAATAAGTCCATATCTTTCCAAGAACCGTCTGTGAAACACCATCTTCCTGTAGACCTTATATTAGGTTTGATCTATACTTCATGTGCCACCCTGGGGTTAGTGGTGACCTGTGCTTCAGCCCACAATGTTGATTCCAATTCTGCTAAGTTAAACGTTTCCTTCAGATCAATATCAAGATTACTAAAAACTTTGTTATTCCGCCCTTTCCAAATGTACCATAATATCCATGCAAACTGATGATCTTCCATTTTTGGGTTAACTCTCCAAAACAAATGATCCATATTAGCAAAAAGAGAGCCAATAGGAAAAATGTTTGGATTCGATGGAATCTTCGATAGTGCCCATACTTGACGTGCTGGGGGACATTCACAAAACACATGATTCACTGTTTCCTCCGGATCACCACACCGTGTACAACATGTATTTCCTTGTATTCCTCTCTCTTTTAGATTTTTTGTTACCGCTATACAACCCGTCAATAGCTGCCATAAGAAATGCCTTAACTTTGGAGGGCACTTTACCTTCCAGCAGAAAGCTTTGAGTACATCCACATTAGGTCCATAAAATTATGGTGGTTTTTCTTTATCAGGATAAATCCTTTCTACTTGATATCCTGATTGTACTGTATACTTCCCATTATTGGTGAAATGCCATTCATTCCTATCTTCCATCTGATTCCTACTCAAAGGAATACTTTCAATCATTTTTGCATCGTCTGGCTCCACCAAAGTTCTAATTGCTTGTAAATTCCATGTTCGGGATTCTTGGTTAATGAGAGAATCCACTGTGAGGTCCGGGTAACTGTTATGAAAGTTTTTGTTAGCTGGTCTCGGGCGAGTGGATGAGATCCAAGGATCATTCCATACTGATATAGATGACCCTGTTCCAACCCTTTTGATTAGTCCTTTACAAACCAGAGATCTAGCAGAAGTAATGTTCCTCCAGCCATAAGACGGAGAATATGAGCGAATCGGTTCTAGGGGTGAAGCATTCCTGTAATACCGTCCTTTAAAAATTCGAGAGAAAAGGGTGTTTGGCTTCTCGATCAGCCGCCACAACTTCTTTCCAAGCATTTTCGTGTTAAAATCAGTCAGGTCCTTGAATCCTAGCCCGCCATTATCCTTATGTTCACATAATTTATCCCATGACTTCCAGTGCATACCTCGTGTACTTCCTCCTGGACCCCACCAAAACTGGGCTACTGCACTCGTTAATTTCTTTACCGTAGCTTTCGGTAGTCGATACACGGACATCACATGATTTGGTAGAACCGTGATCAGCGATTTAATAATCACCTCTTTTCCTCCTTTGGTAAAAAATCTAAAGGTCCATCGATTCACCCTATTATTTAGCCTCTCTTGTACAAAGCCAAATACTTGTACCTCAGATCCTCCTAGACTTTCTGGCAATCCTAAATAGGATCACATTCCGCCTAGGTTCTGAATTCCCAAAATGTCTCTCAACTCTTGACTGCTGGTTTCCTCAATCTTATGCCCAAATTGAATTGAAGATTTCTGAAAATTAATTTGTTGTACTGACACCGTCTCATAGTCCTTGAGTATCCTGAGAATAGTTTGACACTCTTTCTTGTTTGCCTTACAAAAGAAAAGACTATCATCTGCAAATAACAGATGAGAAATTGCTGGACACGCCCTTGCTACCTTCATACCAGTTAATTGTTTCTTCCGTTCCGCCTTTTTTATATTTGTTATTAAGGCTTCTGTACATAGAATAAATAAGTAGGGAGATAAGGGGTCCCCTTGACATAATCCCCGTTGAGGGGTTATAAGGCCTCTTGGCTGGCCATTAATAAGTATCCTATATTGAGCTGATGATATACATCCTCGCATTAATTTAACCCAATGTAGATCAAATTCCATTTTTTAAGGAGAGCCTCTGTAAAATTCCATTCTAATAATGTGTAATATATTATTATTATGTTACATGACAGTTGGATGTTTTAGATGTGATAATAAAATATCTATATTTTTAAACAAGTATTAAATACATTATGTGCAATTAAAAATAAATTTCTAATGTCACATTTTATTTTATTTTATTAAAATAAACCCAATAGTGTAAAGCTACTAACTTACATAAGCTTATACAAAAATCTGAACTTCTTTTTTTCGAATGGATGTTAAATTTATTCATCAAAAAACTTTTTTTTGCATCATGTGTGACTGTTTTTAAATGATTAAAGAATAAAAAATCATACTCTATAATAATCTAGCTAAGTGTACTGAACTTTAAATTTCTCGTTAGCAAAACCAATTAACAAAAAGAAAACATCAAAACATTTTATTTATTGCGCAGAAAAGAACATATAAATATAACAAGTTCAAGTAGTAAAGAACAAAAATTGACCAAAAACAAGAGAATAAGCTCAGAACTGTGTGCAAAAGTAAGGTAAGAAAACGCTTCCATGTTCCAACACACCTTTAACCTCATTACACACAAAATAGTGGTATTCACCTCTACGTTGTGCTATGCATCATACATATTCTGAATCTTAAAGACCTTCTCTAATGATCTCTGAATCTTAAAGACCTTCTCTAATGATCTTCTACCTATAGCCTATAGGCACAACCTCAACTGCATCATGCAAGTTTTAATTCTCTCGTTGAAACATACTTCTTTGCTCCACTCCGAGCTTCTGAAAAACCTCCTCTCATGTAGTTTAGTTTCCAAGGTCGGCCTAGTTTCAACCCAAATACTGAAAAAATAAAAAGTTTTCAGATGGAACCTAGACATTCCGCTGGCTTCAGACCTATAACTGAAACTGAGAGTATCAGTGTAACCATTCACTGAAACAGATAAAAGTACAGAACATCATTAAGAAAATGAACATAGACAGGTCCTGTTCATTTGCTCACCCAGGTGATCCATCTGGGTGAAGATACAAATTGATGTTCGTTTTGTGCATTATAATGCTACATCCAGATGAATCACCCAGCTGAATTTTTAAAAACTCATCTCAAATTCTCACATTTCTCACCCAAATGAAGGTGAGTCTTGAAGGTGCATCTGGATGCAGATGGATCTAGTTCAGTTTAATATGATAAATGACAAAAAAAACCTTTTTAAAATCAAAATATTATTTTCAAACCGTAGATTCTAATTTTTTGCATATACATTTTTCCGCTATAACCAAAAAATGCATTTTCTCGCAAAAACTGAAAAAGACAATTTCCTGCCAAAACCGCAAGATGCGTTTTGCCGCAAAAAAAAATGTAAAACGTACATTTCCATAAAAACACATTTTCAGCCAAACCAGTAAAACCGCACTTTTCGACCAAACCGAAAAATGAATTTTTCTGTCAAAACCCCCAAAAAACGCATATTCCCGCCAAAACTCCAAAAAGCATTTTTCTGCCAAAACCGCAAAAAGCAATTTTCTTGCTAAAACCGGAAAACGTAATTTCCCCGCCAAAACCGAAAAACAGGAATTTTCCGCCAAAACCGGAAACGTAGTTTTCCCGCCAAAACCGGAAAACACAATTTCCCGCTAAAACCGGAAAACAAAAGTTTCCCGCCAAAACCGGAAAACAGGAATTTTCCCGCCAAAACCGAAAAACAGAATTTTCCCGCCAAAACCGTAAAACGAAATTTTCCTGCCAAAACCGGAAAACCGCATTTCCCCGTCAAAACCGGAAAACACATTTTCCCGCCAAAACCGGAAAACACATTTTCCCGCCAAAACTAGAAAACACACTTTTCCCGCCAAAACTGGAAAACTGTATTTTCCCGCCAAAATCGGAAAACGCATTTTCCCGCCAAAACTGGAAAACACTCGTTTCCCGCCAAAACCGGAAAACACACGTTTCCCGCCAAAACCGGAAAACACACGTTTCCCACCAAAACCGGAAAACTGAATTTTTCCGCCAAAACCGGAAAAACACATTTTCCCGCCAAAACCGGGAAAACAATTTTTCTTGCCAAAACCGGAAAAACGCATTTTCCAGCCAAAACCGGAAAAATGTATTTTCCCGCCAAAAACGGAAAAATGTATTTTCCCGCCAAAACCGGAAAAATGTAATTTCCCTCTGAAACCGCAAAAATGCTTTTCCCGCCAACATCGCGAAAAAAACTTTTCCCGCCAAAAACTTTTCCCGCCAAAAATCGCGAATAAACTTTTCCCGCCAAAAATCGTTTTCCCGCCAAAAATCGCGAAAAAACTTTTTCCGCCAAAACCGTAAAAATGCTATTTTCCTGCCAAAACCGTAAAAATGTTATTTTTCCGCCAAAACGTAAAAAAAAATATTTTAGCCATTTTATTAACAAGTCCACATAGATGCAGATGAAAGTTAAAAAATGAAAAGCAAACGAACATAGTTATATTCAGATGATTCATCTAGATGCATAGACGAAATGAAGAAACGAACAACATCCAGATGGAGCATCTGGATAAGACATCCAGATGAACCATCTGGATGCATCTTCCAGATGTACAAACGAACAGGGCCACAGAACAGAAGATGTGAGACTGCTTCCATTGTTCAAATTCACCAAAACAGAGAGAGACAATATTAGTGAGAGGTTATCAACTCTCAACCAAATATCCATCCAAACCCTCACTAATTGCCCTTTAGCCAAACATAGACGACCATAATCTTCTACAGTAAGTCTTATGGTACCTAAAGCTTGAGCAGATGAGAACTTCCTATTTTTTCTAAGCTTATCAAAGAGTTAAACTCAGTTCTTGCAACCATTTGTCTAAAGAAAAGTTCGAGCTACAGATATTGTTAGTGATTTTACTGGGAAACAATCTTCCATCTTCCACATTTAGTTATGTATCTTGCTTCCTGAGCAATCAAAACATCGCACTAACCATTCAAATTCTAACAATCAACCATTGAATTGCAGTTTCCGGAGGCCCAACTTGGATCCTCCCGGTAAGAATCTTTTTTTTTTTTTTTTTTTTTTCCCGGTAAGAATCTATCAACATGCAAGTCAGCCTAAACGCTCCAAGCTCCGGTTTATGATGATCATGTTCCAAATTGGGGACGTTTTAGTGGAGAGAGCAATAAAGGATTTGCTAATATTGTGTTCTATAAACGCATTACCTAGCTTCACATCGACTTTATGGGACTTTTTTATGAATACCTTGCTGCTAAATCTCACCTGATTAAGCTTTACTCGCTGAATCAGATCAACTGTTGAAAAATTCAATTTTGTTTTGAGTCAAAATTTTGGATATTCTCACGAAAAATAAGAGATCAACTTACTAATGATTAGTACATTGGATCATTTATTTCGAAGATGCTTCCACTGCTCTTTTAAATTCCATGTATTTCGAGATTTGAGGCGAAGCAGAACTAAGTTTTGGATAATTTTGATTGGTATTTTCGGTTTTGGAGACAACATGTCGTACTTCGACTGATTTGATAGAATTATCAGAATAGGATTTTGTGAGTACTGTAATTGCTGTGAGGAGAAAAAGGAAGAAGTGCGACACAAGAAAGAAGGAAGAGGACGATGAAATGGAAACATATTTTAGGATTTTTCTTCTTCTTTTTTTTTTGAAACACCAATTCATTAATTTAAACCAAAGTAGTTAGTTGCGAGCTATGAAAGCACCACCAACCTCTTGTTCTGATACATTCAATGCATTTTTGGCAAGGCAATCTGCCATGGAATTCTTCTCACGAGGTATCCAAACAAAGGAGACAAATTCAAAAGCTGAGATAAAGTAGTTAACATCAGCGGTAATGCAATAGAGCTCCTTGGAAGGGGGTCCAGAGTTGAGAGCTTTCACTAGTTGAGCTGAGTCCAGCTCGAAGGAGGTCCGATTCCGTCCCTCTCCTCTGCAGTGTTTCACTGCCTCGCGAAGAGCCAAACCCTCTGCTGCAAGTGGGGAAAGCACCGGGCTCGCTGAAGACTGGAAGGAGTTAGTCTCTGCTTCATCGAGTATAACCCATCCAAGACCTGCTTTCTTCGAAACAGAGGACCAGGCTGCGTCAGACCGAACAACAACCGTTCCAGGCGGGGATGGGATTTGTTGAGGAGGCGATCTAAGAGCATTTGGGCTTTCTTTCGTCACGTCCTGACTCCATTCCCGAGCTAAGGCTATGGCCGCCGAGAGGGTGTCCTCAGGAGACGCAGAGTGTCCTTCAAATACAAATTTGTTTCGAGCTTTCCATATCGACCAGAGGACCCATGGGAACAGAGACCCCGAAGTGATACCAGCGGGAGGGAGACAGTTAAGTGAGCATAAGGTCTCCCAGCTAGCCATCAAATCTATTATTCTGCTCACATCCAATGCCGTAGTGAACGGGGCGAGTTGCCATACCCTTTGTGCGTACGGACATTGGAAGAAGAGGTGAAGGATAGATTCTGAGCAGCCACATCTCTTGCACCGATGATCCACAGGTACGTGTCTCTCCATTAGTCGTTCCCCAACAGGGAGAGCTCCTCGAAGTGCTTTCCAAGAGAAAAGCTTTACTTGTCTTGATTCTTATGTCCTTGTCTTGTCTTGATTAGATTAGCTTGCAAAGTTCTTTTCTCCTTGTGGTTTCCTTAACTTCATAGCTTAGCAAATGAACTCGTCTTCTCTAATGCTTCTTGTGGTGTTTTGTAAACTCTGTTTCTGCAGATTGATTCACAGTCACTGTGTATGAGATTCAAGTTTGTACTGTCTTATTTGTGTTCTTTTCTATTTTCTGTGTTTGCACTACATTATGAAACCATCAAATAGCTTATTTAAAGTAGCTGAGAAGACAGCTTGACAAAAAACCTTAGATCTAGAAAAGAACCATAAAAGAAAAATTCTTAACCTTAACCTCTCGATTTGCAGAGAAAAGAAGAAGAAACGATTCAGTTTTTTCGAAAAGGATAAAAAGGTCGATGATGATGTTGAGGAAATGAATGAGCCAAAGTCTCAACCCGTTATTCAACCAGTTGAACAAGTATATCCTTTTTTTTTATTTCGTTTTCATTCCGGTTGTGGTTTATGTTACATTTTCTAACTCAATATGATAATTCATTCTTTAATTGCTTAGGAGTTGTTAGAAAATTCAGATATCAGCAAACTTCAAAAGGAGTTGGAAGATGTGACTCAGCAAAAAGAAAAGTTAGAAGGGGAACGACACACACTGCGTGCTCAGCAAATACTACAACTGAGTCTTACTAACGAGGTAAATAACATAGATTTTCAATACCATTTTTTGTTTGTTTGTTATGTATCATGAGATATCTTTGTTGTGCAGACAAAATATTCTAGTAACTTTGGGTATCCAATAAAACTTCCCCAGATCCAAGATGTAAATCCTGAAGCTAGATTTTTCGGCGAGGGTAATCTCTCATACCATACCATGTTTTACCGTTTTATTAGAACAACAATAATAGAGTGACACTTTGACTGTGGTTTGCTTTTGAAGTGTATATGACAAAATTGCTGGATCTGCTTGACTCTAAAGATGTTGATGTTCAGTTTCAAGCAACAAAAGTGATAGCTAATCTCACTGCCGAAGGTTTCTTTCAGCGATCTTTGTAGTCACTATTTATTTTAATTGCTTTACTTGCAGTTGCCTTATTAATATTTAATTGGTTCCATTACCTCTTAATATGTTATGTTTCTTGTAGAGAGAAATCATAAGACAATTATGAAAGAATATGGTCACGAGGTGTTGATAGAGGTTCTGAGTAGAAATCATCCGGAGGATATTCACAGAATTGCTGTTGGTGCAATAACCAACCTTGCAGTGACATGTAAATTAAAACTTGATTTTAGCTTCTCATATGCTGTGTTTATAAACACAAACATTTATATATACTCCATTTTCATTTTCAGATAACTACTAGAATCAAATCATAATGTCTTCTCGCACATGTTTTATTTATAAACAAATAATTTATTTATTTACTCTGTTTTCATTTCAGATAACTGCCAGACTCAAATCATAGAGCTAGACATTATCGAGGTTTTGTCAAACGTAGCAGAGAAGGCTCGAGATGTTAAGACTGTAGAGATGGTTGCCAAAGCAATTGCAAACTTATGTGGAAATAGTACTTCCATTTTATCTCTTCTTCTTTTTCTTTTTATTTCTTTTTAGTTTCATCTTTGTTGGTAACACATTCATCTTCTGCATCAACAGATAATTTGCAGAAGGAACGTAAAGGGATTCAAGCTTTGCTCGAAATAGCGGATACATGGCCACAACCCAAAGTTTTTGAAGAAGTAGCTAGGGGGGTCGCAAACTTTGCCAGAGAAACTAGTAAGAAACTTCTTATTATTTGCCCAATATTCCCATTGTATCTCATTCATCATTCATCTCATTTAACAGGACAATCAAAATTTCAGTCTCCCTTGCTAGCTAGTAAACATCTGAAGTGGATATTAGAAAACATCGAAAATAAAAATTCAGCTATAAGCCTACAGCTCGAAACAGCTCTCTGCTATTTAGCACACCTACAAAACGGTAAGTTCTTACATACATTCAACAGTGCATCAATTACAATTGTGAGGAATGAAGTCATTGTGACACAATTTTTTAGTTTAGCAGGTGAGAAAATAAAGCAAAAGGTGGTGATCATTGCCAAAAAAAGTTCCAACGAAGATATAAGAATTTTTGCAGAGATCACTCTCAACAAAATTGATCACATAGGTATTAATGATCACACTGACACCTCTTGGAAACCCTGCAGGGTATGATTTCGATTGTCCCTCATATCATCTATCTCTGTATCTCTCTTGTTTATCTTGTACATCGCTCTTGATCTCGATATCATATGATTCTAAATCTAGTATTTTTGTGTGTAATATGTACTTGATTTGGATTTTGTGACTTTATCTTTCTGGATCAGTAATCAGATCTTCTTACTTAGAAAATTATGATATCTTTCCTTCGGTTTTGTGATTTCGATTTTGCTTTATAAATACTTTATGTTTTGTCTAGTTTAAGATCCAAATTTGTTTATTTCGTTTCCATGGCTACTTTGTGTGGAGAATTGTTCCCTTTTCTATAATTTTGTTGTAAGTAAAAAACTGTGCATGTATGTATTATGTGATCTTGCTCACAACAATCCACCTTCATGTTTTTTTTTGTTTTGTCTTTCAACTTGCTTTCATGCCCATTTCAGGTTACCCTTAGAGGAGACTTCAGGATCGATTCAGATCCTCTGGATTTCACGTTCTCTCATGATTTTACCAGTTTTTCCGTGACAAGTGCATCATATAGTCGATGTTTGTTCCCAAATTCCAGTGTTGAAGAAATTAACAAATTTCGAATCAGTATGAATCTTGTGAAGAGGAATGAAGATAAAGGGGAAGAGACTATTGGTGATTTGAAACTCAGTTTAGACACTCAACTTGGAAGCAAAAGTTCTAAAGTCTTTTTGGGGAGATTTAAAAACCGTGATGTTGCTGCGAAACGCTCTCTTATTATTAAGAAGGGTAACTTAGAAATAGATAGGCTCAGTTCATATGACAGCCATCCAAATATTGTTACGTCTTTTGGTTTTGTGTCAGACAAACAGTATAACTACATTTGTTTTGAGCTTTGCAAATGTAGTTTAGATATGTTGATTAGTTTTTGTAGCTCAAAACAAACCGGGGGAAGAAAGTCTGCTGCAGATCCAGATTTAATCAACCTAATGCAAGGAAAGCAATTGTGGGATGCCAATAGTAATCCTTCTGAAACTCTAATAAATCTAATGAAGTAAGATTCTGTTTTGATTTGTGATGTTATTACTTTATTAGATTAAAGTTAGAGACTGATGTAAACTGTTTATTTTTTCAGGAATATAGCTTATGCTCTTGACTTCTTGCATACATTGAAAGTTGTTCATACAGCCATAAACCCAGAGAATATCTTGGTTACTGATTCTTTGACTGCCAAATTGTCACGGTTGGGTGACATCATTTTAATCTCAGAGGAGTTGGTGTCTAGTACTTTTCTATCGAGTAAGTTAGAGTGAATGATCTTTTAACACAAAATTAATACAAGAGATCATAGTTGAATAGTTGGTATACTATCTCTTTTGGTTGTATTGTATTTGTGATTATATGCTTATGGAATATGATTTTCAAACTCTTTTCAGGTTCTAGTAATTTAGGTTGGCGGCCAGTCGACAAGTCAGTTACCTATGCATTAGATATGTTCAGCTTTGGGTGTATTCTCTTTTATTCACTCTCCGGTGGTCTTCATCCTTTTGGAGATGAGAAGAATTGTGTTAAACACATTGCTAGTAACCAACCAAGTTTATCGGAAATAAATCATCTGCCAGAAGCTAAGCAACTCGTTAGAGGTTTGCTGAACTCTAATCCTGAATCACGGTAACATCATTTTCTTATTTTGATTCAAAATCATTTCAACAAGGCTAATCTCTAATGTACATTATCTTCATTGTTGCAGTCCTAGTGCATCTGAAGTGCTTAAACATCCAATATTTTGGAGCACAGATAAAAAGATTCAATTAATTGTTGAGGCTAGTGACCATTTCACTGCTGTACCAGCCTTTCTGCAAAATCTTACAGCCACTGAAAGAAAGATAACGACTGCATTGGCTAAGAAATGGGTCAGCCAGGTAGATGGAAATGTCTTGAATTCAATGAGAAGTAAGTACAGGGACAACGATTTTGGGGAATTGGTGCGTTTCTTCAGGAATTGTAAATGTCACTACTCTGATATCATGATAGATATAAAGGGGAGTATAGTTTCTATTCAGGTATTTCCTCGTAAACAAATCTTTCAAATCTGTTTTTTTTTTTCTCTAGCATAATCTAATTGATTTTTCATTATGGTTTCTCAGACGGTTATGGGAGACATGCCAGATGGATTTCATAGCTATTTTGCTTCTCGGTTCCCAGAATTGCTGATGGTAGTGCACAATATCATTTCCAACAACTTAAGATCTGAATCTAAGTTCAACATGTTTTTCAAAAAGACATCATAAGAGATATGGGGAGACTCAAGCTGAATGAGGTGAGAAATGTGACCGGTGAGAGCAAAGTGAAGATTGTTTTCATTGTAATAGGAAGTTTCTAAATATAAGAGTAGTAGTAGCCTAGAGTAAAAAACTTATGCATTGTTTGAGTTGGAATCATAAGTTTGTTGGTGCTAAACGTGATCTAATTGACTCAGATTTGGGTTTATACATTTTGTTCTCTTTGGAGATAAGATTCAAGTAAGACAAGATTTGGTATTTAATTTGACGATAGAGTTTTGCATTTGATTAATTTCATGTTGTAACAAGTGCCCCCGGGTTGTTTTATGTGTGTTTCTGCCCGCGAACACTCTTAGCTGCCTCAGAATTTCTTGTGCTTATGAATTGATGTCTTCAATGCCTGCGACCACTCTTGGTCAAGGAGCCAACAGAGGCTAATGTTTCTACAATTGCCTAATGTATTCTGGTGAAATCTTCTTGCCAAATGTTTAAATACACTAACACTGCCTAAGAGGAGAAAGCAGAGGCTGTGCAACAAAAAGTGGAAACTCTCAGTGTTGTGGCGAATCAAATTCCAACATAAAGTAGAGACAAGCCTGACCAAAGAAGAGGCAGACGTCAAAATGTTTTGATGTTTAAATAAAAACTTCATACTATATTTTATGTGATCGTAGGGCTGATTGGCACAAGAAGAAGAATTATGCCACAGTCTGGACATAAAGTACCACAAGAAATGCACAAGAAGAAGAAGAAGAAGAAGAATTTTTCAAAGTCAGCGTGGGTTTGTTAATATCTGGAAAATACTTTGCAAAATTGAAATATTGCATTCATCAGTACAAGAATTATGATGAAAACTCTCGTGAATGATATTAAAAATAAACTGATATTGAGTAGTAGTTACAGTGAAAAGAATAAAAAAAACGAATCAAAGATGAGGAAGGACGAACTTAGGGGATTTACCAGAATCAAAAGATTCAGTCAAAATGTTGACTGTATCCTATCTATTCGTTGCTTACCACTGAGGAAGTGGCATCTTCTATACTTCACAAAGAGGATATCAATTCTTGGAAAGTACCTTGAATGATGCAGCAGACAGTCCTACATTGCCTCCTGTAGAAAAGAAGCTATGATCTGACTTGTGGAAAACTAAAACTTCGCCTAAAATCAAGCACTTCCTTTGGAGAGCACTATCTGGTGCCTTTGGCGGTTAATGCACGTCTAAGATCACGAGGCATGTATGTGGATATAGGTCTGAGACTATCTGCCACGTTTTGTTCCACTGCTCTGTGGCTAAAGATGTCTGGCAGCTCCTAGGCGGCCTTCCTCTTCCTCGTCATGGCCTTTCAAGTAATAGAACATTCCTGAATCTCCATTATCTCGTTACTTGTAGCAGAAACAAAGCGTCAAATGATACTAAGAAAAGAAAATTCCTTTGGATCCTATGGCACGTTTGGAAAGCAGGGAACCTTCTGTTACTATTTACGATGCTGATAATCAAAGATGAAACAAGTTCTTATTCAATAAAAGAGTGAATACAAAGGGTCTGATCACGATCTCTCTCACTAAGATCATCTCAGAAGATCGCTCTCTCATCTATTTCCTCACTCAATCACTCGATTCCCCTCCTCTTCCAATCTCTCCTCTAATATATAGATAAAGCATGAAAGACTGAGTAACTAGACCATGATTACTTTATGCTACTTTCTCTTATCTAGTCAAGCGTCAATGACCATCTACCCCCTTTGAATTAACTGCTCATATCACCTTCTATGCTTTGAAAAGACACGGCTCAGTCCGCAAAGGATCCAGGAGAAGGCACTACTGGAGGAAGCGGATATATGGTTTCGCTTTAGTGCTTCGGGGGATGGTGAGACCAACATCAGAGGTACAGAGGACGCTCGGTTGGGTTAGCCAGCCCTCCACCTGGTCTGACCAAGTGTAATGTAGCGTAGAAACCTTGCACCTGAGTGGTGCAGCCTGGATCCTACGGGAACATGGAGGTGATACGGTCTGTCACAGTAGACGAGCCCTTTTTTTTTTTGGTTTTTTGAATTGTTGGTTCGCTTAACATTTTGATGTGGGGTTTGGTGTAAACCTCTTTAGCTTTAGGTCCTTGATCTTAAGGAACATTAATTTTGCTTACCAAAATAACCAACACTCTAATAAAATATCTTTTTATAAGAGAAATAAAACAACAACACACAAGCAACTACATAAAGGTTTTTTTTCTTTTTAGTGTTGTTGTTACAATACTGAGATAACCAAAGATTTATTATCAGTAAATGTCTGGCACAGTGCCCATGGCAAGACAATTAGGGCCTACTTCATTCTTAGAAGCCAACATTTTTGGCCACAAAATCAATGTCATTTGCTGAACCGGTCTGGTAGACATCGACGGCATAGACGGCATCCTGCCCCAATGAAGTCACGATACCCACAATAACCCTCTTATCATCGTTGAATCCATCAACCATCTGCAATTTGAGAGAAGGAAAAAAAAAAACAGTGATAATCAGTAGTCATATATGCCGTGTGTTTGAAGGAAAAGGTAGAAAATTAACCATGGTCCTGAGGTTCTCGTTCTCGGGAAGAAAGATATCATCCCTAGTGTAGGCGCCGCTGTGATGCAGAAGGGTAACCTGAAATGGGCAGGGAATCAAGTTGGAAGACAAAAAAAAGAAGAAGCGGATTGACATGAGTGAGTGAGTAAGAAGACAGACAGAATCATCCTTGTAGGAGATACCAGTCAACTGGTAAAGATCACGGCTCACATCTGGAATCTGAGAGAATAGACAAAATATGTATGAGGATTATATTAATATATATAGAGAGAGAGAGAGACAGATTTGTGACGTACAACAAACTCTGTGGAAATGGGAACAATTCTCCGCACGAAGTAGCCAGTTAATATATTTATGGTGTGTAAGTGACAAAGGCCTCTCTTCGTGTAGAGATCAATAACCTGAAGAGTTCATGGAAACGAAAATTAATAAAAATTTTGATCTTAAATTCCTACCCAAGAACAATCTGATTACGGATCCACGCCACAGAATCCAAAATCAAGTACATATACACAAGATCGAGATTTGGAATCATATATATATGGTTAACAAGAGAGACACAGAGACAGAGATAGATGAGATGAGGGAAATCGAAATATACCCTGCAGGGTTTCCCAGAGAGGTCGATGTGGTCATTAATATCGATGTCACTGGCCAGCCGTAAGTTTCCGATCTTACTAGCCATGGAAGCTCCGGCGTCACTGGACTCCGTCATGTTTTATCACGCGAGAGAGAGGTTTGATGAACGATATTTTTCAAGAGTCCAGATTTTCCTATAGCCTTTTATCCCATCCCCTCATCATGTTGCATCATCGTCATCGCGTGCATACCACGCTCATCTTGACAGAAAACTTTATTTGGTCAAACGCAACCACTCTTGCGGCAGAACCAAAACGACGTCAGTTAGTGATGAATTTATCTTTTGTCAACATTTTCTTTCATCCATTTGATAAAACATTTTTTAAACTTCATTATCTATGTAGAACTAGATTTTAACCTTTGCAAATGTTTGCTTTATCTTATATATAATATTGTATGTAGACAGAGTTATGTTATTATTTTCTAGTAAATGCTATTTTATTTTTCTTATAAGTATAATATAATATTTCATATATTATTTTTTCAAAAATATGTTGCTATTTATTTTTCATGTCACTATTATATATCATATATATGTCATCATATAATTAATCTTATTTTATATGTACCATCGTATAAATAATCATATAATTAATAACATTGTATATGTACCATCATATAAATAATCATATATATATTATATTTTTAAAGCTTAATGTGAAATATAAAACATAAATTTAAGTTGGTGTTTGAAATTGGGCTTTGTATTGTATTTTCCTTATATGTTTATAATGGTTATTAGAAACTATTTTAGTAAAAGTCAATTATTCAATATATGTATATTTTTGAATCAATTTTCGATATAAATCGATTTTAATTTAATATTTTGATTTGAAATATATATATATATATATAAAGTTTAAATTTTGTTTTATGATTATTTTAGACAAAAGATATTTTTAGGTAATTAGATTGTGTTATTTTCGTATATTTTAAAACTAACCTGAATATATAGTTTCTTATAATATATGGATTTTCAATTTTTTTTTAATAACATAAGCCCGCAACTTTTTTCTTCTTAATATATTGTTATCCATGTTTCCAAACAATGTTGTATTTTTTTACTGCTACTCATGTTTCCAAACCCTTCCTAAAAGCACTTATACTTTAATAAGATAAACTAGAACTTGATCCACGCGCCCGCGTGGATGTTTATTTTTATTTTTTATAAATATTTTTTTTGTATTAGTTATAATATATATTTTAAAATTTACCCGTTCAAATAGTTGTTTAATATGACATTTCAAAACACAATAATTTTATTGTTTATATTGAGTAATTTTATTTTATCCTGTAAACCATCAATTGTATGATCAATATTTTTAGAATATGACATGTATATCCGAACAAATGTATTTTTTTTATGGATACAAATTTTATGATAATATATAATAATGTTTTTGTATATACTATTTATGGATTAAAATTTTATAATAATGTATAGTAAAATTGTTGTATATACTATATATTATGTATTTTTCGAATTAGTAAAATAGTTACCGTATAATGTATGTATTTAATTATGAAATTTATATATGGAATTAATCATTTCCAAACACACATATATAAAATAATAGTGAAAGACAAAGAATACAAAAACTTAGTTTTATTAATTATTGTTGCCATAAATTTTTAGTTAGAATTTGATTTTGGAAATACATTAATTAAATAAGAAAAGACAAAGAATCACAAAATATAAGTTAATTAATAACTTCAGTGGCATGCTATTGTAAATAAGTTAAAAAATTAAGGGGTATTTTATTTTTGTATTTCTCTTTTAATAGTATAGATTATTTTAAGATTTTGTTTGACAACATAAGTAGAAGTTTAAAACAAAATAGTGTTGTTTGGAAACATGAATATGAGTAAGTTAGGAAAAAAAATGAGCTTATGCTATTAAAAAATTGAAAGTTAATTACATTATATTAAAAATTAATATGTTTATGTTACTTGATATACATATTCAAATCAAAATAATAATTTAAAATTGATTTATATCAAAAATTCATTCAAAAATATACATATATTCAAATTTTGATTTTTACTAACATATTTTCCAATAATCATTATAAAAATGTTTTCGATATATATAAGAAAAATACAATGAAAAGCCCAATTTCAAACACCAAATTAAATTATGATTTTTATATTTCACATTGAAATTTGAAAATATAATATATGTGATTATTTATATGATTGTACATATAAAATATTATTAATTATAAGAAAACTTATTTGATGGTACGTATAAAATACGATTAATTATATGATAACACATATTTTTGTAACCTATGATGACACATATATGATATATAATAGTGATTAGGGGTTGGCGTTCGGGTCTTTTGGGATTTCGTGTTCGATTCAGATCTTTGAGGATTCGGTTCGGATTTGGATTTGGATAAGCAATTTAAATTGGTTTGGTTTAAATATGTGGATAGCGAATTAATAATTATTTAAGTATTTTTGGAGTTTTGAGTATATTTTAACTATTTTAGATATTTATGTTTGATTATTTGTATATATTTTCAAGTATTTAAACGAACTTAAAAGTATCATATATATTCTAGATGTTTATATATATATATATATATATATATATTAAATTTTAAAATAATTAATATATATAAGTATATAAATCTATTTTGGATATATACCCAAAATAGTTTGGTTCAGATCGGATTAGGTTTCAGTTCTTCAAATACCAAAATTTTGAATAATTCAGATATTTAATCAATTTCGATTCAGATTAGATACTACTTATTCGGATTGGGATCAGCCTGATTCTCAGAATTCGAGTTTTTTGCCCGATGACATAAAAAAAACAAATAGCATCGGAAAAAAATGATAGCTACGAGGTCACCTAAAGAGCCACTCTCCGGTGCAGAGGCACAAAGGGATGTGAGTATTCTTCATTGCTCATAGGCAGAGTGAAAGTATTGGCGTATCAGCGGCGTGGACACAGGTGTTAGAGATTGTTCCTTGAATCAGAAGCCGGAGAGATGCACATCGGATCCAAACAACTTAGCCAAAGATGTGAGGGAGCTGGAACATGGTGAGGTATATACAGTGATAAGAGTCTCTTGAAGATGGAGGAACAATGGAGTTTGAGTTTGGAAATGTGAGAAACTACAAAGGATGTGCTGAACCTTCTTTTGTTCAACAAGTCAGGTCTAATAAATTTAGGAAGAAACATGGAGATTCAACAGTTGTTGCAGATCCTATGAGATCTTGGTGAGTTCTCGAAAGATGAGTGTCAGTATGGTTGTCATGAAGAACAACTCAAGATCTTATGCGCATAGAGAAACTCAAGATGTGTGGGATCCAGGCCAAATCAAGTGCTTCGTCGAGCTGCGACAAGGCTCAAGGGTCAAGACAATTCACGGCACCGAAGAATTGAGATTGTGGTCAAGTTTTTGTTGCTCGGTGTTACAAGACCTCTAAAGAGTTAAAAGACTTTATCAAGTTGGTTAGTTGTGATTACAGTTTCAGTTTTTGGCTTATGAAGCCTTGCGGACAAGGTTGTTATTCTACCAGGGAGTACACTAGAGCTGCTTGTATTAAGCCAAAAGAGTCCAAGCTGATGCTCTGACCAGAATCAGCTCTCAGTCCCTACACTCGTGAGTACAACTATGAAGTCTGAGATGATGTTTGAAGCTGATTTAATGGTGAAGCATCAAATCATGGAACTGCCCACTGAGAAATCCAGTTCAACCCCACTTTCCAGTGATCCATATACTCTCAAAGCTGATACGGGTGTCATGGGATGTGGAAACCGAGATGTGCATATTCTTCTGTTTGTTACTGAGTTTGCTACGCTTTTGCTAGCGTTTGAGTTGCTGTCTGCAGTTTTTAAAGCTGATTTCATTTCTAGGATAAACATGTACATCATATCTTTGATAAACACAAAAGGTGTGAGAGTGACGTGTTCTCAGACGTATGATCTACTTGGATGTTCCCCTGCTATGAAGGTTGCTATAACAAGTCTGTCGATATTGAAGCTGCAGGTGATTTATAGACTTGTTGGGAGATGTTTCAGTAGTAGGAGATGGTAGATGGACTCTCAACCTCACTGGTGACTGGTTCCATTCACCGAGACCACCGGATATGTATCTATCTGAGCATTACGGATCATGGAGGATACTGTCAAAGGAAAGGGATATACTTCTCAACCTTGTGGACAAGGAGGTTGTTCTCAACCAGAGAGTATTGATAAGTCCTCAAATGGGTTTTAAATGGGCCTCGGAAGGAAAGTAATCAAGGAAGCCCAAGTCTATTATTTACGTTTTATTATATAACTATGCCTCGTCTTTGTAAGAAACTATCAAATGATCAATTAACAAATGGGTTTATCCCTTATCTTCTTCCTCTTTATTTCTCTTCTATATATGCTCTTCATCTGATCTTCTCCCCTTTCTGTCACAAATCACGATGAGCTCTAATCACGGTTTATCACAAATATAGCGGAAGAGAAAGAATCTAAGTTTTTGTGAAACTGATTTTTCGCGAAAGACTATTTCTTAATAGATAAGGGCCCTATTTTTTAAAAAAAATACATGAAATAAGAAAGAAAAAGGGTCTAATTTTTTTTATATGAAAGTATTTTTTTTATTTCCATAGATTTACTTTTAAAAATACTTCTGGTATTTTGAAAAAAAAACATATATATATCAGATTTTTTAAAGAAAAACAATAATTTGAAAATTAAATTTTTTGTTTTGCCTGAGGACCCATGACACCATTGAGCCGGCCCTGAACACAGCGATTGTAAGAGTTTGCAAATTCGGATGACTGCGGTTTTAAATATTACTAGATTCTGATCCGCACGCCTGTGCGGGTGTTTTTTAATTTTTATATAGTTCATAATTATTCTTCCATGTTTGATCGTATATATTTTTCTTACGTGTTTGATCGTATATATTTTTCTTACGACTAACCAATATAGACCCATTATGTATAATATGATTTTATATTTTATATGCAATAATTTTATTAATTGTTTTAAACAGTCGAATTATTTTATTCAATTGTATATACATATATATATATATATATATATATATATATATATATATATATATATCACGATGGTTTAGCAATGAAACATAGATATATATATAACAATAAATGTGAATTAACTAAAAGAAATAATTTGTTTGTTTATATATATTTTTTATAATATTTCATTATTTATTAGTAGCAACATTTGTAGTTCTTAATAAGATATATAAATAGGTATAATGATATTTTTATTATAATTTTTTACACATTTCTTACCAAAAACTGATTTGGTTAGTTGCAATTATATTTTTAGATTTGTAACATTAAAAAGACTTATGTTGTGTTTGTGGTATGATAGAAGGAATATTCTATATATTGATGGATCGTGTGAAGATTTTTTTAAAAAAAATCTAAAACTGAAAATTATTGAAAACGTGTTTTGCAAGAACTTGGAAGGAATATACCTGTTAAGCTTAGATATTAAGATTTGTCACAACCTTAGATTATGAGGTGGTTTAAAGCATATAATAATTGTTATGTCAGTCTCCTTATCACGATACCAGCCGAATAAATAGGAACATCGTAAAAGGAATGAAATATTTTTGAAATATTAATCATTTATTTTCTATCTATGAGACTTTATCGTAAATGTCCACTGAGTTGGGCTTGGTAATAAACATGAAAAGGCTTGGGAATTGTTTAGTAAATAAGTACTTTTTAATGTCAATGGCAGAAGATGTAATTATAATTGTAAAGTAAGGGTTAATTCTCAAATGTACTTCAATTTTAATAGATTAGATTGAACGATTGGTACGACTCATATACCCGCCAAAAATTAATATATTTACGGAATACTTATGACTTGGTTACTAAATGTAGTAACAGCTTAATAATAAATTAATAGCAACATTATATATAATTATAAAATACTAAAAATCAAATTATTATAAGAAATGTAAAAATTATATTTATAAGTTCACAATTTTAAATTGTATTGTTGGGGATACATATATTTAAAGTCTAAAAAATTATAGCAAATATTTGTGTGTTTAAAGTTTTATAATAAAAATTATAAAAATATATATATATATATATAAGTTTTATCTCATTTTTTAAAAATTAATTAAATATTTTATATTTATATATTTTTGAGAAAAATTATTTATCTTTTTCCAACTACAAATGTTTGCTGAAACTAATTTTTGATTTGAAGATGCTTAGAGCGGTGTAAAGCGGTTTACATCGTTGGTGCAAAACGGTCCATGTCATTTTTGGTGATTGCTGTCAAAAGCCAAGAGCATCTACTATTCACAAATACATCATTTATGGGTGGTACCGACAAAACTAGTCAAGCCCTCATAATTCAAAACGATTCTAGCAATTTTATAGCAAAATTAGTCCTCGTGTTTCATGTTGTGTCTTTCTTGGTTATCCATCAGAATTCAAAGGTTATAAACTTATAAAGTTTTAGATTTAGATACACGTACTGTTTTTGATTAAAGAAATGTGGTCCTTTGTGAAACTGATTTTCCTTTCAAACAATTGAATCTTGATCCGTGTACTGATAAAATCTTTTCCAAAACTATTCTTCATGTGTCTATTCATGTTGCTCTTACTTCAGTCTCGTCTCATGATGCATTTCATACATCTCATAATTCTGGTTCTTCGTCTTATAATCAAGAGACTATCATACCTTTTTTTTTTGGAGACTGCCGTACCTGAGAGTAGTCAAACAGATGAATCTAATGCTCGACCAAAACGTGCTGGTAAGGCACCATGATATTTGGCCGATTACCATTGTCCCTTTGTTGACACTTCTTCATTTACTCTATTTCCAATTTTCACCACTAATCATTTTGCTTCTGTTATCAACACTTTTTGGAAACGGCAAGTAGTGAGGGAAGCTGATAGCTTGGGTGGTCTTCGGTTTTCAGTCCCTTATCGGTGGATCTGCTTGCTGAATCAGTGTATCCCAATGATGTTGTTGGTCTTTCGGATCATCGGCAGTGTTGATTCTTCTAGTTTCTTTCAGGTCTTAAAGAGCTCTCTGGTTTCCAGTTCAATTGCTGTCTTGAACCCGTCTTCTTGTTTCTCGGTTAAGATTGTTTCGGTTAGCTGTTTCTTTTTGTTGTTTGCTTTCTTTCACTGTGTGATTATCGGTGATCGAGCTTCATCGTTAAGAAACAAGTTTATGGTTCGTGGGGGTTGAAGCTAGCGGAAGTGTCGATGGTTTTTATGTGTGTTGACGCCTATTTTGAGAAGGAAGTGAAAGGGCAGTGGTCGGCTTGACCTCTGTGAAGTAGATTTCGTTGGCCGTGGATCTCAGGTAATGATAAGGTCCGGCTACGGTTCTCTGAGGAACAAACTTGGTTCACCTCCCCCTCCCCTCCCAATGTTCAAATTCACTTCTATTATTAAAGACAGTCAAATTGCCACGTATGATTAAAAAACAAAAAGAATATTAAAAAATAAAAAAAAGGAAAATAGCTTTAAAAAAACATAAAAGACGTTTTGTTCTTCTTTGAACTAATAGGAAGACAACGGATTGAGTCCGGGACGATCGCACTGCTCGTCCCCCTATTTAAGCCAGTCCTGGCTGTGTTTACATCGGTGAGACCCTTACGCTCTAACCGACTTCCTATATCCTCGAACTATGGTTTCAACTTTCAACTATCAAAGATGGATCATGATCGCTTTTTTCGCTTGCCTGCTCGTTTGATTGTATGACGCAAAATTCATTTATGGTTGACGTGGTTGGGTTTTGTTATTAACATGCTATTACATTTTATATTGGACTTTATTTTTAAACAGGGCTTAAATCGTTTCGATTGATAAAGTAATTTCTTTCTGGTTTTAATGTTTGAAAATCTATATAATATTATTTGAAAAATTGTTTTCTATGTATCTTGATTCTAACGATGATTAATTACAGAGGTACCCCTTAATGAATCAAATATATCTTACTGTAAAATCAAAAAATATTTTATTTTATATTTTTAATTAAATTTCTTTTTTATATTCTTAAAATAAACTATATAATAAAGAACAACTGATTTTTATTGTCGAGCTCACGTTGATTCTAAAGATATTTAATTACATGGATACTCTTAATGAATCAAATATATCTTATTGTCATTATTAAAAAATATTGTATTTTCCTTTTTTAATAAAATTTTCTTTTTGTTTGTATTTTTTAAATAACCTATATAATAAAGAACATTTATAAATTTTAAAATGAAAATAAATTTTAAATATAATGTGATTCATAAAAAGAAAATTTACAAAATAATCTTTGAATTTAAAGTAAGGAAGTAATCTCCATTTAAGAAGATAATCTTAAAAAAAACATAATATATATTCTAAAAGTAATAAGTATTTTATTTAAAATCTGTCTATTTTCAAATTATTATAAAAATATTAAATAACTAAGATATCTATAATGAATAATTAGTATTATTCTTTTATTTTTATTTAAGTTTCCTTTTTTATATTTTATAAATAATATTTCAAATAAGAAAAATTATAAAATTTAAAACGAAAATAGTTTTTTATATATAATGTGATTCCATGAAAAACTGAGTTTACAAAAATAATCTTGGTATTAAAGTAAAGAAATTTTCTCTTTCAAAATTTATCGGTTATGTTTTTATGCTACTTTTTACCGATCATCACTTTATTTTTTCTAATTTTAGTTTTGAAAATTAACATATAGCAAAATATTTAAAAAAATAAAAATGTACTTTACACATCTGAGATGAAAAACCAAACTAATACAATGAATACAATTAGTTCGATTTGGCTGAATTAGATTTAAAATAGTTGTACTTTAATTTGAAGAAATATACGTAACACAAGATATCCAAAATAAGTAACTAAACCAATTCAATTTTTTTTTGTAAAACAAAAAGTTTAACAAAAAAAATTATATTATTATTTATTGGGAAATTGCCACAAATAGCACATTTATAATACTACTTTTCATTTTTACACTAACCACTTTTACCATCACTTTTAACAAAGGGTAAAAGACACTTATACCCCTAGGATTAACTAATCTAAACTTAGGGTTTAGAGTTCAGAGGTGGGAAAGGGTTTTTGGAATGTAAAATTTAGGATTCTAATAAATATATAAATAAATACTTAAAAAATATAAAACAAAATTTAAAAAATAGTTTCAAACATAATTGTCGATTTTCAAAAATAAATTCAAAAAAAAAAATCAAAAATTTTTTTTAATGAAAAAGTATAATTCGAAAACCTAAAAAAAATTATTATTTATTATTATTATTATTATTATTTTTTATTTAAATAATAATTTATTATATATATAGATAACAAGTGTATAAAAGTATTTTGTTACTTAATGAAGAAGGTACTTTTAAAAATGTTTCTTCAGTGATGGTAAAGATGAAAAATAGTACTTTGAAAATGGTAAACATAAAATTTTCTCTAATACTTTTATTTTTATACATATAAATTATAGTCATAAATTATAGAATGACTGAACATAAATAAATCAATATGAAATTTCCAAATACTATTATAGAGATATTAACCTACAGTTTCAATCCAATTTTTTATATAATTTATAAATATGTATGAGGTTTCGAAAGACTATTGTTGCTATATTCATTTATGTTACTTTGAATCAATCAAAAATTTATTTTTACTATTTAATTCTCACAACAATATATATTAAATTATAGATAATCTTAATAAAATATATTTACAAATCTAAGACATGAATTAAATTAAATGAATATAGGAAAATTAATCAAGATTTTAAAATATAGAACAAAAATACTATGATTGAATTATAAAATTAGATATTATCCAATATATCCAATAATAACCAAACAGATATGATATTATATATTCAAAATTATACGCATAATTAAATAACATAATATTATTTAAAATAAATCATACATATAAAACACAATGCAAACTACAAATTATTTAAAATATAAAAAAAATAAATTATTATTAAATTATTATAATATATTTATTTTATAAAACATTTATTGTGCATGAGCATGAGAAAATTATCAGCCAAAAGATCATATTGTTTGGCTTCTTATTTCTTACTAGAGAAGGAAACAATTTTTTTGCCGAGACTATTACTTAAATTTTTTGTTTTACTTGCTTACATATTTTTAAATAACGATACTATCCATCAATAATTTATTAATAAAAATCTTACTTAAATCATACAAAATCTCTAAAACTCATTTACAAAAAGACTAATGTCAGTCGCAGCCTAAAATTGGACGAATGTGTTGAAAAAATAACGATACTATCCATCAATAATTTATTAATTAAAACTATACTAAGAAGAAACAAAATCTCCAAAATTCATTTACAAAAAGTGTCAGTCATATAGCCTAAAATTAGCCGAATGTGTTGAAAAATATAATAAACCGGAAATCCCACTCTTACTTTTGACAAGCAAATTACCAATGAGCCCTGGAATCACAAAACGACAAAACAGTACGAGATTTGCTAACAACTTCGCCGCCATAAGGGCAAACTCGTCAATTCAATGGTCCAACCCAAATCCCCAATGTCACGTGATAATATCACGGTGATATATATATATATATATATATATATATGTAATAAGAAAATAAAATAAAAACCATCTCCTCTCCTCTCTTCTCTTTTCTCTTTTCGTCGTCGTACTAGTCTCTTTGCAGTCATGGCAATAACCGCATACGACGCCCTCACGGAGAGGAAAAAACCGGCCAAGATCATCAATTTTAGCGATTCCGCCTCCTCTTCCTCCTCTTTAGTTGACCTTTCGTCGACTACTTTCCTCGACAGCATCAGATCGCTTCTCAGCGACTACGCCGCGACAGAAGATTACACCGTTCACGGCAACACCGTCTCCTGTATCTTCCTCTACAGCGAAGAGACCGGCGCCGTGTTCCCTCTTTTCACCGTCGAAGAACGAATCTCCGAAGGCGATTTATCTCATAATCTTCTCTGCGATGTTTGTAGATGCGTCGGTATAACCAATTTCTCGATCGATTTTCGATCTCAACCGTTTTTTATTTGATTTTGATTTTGTTAGGTTTATCACTCAAATCTCGTGATGTTCTTCTAATCGTTTTATAGGGTTTTGTTTTCGTCGAAATAAAAATCTGATGATTTATTATTGTTATTATGTGTGTGCAGGTTGGGGTCATCATTACGTGACCAAGAGAAAGTATCATTTGATAATCCCGAGGATTGATAAATGGAAGGAGCCATTGACGAGAGAGACCATTAAGGCTAGCACGCATTTGATGCATGGTGTGATTCACTGCAATGGCTTTGGTCACTTGCTATGCATCAACACTGATGATGCTTTTCGTAATTACTTCTCTGGCGACCAAATCATGCACCTTTGGGACCGTCTTTGTTCAACTCTTCACACTAGGTAACCTGTATGCTTGTTTTGGTATTCTCTACCATCAATTTTATATCCATTTTCAAAATATTGTTTGTGATCATTTCATAAGAAATGAAACAAAAGATACGGTAAAACTAGGACAATCCTAACTTCGCAAAAATATATATATATATATATATATCATATATAAGATAATACTAGAAACTTTTTTTTGCTAATTATAGAAAAACATTTTGGCGCGCAACTGATGTTTGAAATCCCACATCGAAAAATAAGTTAAAAATGATAAATTCAATGGTATTAAATTTAAAAATTTCATGTCGGATATTTTTGCCAAATATAATAGGCATTTGTAGTATTCATATTAAAATTTCCATGTTGAAGTTTTTTTGCTAAATTTAAAAGACATTTGTGGTGTTTATGTTAAAAATTCCACGTCGGACTGAATAAAACTTTGAGAAATTATGGCCATTAATATCAAAAATTTCATATCAGTGATTAGTTGGAATGGATATATTTTTCTAACAATAAGCTTTTTTGTCGAATTGATGTCAGAAATTCTAATGTTGTATGGAATTTTTTTATTTATAAGAGAAATTTTGGTATCAATGTTAAAATTCCATATCGGAAAATTGTTTGAAATCTTATTTTGGACAAATATTTTTCTGACTATAAAATAAATAGTGCACTAATATTAGAAATTTCAATCATAATAATAACCATAATAATATTGTAGAACTGATGTTAGAAATTCCATGTATTTTTTGCTAATTATAAGAGAGTTCGTTGAGTTAATGTTTACAAAAAGAATTTTACTACATGTAATAAAGATTCTGGCATACATTAAAAAATTTATCAGGTGAAACTTTTTTTGTTAAATAAAATATAAATTTAGGACTAGAATTTTTTTTCTTATGATGTCATAAGAGTTTTCATGAATATTATAGAGAAATAATGCCATTGCTGCTAGATATTTATAACAATTTTCAATAATATTATAGAGAAATAATGGCATTGGTGCTAGAGATTTCATTGGAAAGATTAAGTTTTCTTGATTATAAGAAAAAATGTGTCATTGATATTAAAATTTCTGTCTAAAATTAACTGAGACAAATAAGTTTTCCAATTTAAAGAGAGAGATTGTGACATTTCATGTCAGCTACTTTTAAAGAAAGACTATAGCATTGATGTTACTAACTATATGACGATGTTCGATCTCCCTCATCATAAGTTCTCTTAATTATAAAAACTAAGTTTCCAAGTACGTTTTCTCTTTCTCACAACTTGCGTTTATTGTCTACGTTTTCGAATTATTTGTTATTTTGGATTTGAATGTTTTTTTTATTTGAATGTTTCTATTTAATATTTTGACTTTCAAGTTTTTATATTCCAAATTCTACGTATATAAATGCATTTTACTCACTTGTTTTGAAACGGGTGGGTTAATCTGTAAGGTGATCAGCTTGCAAACCCCTTACTATGTCTCGTAGTGCCATGCGTCTTCTAAACCCAACTTAGACTTAATCTATAGTAGATAGAGTATATGAACTAACCTTGATTTCTAGATTCTAACTAAAATACATTGTTACTCAATTTATGGTTTAGAAGTATATACTAGCGCAGGGAACTTAACTAGCTTTTGAAGATCTTATACAAAGATGCAGGCCATATATATGCTGGTTATTTAGTAATCCATATTATATCATTGTGGTTATAATGCACCAATTAGTCTACCCTTACCAATAATATTAAGTGGGTTTAATGAGTAGTGTTTATAAAATCGTTAATCAACGATTATGTTTTTGCAATGGCTCCAGGAAGATTTCACTGGATGATATATCGAGGAAGGGATCGATGGATCTGAGGCTGCTCCATGGTGTTGCATATGGTAGACCATGGTTTGGGAAATGGGATTACATGTTCTCTCATGGAAGCTTTGGGATCAGAAAAGAACAATACAGTCGAGCTATTTGCATTCTTAGCTCCATGGAAGTTGACAAGATAAAGGAAGATTTCTCCGGAACAAGAAAAGAGAGACTGATAAAGATGATAATCAACTTCTACATAGAATCAAGTAAAACCCCATTGGTCACTCTCTCTGAGTTGCTTCAGTTCATGCTTGCCTTCGCTTCTAAAGCTCCCGTTGAAAGAACCACTGCAATGTCATTAGTAGCAATGTCTTCAAATCATGTTTCAAACCCGATTCCTGAAGACGATGGGGACACTTCTGATAGCTCTTTTACCTCATCCCCTGATGATAAGGAGGAATCAGATAATAATGAAAATGATTCTGACGCAGACGATGTCCTAGTCGATCAAGATACCACAATGGTGGGCATGGTTCCCCCAAAGTATAATTCATTTGATGCTATGGCCAGGGGAGAAGATGCTAGATGGTCTGCAAAGAGGTTGAGTAACGCAGCTCAAGCTGTTCTCAAAGTTTTCAACGAGAGAAACAACAGCGTCATTACTCGCCAAGAGCTACGTGAAGCTGTTAGAGGCAGCATTGGTGATACAGGGTTGATTGACTTCTTGCTCAAACACATTGACAAGGTTCTAATAGGAGACCAAATAGTTCAGAGGTTCACAAACCCTGAATCGCGGATGCTACAATTCTCCCTAAGGAAAATAACTCCCCCTGCTCTAGAGCGAGAAGCGAAAAAGAGAAGGAAAACTCAAGAAACTGATGAATGGAGATCAACCACTCCTGGACTAGATCCTTACGAAGACATTCTCTATCTGTATCAGAATCTCTTGCTATCTTATCCTGATACAGAGGTATACAGTGATGCCTCTGAGGTTATCTTGAACTGCAAGGGCTTTGTGAAAGAGTGGCCCTTACTCTCTCACCAGGAAAAGAACTCTTTAACAGTAAGCTGCCAAGTCTTGCCCAATCACGAAGAGGTACTCAGAGACTTCACCAGGAAACTACCCCCTGGAGAACTCGTGATGGTTCCTCAAAACGCAACCATCAGAGAACTTAAGTCTGCAGCAGAGAAAGCTCTGAGGGACACTTACTTCGTCATGGAGAATTTTGAAGTGTTGGAGATCAGAAAGAAAGACCTTGAGAAGATTGATGAGACCTCTGGTGTAAAGTCAGATGGTAATAAGATTATGATGACAGAGTTTCTGGTAACAGGGTTTGGTCTGGATACAGGGACAGAGCTAAGGTATGAAGGCGGGTTTGATGACTGGACCGTTGAGTGCAGATGCGGTGCTAGAGATGATGACGGCGAGAGAATGGTGGCTTGTGATGCTTGCAAGGTTTGGCACCACACTAAGTGTCATTCCATAGAAGATGATGAAGTTGTGCCTCAGGTGTTTTTATGTAATAGATGTTTTGGAGATAGCGTAAGATCCAAGAAACGCAGTGTTGCCAATCGCTAGCACTTGCATAGCCAAGTGTTTTGGAGATCGCTTGCGACCCAAGAAGTGCGGACTTTCCCTAATATATTTTAACATAAACCATTGATTATATTAATTAACATGCATAGCTGGTGTTTTGGAGATCGCTATGATTGATCGTACATTGTTATGGTGAACATTTCCAAACCATTGAATACTTTAACCATTGATCGATCTTTACTTTGCTGCATCAGAAAAACATTGTTATTTTGCTCCAGACATTTTGGTAGAAGCTATAAATTGCGTATAAACATATTAAATTTTGATTGTCAATAAATTATTTTTTGTAACTAACTATTTTCCATAATTTTTACTAATAGAATTTCAATAACTTATTTTTTAAAAAAAATTTACATTTAATCATTAAATAATGCATTGAATATGTTAAAAAAAATTGAAACAATTCTTTTCTGCTAAAACATGAATCTTTTCTGATGGAATATTATACAACTTGACTATCTCATTTGTTTTAAATTATAAGTAATTTAAAGTTATTCTTACAAACTAAGAAAAAATTGAAGTTTAAAATTTTTATTTGACTATTAAAATTCGGTACCATTAGTTATTTAGTTCAATAACGGATATAAAGCGAATAAATCAATAGTAAATGCATTAGAAGTTAAAACAACACTTACTTTGTTACTAAAAATTTTAGTCTATAAACGCCAATTAATTTGAAAGAGATAAGAGTATAATATTGAAGATGAATGCATGACATGTGGAACATGCATGACATTGAGATTGAAAAGCACATGCATTACTCTCCATGGCTCAATATATCTCGACCCCTTTAGTTAAATATGTCATATTCAATTGGCTCACAACATTCTTCTTTTATTCCTTACTTTTTGTCTGCCATAATCATATCCAATTAATGGTTTTAGTATTACTTTCTATTTTTCCTTTTTAATTTTCAAAGTGGATTTTGCTGCAAAAACATTATGACCATCATTCTTCTTGTATCATTGATCATATTATCCTTTTAATAAGGTGAGTCAATAATTATCAATAACAGTGATCCAGCCATAAGACGAGGATGCCTTTTTGATTTAAGATTTCTATTATATTGAGTTGGTTAAAAAAAAACTCTAGCTAAGTCTTGTTTTTGTTCTAATTTATTTTGTTCGAGACTAATATCGCGACAAACGTCTCCGCCCGATAAACGAGCCATGCTGACTGGTGAGGCACTGGTGGTCAACATTTATGTGCGTTTCTAAAATTTATTATGTCTACTTAACTATTAAGAAATTTAATAATTAAAATTAGACAGATTCGATCAAATTTAAAGCTGTTAACAAAAAAAGATCAAATTTAAAGCAAGTATATGGTCAAAATTTCTGTATGCATAGATATGTTTTGGATTTATATTTTATAGTTTAAGTATTGTAATTAAACAAAATAAACTGTAGATAGAGGATCATTTTATCATAAATATATACACTTGTTGGATTTGATAATGTTATTTTATGGCAGGAATTAAAACTAACACCACTCGTGATTTTCTGTCACATATTTAAATCACCCTCTTTAGATTCATGCTTCTGCTCTTCTTTTTGTCAGTCGGTGCTTCATCTTTTAAGTTATGAATTCTTAACACTACTATATTTAAATAGAGAGAAGAAATGAGATGATGATGGGTAATAATATTTTAATTGAATAAAAGCTTTCTGATATAGTGAATATAAAAAACAAAATATAACGGATGAATTCTGTAGAAAATGGAAGAACAAAATCTCAAACCTACAGAAAGACATATATTTGAGACCTTTAACAAAAAAAACATATATTTGAGACAGTATTTTTCTTTTATTTTTCTTTATTTTTCATTCCATTTTACAGTAAAATATGGATTAGGATTGAAGTTGTTAAAATATGGATTAGGATTGGAGTTGTTCTCAGCTCAGGAGGTTTGAAGCCTGCCAGTGCAATATCTCACTAATGTATTCCATTAAAACATTCTACTCTTGTAAGAGCATTTCTAAAATACACTTTATAACTTCAAATACGAAGTTTTATGCTCTACAAAAAAAAAACTTCAAAACTTTTTTTTAACACTGATTTATTATGATCTTACAATTATGATATGAAAAATATTACATAGACGATTCGACAACCGATAATACTAACTACCTTATAAAGATCCACGCCTAACTGCACACATGAACCATCCTATGAAGATCCACGTCTGACCAGATTTACTTCACCATGTTGAAGATCCCTTGTGGGCTTTTCTTCCGTAGTCTGCATAATTGTTTAATAAATCGTTTTTTCCGGGACTTGAAACCTGGATTCCCCGTAATCTGCAATAAATTGCATAATCTGGGATTCGAACCCCATACATGGGTGTAGAAGCCTTTAAACCTTAACCAGTCGGCTACGGTGCTTCCACAACTTCAAATTTGAAGTTTCGAGAAGTTAAACTATATATTTGAAGTTTCATTACTCTAAACTTCAAATTTGAAGTTTCATATTTTATTTGCATTTTGGTCCCTACAATCACACATCACCGTTATGATTCATAAATATTTTAAATTTTGTTTACAGATTTTAAATTTTACACATAAAATTAAATAAAACTTTAAAATAAGATTTAAAATATTTTAAGCTAGATTTAGACAACAATAATATACAAAAGAAAACTTAACAAAAAGATTTTTAAAAATTACATGAAGACATAAATATTACACAAATTTAAATATTACAACAACACTAATAGTCAGGTAAGTTTGATCTGGAACCTTCAAAATTTTCAAATATTGTCCAATTTTTTTTGTGTGACTGAAGATGGTTGTTTGTTTATGATGTCTTTTTGTATAATTCTTTCTTGTTCATATCGAATATATTCACGAATATTAGTATAATAAAAAAAAATTAGTGTTTTAGCAATATTTTATGTTTCTCTTTTACTTTTTTGTTCCGATCTAATGTATTTACAAGTATCAATATTACCCGATTTCAACAACTGTTAGTTCGTAATCTACGAAATAAAACTGAGGAGAGCCATTCTTACTTCGAAATGCACTAATAGATTATATATGCATTACGAAAATCATTTTATGAAATAATATGGTATTTTGTTTGAAGTTTAATATTAATTAAGTTATTTTTATTTAAATTTTTATATTTTAATAAAATATTTTATTAATTAATATTGTTGTAATATGTTTATATATGTGCTAGTTTTTTACAAAGGTTTTATGAATTCAAATTAGTTATGACAAATATAAGTACTATATTATAAAATACAAATATTTTTGAAGTTGAGTTTGAAGTTTTGTTTTTAGATAAAAACACCTTTAAATTTCAGATATAGAGTTTCGAAAACTTTAAAATAGAATTATTTTTTTGGAGATGCTCTGATCTGTTCTTGTTAACGAAGTTTTAGTGTTAAAAAAATGAATTCTGTAGAAAATATATTTCTTTTATCAATTCTGTAGAAATATGACGGACGAATGTACCCATCAGTTTGATCTTTAAAATCATTAAGAATACTGCACAATATTCACATTTTTTATTTGTGGGTTCCAGTGAATCAACACAATCTCATAAACACCAAACTTTGAACACTTTTGGACCCATATCTCTCTTTTCTCTATGATGATAATAAATAAATCATTCATACGGCCTTCAACATCACCATCGCTCTGGTCTCATTTCTTCTTTTTGTCTCACAGCATTCACTATATTTTTTTTATAAATTATTAATTTAAAACATAAAATTAATATCCAATATTATATCACTTTCAAATGGAAAATGCAAAGACTGTATAGCTTTGAACACAATCCAGAAAAACAAAGAAAAAAAAAATCAATGAAGAGGAGATCTTTGGGAAATTCCTTTTCTCTTGAGTAGTCTCGTGAATGGTCTCAGTGAAAGATTACTCAATAAAGCTTCCGAGTCTTCTGAAACATCGGTGAGTGACGATATGGATGATTTTTTCTCTTCTAAACTTCCTTCTCGATTATAATGTTCTTTCTCCAAAACACTTTGTTCCACTTCTGAAGAGAAACAAAACTTACGTTTTTTCGGAGGGCCTGATGAAATCTACAAAAACAAATGTCGTTCAGTTATTTGAGCATACTCTAAACTTGAAAGAAGATATAGTATTTGGCATGAAAAGAATTCTTTGAATTTCACGTTTTTGAAACGTGTTTATAACGTATATACAATTCAATAATGTCCATATTAACGTTTAAAAAAATGATACTCCTATGTTAATGTAGGTTACGTGTCAAAAGTATAGATATGACTGATACTCTAACATGTTTCTTGGTGTGTTACGATTATTCCAAAAGAAAATATAAAAACTCCTATGCGTGTAGTGTTGAAAAGAAATTGTTTAAAGAAAAAGTTTATTTGAATGTACTCTAAAACCAAAGTAAAATCGAGTGAGAACTGTACTATTGAGTCATTGACAATGTGTAGAATTCAAAGTTATCTCGTCAGAGATATATGCCTCATTCATCTACTGACGAGTGAGGACTAACTCTTTTTAGAATTTCAAGATTGTTCTTTAAAACTTTTACGATACATTCTAACCAAAACATTTTCTATTACTCTGCTAACTAACTAACTTATTTTTTTTAAATGCATAACCATCAAAGTAACAATTGACTAATAAAAAAAAAGCAATGTATAGATGTAAAAAATAACTTTAATGAAAATGAAAGATCAAATTTTACCTTGCATGAGATGGAGCAAAATCGATTAGGACGATCTTGAATATATCTTTTACAAGTAACGCATGAAGCTGCATTCTTGGACTTTGTTGAAGGTCTTGCATCTTTTGCTTGCGGCCTCGAATTCAAATGTATTGCCTTTTCTCCATTTATTTTATATGTCTATTGCCAATCAATAACAAAAAAGGTAAAACAATAGTATATATCAAGTTAATTTTGAATTTCATAGGCACTGAAAATCCGATCAAAAAAAGATACCACAACACAAATAAATAAAATATTCAAAATAAAATATTCAAAATAAAATAAAAACCTGTATCTCGGAGCAATCAAAGTAGTGTTGAATATCGAGGAGACGCAGAACATCTTGATAAACATATTTGCAGATCTGAAGACGACGATGGACAGAGTGAGCTTCTGTGTTACAACAATGTCTGCAGATTTCGATGTTACAGTCAATGCAAAAGACATTTTTCTCGTTCTTTCGAAGATGCATATGATCCACACATGTCCCAAAGAACTCTAAGCTCAATAGTGTCGCAATCCAATCTCCATCAACATTTCTCTTCTCACTCTGCAACCATTGTTTTGAAAATTTAATTTACTTGTGAATATCTGAAAAAGATTCAGAAACTTTATGATAAATTTATATATGATTTAAGACGATAATCAAAAATTAAATCGGCTTCTTATTAATTTTTAAAATATGAAATTTGAGATTCTATTGAGTTTATATATCAGTTACATATGAAGTCACTTGAAACTTGGATTAGAGGTTGGTTTAAGAAAAAAGCCAGTTATTTCTTAAAGGGATGGAATCTGCAGAAATTTGAAACTTTATTGATATTTTATAGTGAATATATATGAAAATATTACAAATTTGAATTAAACTGATTCATTAGCCAGATTATTAAAAAAAACAAATTTGATAGTTGTTAAGGATAAATTCTGCAGAAATTTCTTGTTTATGATTTCTATTTTTTTGTTGAAACTAGAAAAACTTGAACCTTAGGGATTTGTTAGGAAAAAAAAGGATGAGATCGGCAGAAATTTTGGAGTGTTTTGGTGTTTATGATGAATTGATATACAAATTAAAAACAGATAAAATGAATCGGAAAAAATATAAAATAAATAAGGGTTTGTACCAGATTCATTTGGGTATGAGAAATTGGATTCCTTTAATCGATCAGATGAGCAGCGTTAAGGAAGAACATTCAGGGTTTTTGGGGAAGAGGAAGGAGAGGCCAGAAGCAAAAAAGAAGAAGTGATTGCGGTGTGAATAAATTAGTAGAAGGCAAAGGAAATATAAACAAATTATATTAGGAATGTATCATCAATTGTATATTGTGTTTTGTGAGAAAATATTAATAAATAAGGAAAATAAAGGACAACTTTTTATAATTAATTAAATAAGGGAAATATCAAAAGTCCTAACAGTCAACATAAACTGTTGCTCTTTTACACCTAGAATGGATAGCATGCGGGAATTTGAAAGACGTGTAACTATATTAACTTTTAAGTTTTAACCTTCAAAATTAATCATTTTAAATGCAAATGAAATCGGCTAGTGAGGTTGTTAATATGCAAATCTATATTAATAATTGAGTGGACATAATTTGACTTTGAGGAAGAAAAAGGAGTCTTTATAATTTCGATGGTGCGATAAAGGTAAGCAAAGCTTCCTATATTTACTCCGAAATTTCCAAGGAAAAAGCTTATTAATTTTGGAATTATATCATTCTGTACATATAGATTCATATGAATATATTAGTTTTTGAAGATAAACCGCTCGCATTGCAGATAATATATTACTACTAAAAACTTTATTAATTATATTTACCAGCAAGAATTAGCAGGTTGGCCAAAAACTAAAATAGAAAAATAATCACCGTCTTTTCTGTCAAACGTTATTCAAACTAAAATGCATGAAAATAATACAAAATATGAATTTATTAAGGTCACATATTTTGGGAGAGTTTGAAAAAGTAGCTATTAAGTGAGAGTAAACATACAATTAAGCATATATATATATATATATTACGTCATTTTATTCAACAGGCGAAGATTTTTTTTGACATACTTTTTTCTTTTTTGAAACATCCGGGTGAAAATAATATAGCTATTAAGTGAGAGTAAACATACAATTTAGCGGGAGCTAGATGGGGTGGGGGGAGTTGGGGGGTGGGGGGGGGGGGGTAATCATCTTCTTATCTTTCTTTTTTTTACATCATCTTATCCCTCTTGTTTTAGTTGTGCAAGAGTCACGGTTGTATATTTGTATCTAAAGATAATTTACTCAACTGGTGAAGATTTTTTTTGACACACTTTTTTCTTTTTTGAAACATCTTCAACTAGTGAAAATAATGTATCTTTTGATGTCAAAGTAAGGTATTGTATCTATCATAACTAAATTCAAATTCAGCACATACCAGCACTATGCTTAAAATAGATGATTTACGTTGTGTAGGATTATCACGTATGTTCACTCATAAACAAGATTACATTTACAGAAAACAAATGCCTAAACCATTTTTTTTTTGCAAAAAAGTGTTACAGAAAAACAAAGGTAATCATCATCTTATCTTTCTTATTTTTTTACATCATCTTATCCCTCTTGTTTTAGTTGTGCTACAGTCACCGTTGTATATTTGTATGATTGTATCTAAGGATAATTTACTCAACTGGTGAAGATTTTTTTTGAAACACTTTTTTCTTTTTTGAAACACCCTCAACTGGTGAAAATAATGTATCTTTTAATGTCAAAGTAAGATATTGTATCTATCATAACTAAATTCAAATTCAGCACATACCAGTACTATGCTTAAAATAGATGATTTATGTTGTGTGGGATTATCACGTATGTTCACTCATAAACAAGATTACATTTACAGAAAACAAATGCTTAAGCAATTTCTTTTTTGCAAAAAAGTGTTACAGAAAAACAAAGGTTCATCATCTTATCTTTCTTAATTTTTTTTTGCAACAGTCACCGTTGTATATTTGTATGATTGTATCTAAGGATAATTTACTCAACTGGTGAAGATTTTTTTTGACACACTTTTTTCTTTTTTGAAACACCCTCAACTGGTGAAAATAATGTATCTTTTGATGTCAAAGTAAGATATTGTATATATCATAACTAAATTCAAATTCAGCACATACCAACACTATGCTTAAAATAGATGATTTACGTTGTGTGAGATTATCACGTATGTTCACTCATAAACAAGATTACATTTACAGAAAACAAATGCTTAAGCAATTTTTTTTTTTTTGCAAAAAAATGTTACAGAAAAACAAAGGAATTTTTAAAAATTAAACTGAGGATTTAAAAAGGAAAAATTAGAACTTTTAATGACCAAAATTGATATAAGTATATGGATAAATTAAAACTAAACAAATAAATTTTTTTAATAAAATTGAAATTTTAGACGGACCTTTTCTTATAGCAAAATGTTATTTTTAGATACTTTTAATAATGTATTCTAACAATATAACATACGACGGAAACTATTTAAGAAATACAAACAAGCCATGACTAAACTTAATTTTTTGAAAATATTAAATTGTGGAGCTTAATCTTTAGACCAAACCAGGGCGGAGCCATGTTGAAAGAAGGGGCCAGCTGACTCCACTTGATTTCAATTATCTAAAGTGTTTTGCCCAAATTAACAGCACTGACTCCGGTATAAATATTTAATTGATCTCTATATTGTGTGAAGTCCACTTTACTCCAACTAAATAAACTATTTTATTATCTTAATTTTAAATAAACCCATATAAGTAATTTTAGATACACAAAATAGATTTCTAAATAAAATAAAATATCACGTATTTTTATTCATTTTCTTTGTTTGAATGGTAGAACATACAAAAACTTAAAGAGATTGTTAATGGTTTAAAATTAATGTTATGTATTTGTATTTTTAGAAAAACTATCATAGTTTTGATGTTTTCAAATATATTAAAACAACTATCCTTCGATTTAGATTTTAATACTAGTATAAACTGGGTAAAATAATAACTTATATGAATGTCAATAAATGATATTTTAATATCAATTAATTTAAACTAAATTATCAATTCTAATTATAATATCTAACTCCAAACCAATTTTATTTTTTCAGTAATATTAAATAAATTAAAATTTTTAAGAATAAGATGTAATAGTAATCCAAAAATATTATTTTATATATTATTGTTTTATTATTATTATTTTCTTTTATATAAGACTAGCTCCGGTTGAAAAGATTTTTTGCTCTGATACTGGACCAAACGACATGCAAAACATGTTAAGTTTATAATTGACTCCATACGTTACATAATGATGATTTTTTAACTTTTTTGTTCGTTAAAGATAAAATTTTCAAAATTTAATGTATAGTTTACTAATATAGTCAATGTAGATATCATTATATTTATAGATAATAATTATATTTTTGGTTTACTGTTTATTTTGAATTATAAAATTTATTAAAAATAATTTAAAGTTAATTAAAAATTATTAAATAATATTTTTTAATATGTACAAAAACTCTAAAATAATATATTTTCGAAACAAATAAAGTATTTATCATTTATGTCGTGTAGCAAAACAGAAAAAGAGAAGTTAGATATTGTTTTTAGTTTTTAATAAATGTGAAATTTCATGGCCAGTGGAACTGTTTGACTAAGACCAATAAGAATTGGATAATAAAACCAAATTAAGAGAAACTGAAACCTAAAAAAAAAGAGCCAATTTTTCTCGGCATAATCCATAATTTAGAAAAAAAACTTTGTAAGCTCTCTATATAGAACACTGTGGATAAGTTGATAACTGGGTGTGATCATCTACATCTCTGAGAATGCTTTGTATAATCGCATTTAATCATCTTATCCCTCTTATTTTAGTTGTGCAACAGTCACCATAATATATTTGTATGATTGTATCTAAGAGTAATTTACTCAACCGGTGAAGATTTTTTTTGAAACGCTTTTTTTCTTTTTTGAAACACCCTCAACTGGTGAAAATAATGTATCTTTTTATGTCAAAGTAATATATTGTATCTATCATGACTAGATTCAAATTCAGCACATACCAGCACTATGCTTAAAATAGATGATTTACGTTGTGTGAGATTATCACGTATGTTCACTCATAAACAAGATTACATTTACAGAAAACAAATGCTTAAGCAATTTGTTTTTGCAAAAAAATTGTTACAGAAAACAAAGCAATTTTAAAAAATTAAACTTAGGATTTTAAAAAGGAAAAATTAGACTTTTAGTAACAAAAATTGATATAAGTATATGGATAAATTAAAATTAAACAAATAAAAAATTTAATATAATTGAAATTTTAGGCGGACTTTTTTTTATACCAAAATGTTATTTTTAGACATTTTTAATGTATTCTAACAATATACCACATGATGGACACTATTTAAGAAATACAAACAAGCCATGTCTAAACTTAATTTTTTTGAAAATATTAAATTGTGGAGCTTAATCTTTAGACCAAACTAGGGCGGCGCCATGTTGAAATAAGGGGTCAGCTGACTCCACCTGATTTCAATTATCTAAATTGTTTTGCCCAAATGTACAACATTGACTCCGGTACAAATATTTAATCGATATCTATATTTTGTGAAGTCCACTTTACTCCAACTAAAGAAACTATTTTATGATCTTAATTTTAAATAAACCCATATAAGTAATTTTAGATACACAAAATAGATTTCTAAATAAAATAAAATATCACGTATTTCTATTCATTTTCTTTGTTTGAATGGCAGAACATACAAAAACTTAAAGAGATTGTTAATGGTTTAAAATTAATGTTATATATTTGTATATTTAGAAAAATTATCATAGTTTTGATGTTTTCAAATATATTAAAACAACTATCCTTCTATTTAGATTTTAATACTAGTAAAAAGTGGGTAAAATAGTAACTTATATGAAAGTCAATAAATGATATTTTAATATCAATTAATTTAAACTAAATTATCAATTCTAATTATAATATCTAACTCCAAACCAATTTTATTTTTTCAGTAATATTAAATATATTTTTTTTAATAATTAGATGTAATAGTAATCCAAAAATATTATTTTATATATTATTGTTTTATTATTATTATTTTCTTTTAGGTAAGACTAGCCCCGGTTGAAAAGATTTTTTGCTCTGCTATTGGACCAAACGACATGCAAAACATGTTAAGTTTATAATTTACTTTATACGTTACATAATGATGATTTTTTAACTTTTTTGTTATTTAAAGATAAAATTTTCAAAATTTAATGTATAGTTTACTAATTTAGTCAATGTAGATATCAACATATTTATAGATAAAAATTACATTTTTCGTTTACTGTTGATTTTGAATTATAAAATTAATTAAAAAATAATTTAAAGTTAATTAAAAATTATTAAATAATACTTTTTAATATGAACAAAAATTCTAAAATAATATATTTTCGAAACAAATAAAGTATTTATCATTTATGTTGCGTAGTAAAACAGAAAAAGAAAAGTTAAATATTGTTTTTAGTTTTTAATGAATGTGAAATTTCATGGCCAATGGAACTGTTTGACTAAGACCAATAAGAATTGGATAATAAAACCAAACTAAGAGAAACCGAAACCTAAAAAATGAGCCAATTTTTCTCGGCATAATCCATAATTTAGAAAAAAAGCTTTGTAAGCTCTCTATATAGAACATTGTGGATAAGTTGATAACTGGGTGTGATCATCTACATCTCTTAGAATGCTTTGTATAATCACATTTCAATATATATCTATATAGCATTTTCAACTTCATTTTATTTTTTATTTCAAAATCGAATTTAGAATAGCATTTTTCTCTGAATTTCGAAATTTTATTAATCAAATTGTGAAAGGGTATATTAATAAGCCATTGAAACGGACAATCAAATGGAAAACGGCATATTTGGACTTGCACTCTTACCAAATGCCACGATTCATACCCACACACGAGAACTGTGTGGTAACGTACCTTCACTTTGTTTTTGTCTAATATGCATACCTGCAATTTAAAAACATTGTTAGTTCATACACTGATGTAAACGGTGTTATCTCCTCAGCGGAAGTTGATCGCACAAAAAAGATAATGGGTCCGATTGGTAATGGCTGTAGTTTTAAAATTTTTGCTGTAGAAAAAAATCTGTAGATTTTTTGCTGTGGCTTTAAATTTTATTGCTGTAGAATTTTATGAAAGCACTAAAAATTTGCTTTGGATATTTGGCCCTGCAGAGCACTTGTACAGCTGTAGGTTATTTCTAGAGCTGTGGCTTCAAAAAAAAATTTAAAGCTTAATTGCTCTGAATTTGGTGCTTTAGAAATAAATAAGACTGTGCACAGCACATACAGCAACTACCAATCACAATGTTGTCTCGTCCGCGGGCTTTACTCTTTAACTGAAACCTAGAGCCCCTACACAAAAAATGCCCAAACAGAGTGTAAATGAAATGCATTGTTTTTAAAATAAGACACATGTCAGCATGTGGTTTAAAGAATTACTGATGTGACAGCATAGGAGAAGAGAATAGTTATTCTTTGTAATAACAGATTGTTTTGTTTGGATAACAACAAAATTTGTTATAACGTAATATACCGGTCCATTTTCACGGTTAAACATTTCAATAATCAAACCTTGGGGTAAACTATTTTTCATTAGTTTATTTATTGGAATAAAGTAATTACTTATAACATATGATTCCAAAAATGTTGAATATGTGTTTTGCTCTCCAAGGTAATCTCATAAGAATATGCAATATAATGTCTAATATGGCAATACAATGTACATGAAATCCTAGCTATGTAATTTAAATATCTTTATACGTTAATTATAACATTGAGTCGGGTAATATATAAATGAGTTGATAACAATATTTTCTTAATAACATAAGTTTCCAAAGTTATGAAGAGATAGTCAACCACACAATAGTGGTGATTGGTTGGGCTTTATCTACTTACTTTAGCTTTATTTTTTTCTAAATCATTAAACTTTGCCAATCATACTTTAGCTTTACTTTTCAAAGTTAAACCCTACATCAAATTTCTATTAATTTTACCAATCATGCTTTAGCTTTATTTTTAAAGGTACATCAAAAAAAATAAAGCAAACATTTTTCTTATGTATTTTAGTTAAAAAAACCTACATCTTTCATTTATAGGCTGTAGAAACTGTAGAATAAAAAATTATCTATAATATCAAATATATAAGATAATCATAATAAAAAACATCTTTAAATATTTTACTCTAATTTTGGGTGCTTTTAAATTATTGAAATATTTTAAATAATTTAAATATTATTTACATATCCCATTTTACATAATAATAAACTTTGATAATTTTTAGAAATATTAATATCAATTATTTTAAGTGATCAAATAATTATTATTTTATATATACATTACATCACATATTTCACATATTTAATTTTAAAACATCTGCAGCCTATAACTTACAGCCACAACAAATTTAACTACAGCAAAAGTCTCTGCAAAAATAATCTACAGAAACAACTTTACAGTTCTAACCAATTTATCTACAGCTAAACTTTTACAGTTAAAATTTTACAGCGACAGTCGAACCAATCATTACCAATATTTGCTATACAGTGCAAAGATCTTCATAATATTTCAAATTAGTAAATGTATAAAGATAAATATGGCACTAATTCTGGATATATATGAATTCATTAATATTGGATGAAAATCTTGAAAAAATCGATTCAATAACCTTATTTTTAAACAAATTTTGTCTCAATATTGCTACATGAATTAGTTATTTACAACATGACGACTCTTACGCTAAAGATGTTTAAATATGCCTTTAATTTTCCTAGACAAAAAAAATCAAAATCAGAGCTACAATGGTAGGATCATGTACGATAGATATAATGACTAAACCCCATTATGGTTTTATACAATATTGGTCAATCCACACGTATTTAACGATAGAACACAATTTTTTGTACATTTTCAAAAAAAAAAACACATTCTTTTGTAATTTGTAATGCAGGTTCCTATTGCCAATTTTGAATTTATTTATTATTTTGTAACTTACATGTATATTTAATGAAAAATCATGTTATTTCAATAATGTGATATATATTAATATTTTCTGTCTTAATCTAGTATAGAATATTGTGGATAATAGGATATGATCACCCACATCTCTTAATATGCTTAGTGTACTCGCATTTCAATATATATCTATACTATTAAAAGAGAAGTACAAAAATAAAATACCCTTTAATTTTTCAACTTATTTACAAAGGCATGCCATTGAAGTTATTAATTAACTTACCTTTTATGATTATTTGTCTTTTCTTCTTTAATTAATGTATTTCCAAAATCAAATTCTAACTAAAAATTTATGAGAACAATAATTAATAAACTTAGGTTTTTGTATTCTTTGTATTTTCCTATTTATTTTATATATGTGTGTTTGAAAATAATTAATTCCATATATAAATTTCATAATTAAATACATACATTATACGGTAACTATTTTACTAATTTCACATAATATATAGTATATACAACAATTTTACTATACATTATCATAAAATTTTATCCATAAATAGTATATACAAAAAAATTATTATATATTATCATAAAATTTTGATGCATAAAAGAAATACATTTGTTCGGATATACATGTCATATTCTAAGAACATTGATCATACAATTGATGGTTTACATGATAAAATAAAATTACTCAATATAAACAAGATAATTATTGTGTTTAGAAATGTCATATTAAACAATTATTTGAACATGTAAATTTTAAATATATATTATAACTAATACAAATAAAAATTTATTTATAAAAATAAAAATAAACATCCGCGCGGACGCGCGGATCAAGTTCTAGTTATCTTATTAAATCTATCTATACTATTAAAAGAGAAGTACAAAAATAAAATACCCTTTAATTTTTCAACTTATTTACAAAGGCATGCCATTGAAGTTATTAATTAACTTACCTTTTATGATTCTTTGTCTTTTCTTCTTTAATTAATGTATTTCCAAAATCAAATTCTAACTAAAAATTTATGAGAACAATAATTAATAAACTTAGGTTTTTGTATTCTTTGTATTTTCCTATTTATTTTATATATGTGTGTTTGAAAATAATTAATTCCATAAATAAATTTCATAATTAAATACATACATTATACGGTAACTATTTTACTAATTTCACATAATATATAGTATATACAACAATTTTACTATACATTATCATAAAATTTTATCCATAAATAGTATATACAAAAAAATTATTATATATTATCATAAAATTTTGATGCATAAAAGAAATACATTTGTTCGGATATACATGTCATATTCAAAGAACATTGATCATACAATTGATGGTTTACATGATAAAATAAAATTACTCAATATAAACAAGATAATTATTGTGTTTAGAAATGTCATATTAAACAATTATTTGAACATGTAAATTTTAAATATATATTATAACTAATACAAATAAAAATTTATTTATAAAAAATAAAAATAAACATCCGCGCGGACGCGCGGATCAAGTTCTAGTTATCTTATTAAATCTATCTATACTATTAAAAGAGAAGTACAAAAATAAAATACCCTTTAATTTTTCAACTTATTTACAAAGGCATGCCATTGAAGTTATTAATTAACTTACCTTTTATGATTCTTTGTCTTTTCTTCTTTAATTAATGTATTTCCAAAATCAAATTCTAACTAAAAATTTATGAGAACAATAATTAATAAACTTAGGTTTTTGTATTCTTTGTATTTTCCTATTTATTTTATATATGTGTGTTTGAAAATAATTAATTCCATATATAAATTTCATAATTAAATACATACATTATACGGTAACTATTTTACTAATTTCACATAATATATAGTATATACAACAATTTTACTATACATTATCATAAACTTTTATCCATAAATAGTATATACAAAAAAATTATTATATATTATCATAAAATTTTGATGCATAAAAGAAATACATTTGTTCGGATATACATGTCATATTCAAAGAACATTGATCATACAATTGATGGTTTACATGATAAAATAAAATTACTCAATATAAACAAGATAATTATTGTGTTTAGAAATGTCATATTAAACAATTATTTGAACATGTAAATTTTAAATATATATTATAACTAATACAAATAAAAATTTATTTATAAAAAATAAAAATAAACATCTGCGCGGAAGCGCGGATCAAGTTCTAGTTATCTTATTAAATTAGAAGTATTTTAAGCTTTTGTTTGGCAACATAGATAGTAATTAGAAAAAAATAGTGTTGTTTGGAAACATAGATAGGACTAAGTTAGGAAAAAATAATAATGGGCTTATGCTATTAAAAAAATTGGAAGTCCATTACATTATAATAAAAAGTAATGGACTTATGATACTTGATATACATATTCAAATCAAAATAATAATTTAAAATTGATTTATATCAAAAATTTATTCAAAATATACATATATTCAAAATTTGATTTTTAATAACATATTTTCCGATAACCATTATAAAAAAAATTTCAATATATATAAGAAAAATACAATACAAAGCTCAATTTCAAACACCAACTTAAATTATGGTTTTTATATTTCACATTGAAATTTAAAAATATAATATATGTGATTATTTATATGATTGCACATATAAAATATTAATAATTATAAGATTACTTATTTGATGGTACGTATAAAATATGATTAATTATATGATAACACATATTTTGTAACCTATGATGGATGACACATATATGATATATAATAGTGATTACGGGTGGGCGTTCGGATTTGTTTTCAGGTCTGTTTGGGATTTCGTGTTCGGTTCAGATCTTTGAGGATTTGGTTCGGATTTGGATAATCAATTTAAATTATTTTAAAAAAATCTATAAACAATAGAATATATTACATATATATTTGAATAATATATGTCAGAGTACCTAACTTAATATATAAATTGGTTTGGTTTAAATATTTGGATAGAGAATTAATAATTATTTAAGTATTTTTGGAGTTTTGAGTATATTTTAACTATTTTAGATATTTACGTTTGATTATTTGTATATATTTTCAAAAAATTTAAAAGACTTAAAGTATCATATATATTCTGGATGTTTTTATATATATTAAATCTAAAAATAATTAATACATATATAAGTATATAAATCTATTTTGGATGCCCAAAATACTTCGGTTCAGATGGGATTAGATTTCAGTTCTTCAAATACCAAAATTTTGAATAATTCAGATATTTAATCAATTTCGGTTCGGATTTAGTACTACTTATTCGGATTGTGATCGGTTCGGTTCTTCGAATTCGAATTTTTTGCCCAACCTTAAATAGTGACATAAAAAACAAATAGCATCATATTTTTTAAAAAATACATCCGCGCCCGCGCGGATCAAAATCTAGTATATCTTTATAACATTTTCAACGTCACTCTATTTTTATTTCAAAATAGGGGTTATAGTAAAATCTTCTTTAATTCTACTCTTTTTATTCTATGATAGAGTAAAAACAAATCACTCTAAAATTGGAACAACAAAATTTAGTTTTCAGCTATTATTTTGTTTTTTCATTTTAAAAATAGAGTAAAATTCAAATTTTACGACTCCGTGATAGAATTATTCTATTTTATAAAAAGTGTAAAATAACAATGAAAATATTTTTAATGCTTTTAGACTATCTTTAAATTATAAGTTGTGATGCTAGACCAATAACAATGAGGTAGCTGAATTAATAATTCTAACGGTTGAAAGTAATGCAATAATGTTGTTGAATTTAACGGTAAAATAATCTGACAATATTAAAATAATTCAGAGAGAGAGAAAGAGAAAGTAGATCTATAACCGGGTCCGGTGACCGGTCGACGCGTGAGCGTGCGTGCCGTCACCGGAGCCCCTCAAGCCACCTTTAAAGCTGTTGATTTTCGCTTCGCTCTCGTTCCCTCTCTCCTCTGCCTTGCCCGAGCTCTGGAACAAGGCCGCACATGGCGGATCTGTCTCTGGTGTAAAGGCGTGGTCGTGTTGAGGAAGTCGCGGTGAAGCTCATCGTTCGGCTACTTGGTTTTGTCTCCGGGAGACAGAGGCTCCTCCAGCTCCGTCGACGCCGGTTCCTGTCCCCGAGAGGTGGAGGCTTCGTCAGCTCTGCCGTCGTCAGTCTAGATCCCGGGGGGTGAAGGTGTTCCTTGCTTTGCCTCGCCGACTTTTGGTTCCCTAGTTCCATTTTAGGGTTTGGTTTTCTCCTTCCTTTTAGTTTTACGCTTTTGGTTTGGTTTGGTTTGGTGGAGATCTGGTCGGAGGACGATCGAAGCTCGACCATGGTTAACGGTGATGGTTCGCGTGAAGCTTTCCTCTCGGTGATTGGGATGAATGGTGACAGATGAGATCTCGAACAGTCGATTGATGCTCTCCGAAATTGGGTTCACTTGAGTTGAAGATGTTTGCGGTGGTGATGGTGTGGAGTTAGTGAGCTCCGGTGGATCCGGGTGAATCGACGGTTGGTTACCCGGTGGTGTTTCGAAGCGAGGGCGACGTCGGAGCCGCAGCGTTTGTCCGTGCGGCGGTGGAACCTCGTTTGTCTCCTAGAGTTCTCGTACTTGAGCCTTGGATCCAGATTTTTGTTGTATTTTGGCCCGTTTTTGGGCTTATGTACGTTGTATTGTGGGTTTTTAGGTCGTTTAATCAAATATCTATTGATGGAAAAAAAAATGTTGTTGAATTTATAAAGATGATGACGTGGGTCACACAAATTGAATTTGTTCAACTTGTTGAAAGATAGAAAAAATGGCTTCACGTTAATATGTGTTAAATTTTTATTGGTTGTTTAGAATTTATGACACTTAATTATTGAAACTCAGTTATTTAATAATAAATATTCAACTTGTTGAAAGAAAAGAAAATGGTTCCACATTGATATGTGTTCAGTTTTTACTGATTGTTTAGATTTTTATAATCTTATCTCATCCCCTATATATTAATTGAGAAGCATTTAAAAAATTAGAACCTTAATTTTGTATTAATTAAAAAAAACCTCAAATCCTAGGTGGCACTCTAAATGCCTTCTAAATTCCATTTCAAAGAATTCTAGAGCATCTAATATAATGTATAGTTTAATCTAATGGTGTCACATTATTCCATAATTATATAACATTAGAGAACATTATATTAACCTAAAATATATGAAGTGTGTATTCTTTCCTTAAATAAAAGCTACAGTACATAATATGATTTACGTATATACGAGAATTAATGATTATGAATAATAAAGATTTGATAACAATTTTTACATCCTTCTTCATTTTTGTTTAAATTTATATTATTAAAAAACTTAAACAATTACATTAACCATATAATAAAAAAATTAGATTTTTTCTTATATGTTATATTTTGAATTTTTTAAATGACTTTAAATTACAAAAATGAGGAAATCTTTATATGTTATATATTTTTTTTTAAACGACTTTAAAATACAAAAATGAGGACACCTTATATGTTATATTTTTCTTATATGTTATATTTTGAATTTTTTAAAACAACTTTAAATTACAAAAATGTAAGTTTTCCTTAAATATACGACTAAAAACATTAAAATGACATGTATCAGTTTGATGGTTGATTTGAAAGCTTTCAAAACCATATGTAAGTTAAAAGTCAAAATAATTCAACTATGAAAACAATACTATTCACTTTTTCAAAATTGTGTTCGAGGAAAAAAATAAGGTTTTTATGTCATAATTTGTTTAATGTCCACTAGAGAACATTATATTAACCTAAAATATAAGAAGTGTGTATTTGTTCCCTAAATAAAAGTTACGAAATTACCTAATATGATTTACATATATATAACAATTAATGATTATGAATAATAAAGATTTGATAACAATTTTTGCATCCTTCTTCATTTTGTTTAATTTTATATTATTAAAAAAAATAAACAATCACATTAACCATATAATAAAAAATTAGATTTTTTCTTATATGTTATATTTTGAATTTTTTAAAATGACTTTAAATTACAAAAATGAGGAAACCTTATATGTTATTTTTTTTTAAAAACGACTTTAAAATACAAAAATGAGGACACCTTATATGTTAGATTTTTCTTATATGTTAGATTTTTTCTTAGATGTTATATTTTGAATTTTTTTAAATGACTTTAAATTACAAAAATGTAAGTTTTCGTTAAGTATACGACTAAAAACATTAAAATGACATGTATCAATTCGATGGTTGATTTGAAAGTTTTCAAAACCATATGGAAGATAAAAGTTCAAATAATTCAACTGTGAAAACAATACTGTTCATTTTTTTCAAGAATGTGTTCGATGGAAAAATAAGGTTTTTATGTCATAATTTGTTTAATGTCAAATCCGATCAACCCATTATGTATTAATTATAGTTTTGTTTCATTATTTTTAATAAAAATTGATCCGATCCATCGGAAAGAAATTATATAATAACAAAAAAAAATATTTTATATATATAAATAAAATGATCACATATATAAAAAAAACTATCGATAATATATACAAATAAACTCACCCTGCGCAAGGCGCAGGTCTTATCTTAGTTCGGTTATTGAAACTCAATTATTTAATAGTAAATATTTAACTTGTTGGAAAAAAAAGGCTCCACATTGATATGTGTTTAAATTTTATTGGTTGTTTATATTTTTATAACTTTATCTCACTTTTTTTTTTTTGTAACACTAACTTTATCTCACTAAATTACTGAAACTCAATTATTTGATAATAAGATTTGCCTTCTTTTTTCCACTCAAGCTGTCTTGCAACAACACTGTCTCTCCCTTATCTTCGTTTCTATGTCGTGTTATGGATTCACAGATTCTTGATTAGGCCTGGGCATAAAATCCGGAACCCGAAATCCGAACCGAACCCGAACCGTTATCCGACCCGAAACGTAAAAATATCCGAACGGGTCTTGTAAGGTGGTACAAAAAATATCCGAACCCGAAGTGTTATTAACCGAACCCGAACGGGTAACCCGAAAAATCCGAAATTAATAGTCAATATAAATATTTTGAAATATATATAAGTATTCCAATTATTAAATTCAATATTTGTGGTAATATTATATATAATAATAAATATTAAAATTCTAATAAATTCTTTAAGTACACAATTAGTTATAAATAAGTATTTTATAATTTGCTCATTGAAATAAAAAGTCTACTATTTATAAGGCAATACATATTTTTTACAAATGATGTTTGTTTTCATGTTTGATTTAACATTTTATTGTTATTTTATCAATTTTATATGTGATAGATTAATTTTTATTTAATTTAGATATTTTTCTTTATGTTTTACTTTAAAAAATTTATTTTTTACTTTGGTTATATCCGAACCGAACCGATATAACCCGAACCCGTACGATATATGATTACTCTATGGGTTTTATGATGCAATATAATTTTGAACCGAACCCGAAGTGTTATTATCCGAACCCGACCCGTACTAATAAAATTTTAGTATAGGACCTAGAAGCGTAAACCCGAAAATCCGAAAACCCGACCCGAATGCCAACGGGTACCCGAACGCCGAGGCCTATTCTTGATCTTAACAGCCCCACGAGAAAATTCACAGTCACGAGTCACCAGCATAGACCAAAGACCATAGACATAAAGATTCGTAGCTCTTATAAAAGTTGGACAGACTCTTCATATGACATTCTCTCGATCTCTCTCCCCACCTCAAAGTTTTTTTTATCACGGTTTCGTTCTTCTACGTCCTCTCTTCCTTCTTCTTCCTCTGCATCCATGTCTCTTCTTTGATCTCCGGCAACTACACTATTGACACGATCTCAGGCAACGTCACTCTCTTCGGAGTCCAGTCACTCGTCTCCTCCAACGGAATTTTCGAAATGGGTTTCTTCCAACCAGCTGGTAGTTTTTCAAAGTTCTACATAGGAATGTCGTACCAGCAAGTTTATCAACAAACTATCGTCTGGGTAGCCAACCGTGACGAACCAGTCTCCGACATGTACATATCAGTTCTCAAAATCTCCGACGGGAACCTAGTTCTGTTCGACGGAAGGTACGAGACTCCAGTTTGGTCCCCCGGTCTCAACTCTTCCTCTGCTCACGAGGCCGTTTTGCTCGATGACGGCAACCTCGTCCTCAGGGACGAGTCCGGCTCTGTTCTATGGCAGAGCTTCGACCATCCATGTGACACGTGGCTTCCCGGAGCCAGAATCCGGTACGACAAACGGACCAAGAAGAGTACTCAACGGCTCACGTCGTGGAAGAGTAGTGAAGACCCGTCTCCAGGTTTGTTCTCTCTCGAGCTAGACGAGTCCACAGCTTACAAAGTCCTCTGGAACGGGTCGGCACAGTACTGGTCAAGTGGTCCTTGGAACCCTCAGAGAAACTTTGGCCTCGACAACAGTGCCAAGTCTACGCTTACTGTGGCTCCTATGGGATTTGCAATGACAAGTCCCAACCTTTTTGCCAATGCCCTCCTCATGGGTTTAGGCCTTGGTCGCGAAAAGATTGGGACTTGAAGGATTACTCAGGAGGCTGTGTCAGAAAAAGTAACCTACTAGAATGCTATAAAGGAGAGACTAACAAGTTTCTGCCTCTCACCAACGTAAAGCTACCTGACAGCTCAGTGGTATTGGGGGTAAAGAGCCTTGGTAGTTGCGGCTCGGCTTGTCTAGGAAACTGTTCTTGTATGGGTTATGCACATGAGGAAAGCTCCAATCAATGCTTGATCTGGAGTGAAGAACATGTCTTGAATCTTCAACAACTCGAAGGAAATAACAGCGAGGGGAGTACATTTATCTTAGACTCTGGGCTTCGGACATGCCTAGTGGTTCTTCTTCTGGTAAGAGTAACAAAGCGATGATCTTTACCGCGGTAGTTCTAGGCTCGTTAGGGGTGATGATTAGCTTTTGAAGTCCATGGTGATGTGTTTTCTTTTATGCACAATAAATTTCTCGCAGTTTCCATTTGGATTTATAAAATGTTACTACCACATTTCATTAATGAGACCATGATTAACCCGGGATCTTAGAGTGGGTTCTTATCGGAAGTTAAGAAACTGTTTCTTAACTTTCGCTAAGAACCCTATCCTAAGAACCCGGGTTAATCATGCTCTGAGTGAAATATTTCGTCCTTATCTTGACAGTTATCATACTATTAACTTACAATAAGCTTAAATGAAAACATATAATTTAATTGGTTGAAAAGTGTTATCTAACTAATATGACGTATAGTGATGAGTCAAATGTGAATAAATTAAACTTTCAGAAATTGCTAACATAACTTGTGATTGGATAAAAGCTCTAATTTAATAAAATAAAAAACATTACTATTTAACACATTTTGTAAATAAACAAACATATTAGTTAAATACTATAGAGTAATCAAATCATTAGAATATTATTATATACAAATCTAATCACAATTATTATAAAATTATTAACAAACAATTTTATGCTAATATATGACAATATACAATTTTATCATATTATAAAATATACTATAATAAGTAAATCATATTCCATATGAACTATATAGTTTTATGTCACTTTATTTCATCACTAATTTTATATCATAAATTTTAGTATTACTATTCTATCAATAATTATCATATAACTAAACATAATCTAGATTGTATAATATTATACTTTGGATGAATTTCTACTAAATGCCCAGACAAAACAGTGGTTGGCTTAAACGTTTCAAAAGCAGACTGTTGTGGTTTGAACTGTATCATTTTCATGTATTATAACAAGTTGTTGTAGAACAAACTGATTGTGCTTAAGTTTTGAGGAGAAGAAGAAACAAACTTGGATGATGTGGAGTCTGTTTTTACAGAATCAGAAGTGAGTCGTATTTATTCAATCTCAGACCTCCATGAGCTGTTTTATTTTTCCTTTTCGTCACCCCTTAAATAAATGCCCATAAGAATGTGTGATTTGTCAACAGAAGCATCATGTCACGGAAAAGAAAGAGGACTAACCAACTTCTATTAATGCCTTTTAGTTGATAACAGTGTCGAGATCTCTGGATCTCGTGAACTTGTTTGAAGAAGAAGAGGTGTGCTCCTTAGACTAACGAAGCTTACTTGCGTGAATTCTCCCGCGAAAACTCTTCTTGTGTGTACCATAAAAGCAGACAGTCTAGTCAGTTTCAGGTTTTAGTCTTGCGACATTGTACTCAAGACCGTTCAAGTATAATGGACTCCAAACACACATCCTATCTCCAGCAAGCGAGATACAAGCTTTGGTGTCTTCTCCAAACACACATCCGATCTCCCAATGAGATCATGTTGTGATCATAGTAAGCCAAGCAATAAATCTACAACTTAACATTCTTTGACTGAACCAGAAAAGACGTGTCTATAGCACTGTCGGACTCTTCTCGGACCTTTATTCCACGATGAGAATTGGTACTTATATTCATCTGGTTGATTTCATCTTAAACAATGTAACTAATTCACAAATACAATGTTTGATAACATGCAAGATGTATGGTATGGATATTTTCTGTTTGCATAAACACTTAAACCAAAAGTTTTCATGAAAATAGATGTCATAAGTAAAGTGCTTCAGACAAAAACAAAGAACAAGAAAAGAGAATTTTCACACAATGCTTCTCCATCTACTACTACTATACTACTAAAAACGTTTTAACGAAACTGAGAAACGCAGTCTTTTATTTTCTTCAACGTCCATCCACAGAAGTGAACGAGTCAGCAAATCCAGACGGGCGTGTCGGGATACTTGTCTGTGTATTGTCTTTACTTCCATAAACCGAGGACGAAGATCCAGAGTCATCTCCCGTCTGGCTAAGCCCCTCAGAAGCTTGCCACTTCTTAACCGCCTGCGGAAGCGGAAGATCGTAGTCTATACCGTATAGGTCATCAGGATCAACCTCAGTGGGCTTCCATTGGACTGTGAGCGAAGAAAGAACGTTAACGATGTGAGACATGTCAGGTCTTTGGTAAGGCTCACGTGCACAGCAATGACCAGCAAGCTCCCAAACTTTTTCAACGCTGGATAAGGTGTCCTCGTCGAGCTTGATGTTTGGGTCTATAGCGTTTTTGAAGGCGTTTTCGTCTTTCTCTTTGCTTGCTGCTACACGACGGAACCATGTGACTAGATGGACGCTGTCCTCAGGTTGCGTCTCATCAAGAGCTTTACGTCCAGTGATCAGCTCCATAAGTATAACCCCAAGGCTGAAGATGTCTACTTTGGTCGTCACTCTTCCAGTCACTGCCATAATCAATACCACAAAAACGATCAAAGCATGAAACATGAGACATTAACAGTTAGGTAGGGAACAAATTCAAACCTGCATATTCTGGAGCAAGGTAACCGAAGGTCCCAGCGACACGAGTCTCGATGGAGTATTTGCCTTCAGGGGCTAAACGGACTAACCCAAAGTCAGAGACTTTAGCTCTCATGTCATCACCAAGAAGGATGTTTGATGGCTTAAGATCCCTATGGATGAAACTCTGATGAGCAAGCGTGTGTAGATACTCAACACCCCTAGCTACATCCAATGCAATAGCCAACCTTCTAGTCCAATCAAGAGGTTTCCTCTCTTCTTCTTTCCAGTGGAATAAATGCTGACTCAATGTTCCCTGCGGCATATACTCATAGACAAGAAGCCTCTCGTTACCATCAAGGCAGTAACCGAGAAGCGCAACGAGATGACGGTGACGCATTTTAGTCAACACAGTTATCTCTGATTTGAACTCAGCGAGTCCCTTGTCACTCACAACAGAAGACTCCATCCTCTTGACAGCTATTTTCGTTCCATCGTGGAGTTCACCTTTGTAAACTACACCGAAACCGCCTCTCCCGAGGATATTCTCTTCGCTGAAGTTGTTCGTCACACTCCTCAAAACCTGAATGGATATAACCAAGTTACCAGACTCCACTACGTGAATGTCACTGTTGGCGCTTCCGCTGTGACTGTACGAGCTCTCTGTTCCTCCTCCTCCCCCGTTGTTGAGACTAGAAGCTGCAACAGTGAGTTTAATTGCATCGCTATCACCAGAGTGATGCGGATGAATCACCATTTTGGTGTTTGGACTCTGAACTTTAGCGGGTCTCCTTCTCTTCTTGGCGTAGAGACAAACACCGAGCCCTACAAGACACAATGCACCAACAACACCACCAACCACAGGAACAATGATCTTGACACTGCTTGACTTCTTAGAACTTTCGTTTCCACCGCCACTGTCACTTCCTCCACCAGACCCTTTACTACCCCCTGAAGTTCCAGGAGTTCCACCACTCGGTGAGACAGGTCCATCCTTATCGATGTTAAGGTTACCAGTAGTCAACACATTCACACTTTCCCTGAACTTGGGGACACCACCGTAGAAGTCATTGTTAGACACATCAAGCGTCCTAAGCTTAGGCAAAGTGGTAAGCTCCTCCGGAATACTCCCACTAAGTTTATTATTAGAAAGATTGATAGTTTCCAACGAATCAAGCTTAGCAAAACTCGGAGATATCGAACCGGTAAGCTCCTGCCTCCCTAGATTAACCACAGTAACATTACTCCCCGAACAAGTAATCCCAAGCCAGCTACCACACGGATCATTCCCTTTCCAACTCATAGCCAGCTTCACCGGATAACCAAACGACTCAGCTATAGACAGCAAGGTCTCAACACGAGGATCACACGGAGCACCAGCGGTATCCAGACAGAAGCTATTCGTTTTCGCTACCGCATCAACACTAACAGACTTCTGGAATAACGGAGTGGGTCCTTGAAATAAATTATTAGTCAAATTCACAACAGTAAGAGACTTGAGACCAGTAAACGACGGTGGGACAACGCCGGTGAGCTGATTCTCTCTTACATTGAAGAGCCTCAGAGACTGCAAACCAGAGAGATCAGGGATTGGACCTGAAAAGGCGTTACCTTGGAGATCAACCTCGACGAGAGACGTCATGTTCTGCAGCACCGAGATCGATCCGTTGAGCTTCTGTCCGTTGAGGTAGAGCTGCTGCAACGACGAACCCGACAAGCTCGAAGGCAAACCTCCGTGTAGATTGTTACGAGACAGCTTCAAAGAAGCGAGGCTCGGGAGAGTCTCGGAACCGAAGAAATCAGGAATCGAACCCGTGACGTTGCAGTTAATTAAAGAAAGGTTCTTGAGAGAGGTCGCTTCCTTAACGGTCTCCGGAATCTCCCAAGAAGGGAAAGGGTTGTTGTCTAAATACACCTCTTGCAAGGAGTTCATCCCGGAGAAGAGATTCTTAGGAGTCGAATCGAAGAGGTTGTCGTGGAGGTTGAGAGTCTGTAGATGAGTGAGCCCGGAGAGATCGGGGATCGGGCCGGAGATTTTGTTGGAGAAGAACTCGACGACGACGAGCTCGGAGAGTTTCTGGAGATCCGGAGGGAGAGTGCCGCGGACGCCTTTCTGCTTGAGCTGGATCCGAGTGACGCGGCTGCTCCCGTCGCATTGGACGGTGTCCCATTCGCAAGGGTTGGGGTTCGACCAGTCCACGTCCGATGTGAGATTCAGGCTCGATTTGAGGGATTGCATGATCGTCGCGTCGTCTTGAGGAGCGGCGAAATTGAGGAAGGAGAGGAGGAGGAGACAGAGGAAGAGATGAGATCTGGTCATTTTTTTGAGCTTGTGGAGTGTACTGTTGTTATCTTCTAGGGTTTTACGGTGTCATTGAAGAAGAAGAAAAGGGGAGAGAGAGAGAGAGACAAATTGAGAGATGGAATCGGCGGAGATAGAGGAGAGATAAAGTAGCGAGATAGATGATCATAAAAGCATTGCCTTTTTTCCAAATTATTCTTCTGGAGAAAAATCGATGAACCAGCAAATAAAAATAATGAATTATTAAAGTTTTGTTCCTGGGGACTACGAGAGAGAGAGAGAGAGTGTTGTGTGTGGAACAGAGAGAGAGTGTATATTAATAACAATCGTTGTTTATTTTTGCCTATTTAAGTGGTGAAATGTTATGAATACAGCTGTCACGCGGCGTAATTAAGTGGTAAAAACAGTATAAATTCGGCTAGTCAAACATATGAGTCTATGTTTATATGATCTAAGAACCAAATTACTACTCTACAGTTTGAAATGTTTCTTTTGTAACCTAGAGGATCATATTTTAATTAAGAAGATCGATACGATTGACTAATTAAATGAATTGGTAACTCTCTGACCAATTTAATGCTAAGAAGGGAACAAAAAATCTACTGATCAAGATGAGAAAAATGATATGGTCTTTGATTTATTATTCTCTTGCCTGTATCTCTATGATTGATTTTTCGGCTTTATTCGTTACCACTGATAATATTGATTGTCTTACATAATTTGAATATTTTCTATAGATCTTGGATTTTTCTTCACATTATTTCCATTTGCTTATATAAAAGAATATTATTTCCTTCTTTTAGCTTTCGTGCGACAAACTCCACAATGCGTGAAATGTATCTGTAGACTACTATTGAAAAGGCATTTACGGTGGCGGTGGTATAAACTATATTAATTACGGTCAAATCAGCGGAGAAAACCATCGTAACGTGCTAAAGACAGTTTAGTATACATCGTTTATTTATATATAGATTAATTTCTTTATCCACGAGTCACGAGTCATCGTGGTATTACTGTTTTTTTAATCTTTGAACGAATTAATTAAGAAAATATCTGAGGATTAAATATTTAACGAGTCATTTGAATGGTCTTATCTTCCCACTAATTATTGGACAACAAGACAAATGCGATTGGTCCTGACAAAAAGAAACTGTAAAGACAAACGCCGTGAAATCCGGAGGATATTAGCCACACATTATCATGACATTCGCGGATTGTATAAACGGTCGTTATCTTACGCCGTTTACTTTTTAATTCTTTTTTGTTGGTTTGACGCCGTTTAACTTTTATATGTTCGTTTGGCGAATTTATTACTGAATAGTCAGAATACTGACCACTTTCACGGTAATCTAAACTATTATATTCTCATTGCATTGAATGTCTGTTGTATTGTATTCGCTGATACAAAAATACGTACGGTATTGAAATAATTGAAACCTACTTATAATTTATGAAAAATATAGTACAATTATAAAAGTTTATATATAGAACTCACATATATTACTGTAAAAAAAAATATTACTGTAAATAGTAGATAATTAGTCGAAGGTATTGACAAAAAAAAAAGTAGTTGAACATTTAACACCACCGTATTATACGCACCAACCGTAAATAATTTATTTCACGAAATGGTAGATCGAATACCTTTATTGATGTCTAAAAATGGCAAGACTACGTGAGAACAACTAGTCTGCAACGTTTACGTGACGCACCTGAAGTAACACCTATTTTTTTTTTATATATATTAATAATGAAACTAATCCCGGAGGGCGTATCAGAACAAGACCTCCGTTTAGTTGATGAAGAAACAGTGAACGTTGAAAATAGATTGGGCTTATCGCTAAGTACATGGGAAAGTAAATGAAATAAACAGCGGAAGAGAAAGAATTCCGGCTCGAAGGACCATAATGGTCGCTCGTCATCACCTGAAAAACGCAGCCAACGACACCGACTTAGCCAAGGCCAAGCCGAACACTGTATATTCATATCCTTTTCAAAAGAGGCGCCGACACACAGATTCAACCATCATCAGACACTACTTTCTTTCACCTGTCGGATCGAAACCGTGGAAGTTGAAACAGACCGCACCATCGGGGTTACCACCTTCCCCAAAAGATCCATTTTTATGTCCAAAGCTCTAACCCGAGAAGGTGCTACCCTCCTAAACCGCTGCCCCGCACCACGGAGATTCAAGAAGGTCCACTCCATCAAACTAATAAGAGGCTCATTCACAAAAAAACGGATCCAAGATAGCAGCAGCGCCCAATACCAATAGGCTCCTTTAGACCTGAAAAGCTACTAGAAAGCAACACTACTGATGTAGGGAGCGAGACATCAGAACTGGGATGTGATGCAACCAACAAGCAGAGTCATCGAAGAAGGGACAGGAAGCCGGAGACTACCCAAGCCACCAACTCACTGCTTGCCGTTTCCGAGAACCAGAACGCAGCTAGCTTCATATCGCCAGACTGTCGCAGCGATGACAAAGCTACGACGCCACAAGGAAGCACAGGAGCAAACGCCAAAGAAAACTTACCGGTAGCTTCAGAGGCGGACTGAAAAATGACACCGAATAGAGACATTGCAGATGAGAAAGAGGTCTTTGTATCATTAACCATTTCAATGAATAATCCCTCTATGTTAATTGAGAAATATTTAAAAAATTATACTCTCTCTGTTCTTGAAAGTAGAATTTTCTAGATTTATTTTTTGTTCCAAAATGATAGATTTCTAAAATTTTAAGGTACTTTTAGCAGTTAATGTTGAAAAGTTGTATACTTTTAAGAAACATTAATTGAAAATATTTGAATTGGTTGAATACTATTGGTTGATATTTATTAGAAAATGTATAGTAAAATAAATAATAAATTTAATTGTAAAAAATTAATTGTTTCTTTAATATGCGTGAATACTCTAGAAAATCTTTCTTTCGGGAACAGAGGGAGTAACATGTAGTTTGTACTAATTAAAAAAGTACTCTGCTGAATTATCACGTAATTAAAATACTAATTTTGCTTATATGGCGGCTTGAGAATCAATTGAAAATTTTGTTAGTTCAAAATTAAATTGCTAGGAAATGTTATATTATATAGTATAACCATTATGGATCATTCATTTATCAATTAAAATTAATATATATTATTTCCTTAAAAACTTACAGAATTACCTAATGTAATTAAAATATATATTTCAATTAATGATTTTGAATAATAACAATCTGTATACTTTCTATCATTTGTTGTTTAATTATTTATTATTAAAATAAATTACACAATTACATTAATCATATAATAAAAATTTAGATTTTTTTGTATATGTTGTATTTTGAATTTTTCAAAACAAGTATAAATTATTAAAACTGTTAAAAGTCTCACATAAACTTTTGTGATCAAGGTTTAAATTTTTTTCTATAATAAGATACAATGTTTATAAAATCATGACTAAATAATTTTATTTTAATAGGTGATTATGTTAATATATATATATATTTCATATCGTTTAAATTAAACTATACATCATATGAAAATACATACTTATATTTTGATATCTCCGTTGAACATATATTGAAAAGTTAATATTTTAGTTTTGAAATCTTCATTGTTTTTTTAAATGATTATAAATTATTGAAACCACTAAACATTCCATATTATAAAAAATCGTTGGTGTAAAATTTTGTTATACAAATATGCAGATAATCATAAAATCATATGAGTACAAACTTCTTTTAATAAATATCCATATTAAAAGTATACTATATATTTATGTTAATATCATTTAAATTTAATTATATATTATATACAATAGATAAGATTGATTGTTTTGATTTATTTACCCTAAAATGATTGCGAATAAACAAGAGCGATCGTTTGATTTATATGCGCACGCCAATTTATTATATAATAGTAACTAATTTCTTAGTTATTTAATATATAATTATTATTTTATTATTTAATAATATGCTGAAAAACATAAAATAAGTAATAAATATAAAATATCTATTCTGTACAAAGCGTGGATCTTAACCTAAGTATCTATCTCTTTAATAATTTTAAATCTTAAACATTTTCTAAATCTCAGGCCAAAACAAAATAACGAAATGAGAATAAACTCAAAAATCAATATTTATATCGAGCAATAACCAAAATAACACAAAAATGAGAAATATATTGAAGATACAAAAGACTGGCACGTGAACGTAAACTTCTCATAACCATAATTAACTTTTAAATTGTTAAATCATGATATAAAACTGAGCTGACATAGTTTCATTGTAACCAAATAGTAGACATGAGATTCTTCAGCCTAAACGTTAGGTTCTTATGCGATAAGTGATTTTTTTACTTGAAATATTTTAAAAAATTGGATCAGCTCATTAATAAACAAATTATGTAATTAACAAAAAAGTCTTTAAAAAATTGTTGAATGGCCAAAAATATTAATTCGATCAAGATTATAAATTTTTATTTTTCCGTACGATATTTGTTAAATAATTTTTATATAAATTCACCTTGCACAAGGCGCAGATCTTATCCTAGTATAAATTATTTGTCATCTGATGTAAATAACGATTGTTTTTTGTTTGTTTGTTTAGAATAATCTTTATAGACGCACTGAAGTTTAGAAATGTTGTTTTCTTTTATATATACTAGATTCTTTTTCCGCGCTACGCGCGGATTAGATGCTTCAAATTTATTAATTTAGAAAATTTTCCACTATATTTACAATATTACTAATTGTTTATATAACATTTTTTAAAGTTGAAACTTAAAGCATCAAGAAAAAACTCAAAGATCATTAACGGCGAGCATCATTAGTGACAAATAAATATTGTAATTAAAATGTAAAATATAAAAGATTAAATTAATCTAAATAACATTAATCCCAATAACAATAATTTTAACATTTCATTTGTGAAAAACTTAAAGCATCATTTTAAAATACAGAGAGATAGTATATATCAACAATATTAGGGACATAACTCCCACATCGGGTATCGAAAGAGATCATTAGTAATATACTCCCTCTATTTTTTTATGTAGGTAGTTTTAGGTGAATGTATGATTATTAAGAAAGTTATTAATTTTTCCAAAAATAGCATTTGATATATAAATTAGGTGTAGTTGATATCTTGTATATTTCCATTATCTTATCCATTCATCCATGTGCATTTTGATCATATAGACTAGGATTTAGCCATGTTTAGGTTGCATTTTGCATACATAAGTCTTTATCAGGTATTGGAGTACCACATGGAGTTCTCGGAGACATTTGGGTGTGTTTGGAGCTCGAAAGAGGTGTAAAGATGATCATTGGACGAGCAGAGCGTTGGGAGCGACTTCCAGGAGCGACACCAGCAAGTCGCTCTGACCTGCCTTTTCAGAGCGACCTTACCAGAGCGATGCGGAGAAGTCGCTCGCCATTTCATCCCGGTGGAAGCCGAAAACTGACCCGGAGCGACCTATCAGAGCGACCACTCCAGGTCGCTCCCGAAGCCCAGAGCGACTTGGCCAGAGTGACACCCCGAGGTCGCTCGCATTTCTATCGCATGACGACAACACAATGGAGCCAGAGCGACCTCTCGCAGCGACACAGCGAGGTCGCTCCCGAAGCATGGAGCGACTACTCGGAGCGACGAGCGGAGGTCGCTCGCATTTTCATCACTCGGGAACGCGAGAACGAGTCCGGAGCGACCTCTCGCAGCGACACAGCGAGGTCGCTCCCGAAGTGTGGAGCGACTACTAGGAGCGACGAGCGGAGGTCGCTCCGCGTCTTATTTCTGCTCGAACTTATGATTTCTCAAGGGCCTTTTGGTCATTTGATGATGCACGTTTTTATTTTCTAAACCTATGTTTTAATACTCTGTAAGCCACCAGGAGGCAGATCTATCTTTGTTCTGAAGAAAACCACCAAAAACCTTGAAAAAGGGGATCTCTTTGATTCATTGATCACATGTTCTACTGTTGATTTCTATTCTATTATCTGTATTTTCTCTGAATGATTAATCTGAAATCCAATATGGGTTTAAGAGGAATCATGGAGATTAGTGAGTAATCACCTTTTGAATTCATGGGTTAGGGAGATTAAGGGTGATTAGGTTAGTTCTAGGATGTTTTAGTGTAGATCATTCTTGTTCCTTGCTAGTAGAGTATTCTTAATGCATCTTCTGAGTTGGCCACTCAAAAGTTGATCAATAGGCATTTCCCACCCGAAAGGTGTTTGATGAAATGCCTGAGACAACTCTCCTAGGCTTTTAGTATACTTTGCCAAAGACATTTGTTGTTAAAGATGCTAAGATAGCTAATAGACTTGTTAGTAATGATTGCTTTCATATTATTCAACCAAAGACATTTGATGTTTGAGATATGTTAGCAAATGAGCATTCATCTAGACATAGAGCTTGCTTAGAATTGTGTCTAGGCTTAAGGTTGATAGTTTGATTGATCATTTGCCATCCTTAGTTCGATACTTGATCACCCAAGGTCTAATCCCTATGCCCATGAGTTCTCTTTTCCCTTAGTCAAGAAAGTATCATTCTGTTATTGCTTTCTAGTTTTAGTCATAGCTTAAAACCCATCTAAATCATTGGTTGCACTTAGATTAAGTGAGTACTTGCATTCTCAGTGCTTTGATATCCCTCAGAACTGGTTCGACAATCACTATACTACAACATTTGTCTTAGGAGCCTTGAAAACTCCTAACATCAAATTGGCGCCGTTGCCAAATTCTGAGTAGATTTAAACATTGAGATTTAGTCACTTGCTTGAGACTAAGTCATTTTAATTTTGTTTTGTTACTGATTCTTCTTCTTCACCTACCTTTCACTTTCAGGTGTATGAACTTGAGGAGCAGGGGTCCATCAAACCTAGTTCCAATAGTAGCAGACATCAGAGCTTTTGAGAGGGAGTGTGCTAGAGCTAGAAGAGAAGAAGAACACCAGGCCCACTTGGATATTGATATGGCAGATCCACCGCAAGGGGCAGAACACCAACCGCGGGCAGCTCGACCCATTGGCACTTACGACCGCCCCAACATACATGGTCACAGATTCGGAATCCGAGCACCAGCTGTGGCAGCCAACAACTTTGAGGTCAAGTCAGGACTCCTCAACGTGATCGAGAACAACAAGTATCATGGCTTGGCTCTAGAGGACCCATTTGATCACTTGGATAGGTTCGACAGCTACTGTGGGTTGTCAAAAACCAATGGTGTGTCCGAAGATGCCTTAAAGCTCAAGCTATTCCCTTTCTCTTTGGGGGATAAGGCACGTCAGTGGGAGAAGTCTCTACCCAGCCACTCTATCACCACTTGGGATGAGTGCAAGAGAGCATTCTTGGAGAAATTCTTCTCATCCTCAAGAACTGCTAAGCTGAGAAATGAGATCTCCAGTTTCCAACAGAAGAACTTGGAAGGATTCAGTGAAGCCTGGGAGAGATTCAAGGGCTACCAAGCTCAATGCCCACACCATGGTTTCTCTAAGGAGAGCTTGCTGAGCACATTCTACCGTGGTGCTCTTCCTAAGTACAGGGCCAGACTGGATACAGCTAGCAATGGGTTCTTCTTGGGGAGAACTGAGGAAGATGCAGAGGAGCTGGTTGACAACATGGTAAAGAGTGATGCAGTCTACAGTGGAGACCACGACAGAAGCAGTCGAACAGATGATAAGCAGACGAGGAAGGAGTTGAAAGCTCTACAGGATAAGATAGACATCCTCCTTGCTGATAAAGCCACACAAGAGCAGCTGCACTTTGTTGGTAACCCAAGCCAAGATACACCACCTGTTGTCCATGAGGTTGAGGGCTTGGAAGGTCAGGAAGACCTGTGTTTCATCAACAACAATGGTAGCTGGTACAAAAAAGAGCCCAACTTTCAGTACAACAACTACCAACAGAAATCCTACCCCAACAACCAACAGAGTGGTTATCCGCCTCGAAACAACCAGCAAGGCAGCTATCAACCTCATCAAAACCCCTCATCTGGTTCCTCTGCTCCTCAAGAGAGCAGCACTGACACCCTGCTGAAACAAATCTTGGAGTCTCAGACTAGAAGTGAGAAGCATGTTGGATATGAGTTGAAAAACCTTCATTCCAAGATTGATGGAAGCTACAATGAGCTCAACAACAAGTTCTCACATCTTGCTTCTACAGTCAAGAATTTAGAGAATCAGTTTGCTTCCATGAACACTCACCAGACTCGCCAGCAAGGATCTCTACCTGGAAAATCTGACCAAAACCCCAAGGAGGCCAAAGCTATCACCCTTAGGAGTGGTAAGCAGTTACCTCCTACAACCCTCACCAGTGATGCTGAGAAACTAGGTGAAGAGGTGGCCATCAACTTAGATGATGAAGTGGTGATTGTTGATGAGAAAATCAATGATGAAATCTTGGAGAAGATTGTGGAAGCCAAGGGTAAAGGAAAGGTTGGGGAAGCGAAGAAAACAGTGAAAGATGGTGAAGTTCTTGCTCCAGCAAGTGAGAACTCTTTTGTTCCTCCTCCCTATGAACCCAAACTACCATTCCCTGGTAGATTCAAGAGGCAGCTGCTAGAGAAGTACAAGGCTTTGTTTGACAAGCAAATGAGTGAAGCTCAGGTTGCAATGCCCATCATCGATGCTTTCATGTTGATTCCTCAATACAACAAGTTCCTGAAAGATGTTGTAGCTGCAAAGAAGAAGGAAATGGAAAGCATGATGATTCTTACCCATGAGTGCAGTTCCATCATCCAAAGGCTTGATGTTCCAGAGAAGTTAGAGGATCCAGGATGCTTCACACTACCTTGTGCTCTTGGACCTATGGTATTTGAGAAATGTCTCTGCGATTTGGGAGCTAGTGTCAGCGTGATGCCTTTGTCTGTTGCAAAGAAGCTTGGATTCACTCAGTACAAGAAGTGTAAACTCTCTCTGGTGTTAGCTGATCGTTCAGTGAAGTACCCTGTGGGCATCTTAGAGGACCTACCTGTGAAGATTGGAAAATATGAGATACCTACAGATTTTGTGGTGCTTGAGATGGGTGAGGAGGCTCAAGACCCATTGATTCTTGGAAGGCCATTCTTAGCTACAGCAGGAGCAATTGTTAAGGTGAAAGCGGGCACGATTGATCTCCATTTGGGTAAAGGGCATGTTCTCCACTTTGACATCAAGGAGAAAATGAAGAAACCAACTGTGTTCGGGCAAGCCTTCTACATTGAAGAGATGGGCACTCTTGCTGATGAGCACCTTGAAGAGTTACCACCTGAGGACGACGAGGAGGGAGCATCTCCCTCTACTCATTCTCCATAGAAGGTAACCCACTACTTTCCCTTGTATATACCATTTCGTTTTTTGCATATTAGTTTTCTCTTTTTGGGTATCTCTCTCTCCTTGACAACACAGAGACTGTGTCATTTAAGTTTGGGGGAGGTACCAAGTATTTGATCACGTTTGCTTTGATGATTTTGAGTCTCATGCATTGCATTATACATATATATTTGCATAAAAAAAATTCATTAAGTTTGCATCATTGGCATTTCTAGGAGAGTCTAGAGCATATAGGTTGCATTTACTTGCATTGGGAGCAATGATTTGAAATGCCTTGTAAAGAACATTACTTTGCACCTGAATAGCTTATGCACCTCTCAAAAACACTTGTATGCTTCGAGCCTTGAAGACTCTTCCTGAAACTTGTTGATTGCTGAAACTCAGTCTTTGAAGCCAACTACAACCTTATTTGAACTAAACGAACTTAATGCTTCTTGCTCATGGTCCCTTGTGTACTGAGTCATGGCTATACACACCTGAGTTGTCACATCCTTTATGCCAATCTTATTCTGACAAACTCTAGTGGTAGACCACTCCCAAAACCTTTCCCTCCTTTTAAGCTTTCATTGTTTGATGAGTGAGGCCTTCTTCGGAAAGTCTTACATGTGCATAATGTTGAGAGTATCGGGAACGACAATGCTTGATCTTCATTCTTGCTAGATTGGGCACTCTATTGTCTAGCTATAGGTGGGAGGTGAGAGTTGTGATTATGATTTGGGAGCAATGAAAAAGGAAAAGAAATGACTCTTTGTGTTTAAGTGAATTGTCTTATTGGGATAAGTAGAAAAACCTCTAGCTCAAGTTATGAAAAGTCTTGGCCCCCATCTAAAAAAAAAAAAAAAAAAAAAAAAAAAGAGAAATAAAATATGAAAAGAAACGAAAAAGAAAGAAAAAGGGGCTAGCAAAGTTGTTAGGAGCTAAGTAATGTTTTGAGGTTGTGAAAAATCCCTTGTAGATTTCAAAGAGAAGGAGTTAATGTTCTTAGGATCTTTTGGTGAGAGATGTGAGTTGGGTTTGGCATTTGAGAATGATTGTGTAATTGTATGTTTGGGAAAAGGGTAGAACAATGGAGATTGAGCATTGTATGCATGAGTTGATCCCTTTCTTAGATATATTATGTGCAATGTCAAGGCTACTTGTTTCGAGAGTAAACCACCTTAAAGATTTTATGTTTCGAACCTCTTGAATCACTTGAATAAAAGTCTTCCCTCACCCAACCAAATGACTTGGACCAACTTACCATTTGCAAGAATTCACCTGATGTTTTGTGCTTAATGAATGTGAGAGTTGGTTGATTTGAATGTGTGGATGCATGATGATGAGTGTAGGGATGAAAAGAGTTCAGATAGACCTAGAGAAGCTAGAGTGTAATAAGAGAGTGTGCTCGTGCTGGATTAGATGTTGAATCGAGTACTAGTTGTGTTTCTTTTGGCTATGAGCTCCCACCTTCAAACCTCTCTCCCTATGAGTTCTAGAAAGTTCACTTGTGGACAAGTAAAAGAACAAGTTTGGGGGAGTTGATATCTTGTATATTTCCATTATCTTATCCATTCATCCATGTGCATTTTGATCATATAGACTAGGATTTAGCCATGTTTAGGTTGCATTTTGCATACATAAGTCTTTATCAGGTATTGGAGTACCACATGGAGTTCTCGGAGACATTTGGGTGTGTTTGGAGCTCGAAAGAGGTGTAAAGATGATCATTGGACGAGCAGAGCGTTGGGAGCGACTTCCCGGAGCGACACCAGCAAGTCGCTCTGACCTGCCTTTTCAGAGCGACCTTACCAGAGCGATGCGGAGAAGTCGCTCGCCATTTCATCCCGGTGGAAGCCGAAAACTGACCCGGAGCGACCTATCAGAGCGACCACTCCAGGTCGCTCCCGAAGCCCAGAGCGACTTGGCCAGAGTGACACCCCGAGGTCGCTCGCATTTCTATCGCATGACGACAACACAATGGAGCCAGAGCGACCTCTCGCAGCGACACAGCGAGGTCGCTCCCGAAGCATGGAGCGACTACTCGGAGCGACGAGCGGAGGTCGCTCGCATTTTCATCACTCGGGAACGCGAGAACGAGTCCGGAGCGACCTCTCGCAGCGACACAGCGAGGTCGCTCCCGAAGTGTGGAGCGACTACTCGGAGCGACGAGCGGAGGTCGCTCCGCGTCTTATTTCTGCTCGAACTTATGATTTCTCAAGGGCCTTTTGGTCATTTGATGATGCACGTTTTTATTTTCTAAACCTATGTTTTAATACTCTGTAAGCCACCAGGAGGCAGATCTATCTTTGTTCTGAAGAAAACCACCAAAAACCTTGAAAAAGGGGATCTCTTTGATTTATTGATCACATGTTCTACTGTTGATTTCTATTCTATTATCTGTATTTTCTCTGAATGATTAATCTGAAATCCAATATGGGTTTAAGAGGAATCATGGAGATTAGTGAGTAATCACCTTTTGAATTCATGGGTTAGGGAGATTAATGGTGATTAGGTTAGTTCTAGGATGTTTTAGTGTAGATCATTCTTGTTCCTTGCTAGTAGAGTATTCTTAATGCATCTTCTGAGTTGGCCACTCAAAAGTTGATCAATAGGCATTTCCCACCCGAAAGGTGTTTGATGAAATGCCTGAGACAACTCTCCTAGGCTTTTAGTATACTTTGCCAAAGACATTTGTTGTTAAAGATGCTAAGATAGCTAATAGACTTGTTAGTAATGATTGCCTTCATATTATTCAACCAAAGACATTTGATGTTTGAGATATGTTAGCAAATGAGTATTCATCTAGACATAGAGCTTGCTTAGAATTGTGTCTAGGCTTAAGGTTGATAGTTTGATTGATCATTTGCCATCCTTAGTTCGATACTTGATCACCCAAGGTCTAATCCCTATGCCCATGAGTTCTCTTTTTTCTTAGTCAAGAAAGTATCATTCTGTTATTGCTTTCTAGTTTTAGTCATAGCTTAAAACCCATCTAAATCATTGGTTGCACTTAGATTAAGTGAGTACTTGCATTCTCAGTGCTTTGATATCCCTCAGAACTGGTTCGACAATCACTATACTACAACATTTGTCTTAGGAGCCTTGAAAACTCCTAACATCAGTAGTCTAAACCAATCATTAATAAGTATATATTATTTGATTGGTCACACAATATCCAATAAAATAAAAGTTACTTAAAATTATGAAAACTACTTATATTTTGAAACAAACAAATTTTACTTAAACTACTTACAATAAAAAACAGAGGGAGTATAATATAGATGAGTCACTCCTCTTATTACCAATTAGTTTTAGGTTGGAAGTTCATCTAGCTTAATATGGTATCAGAGCCCGATCCAAACAATCCAACCCGATCCATTATCGATCAAGCCCAAAGTCGACCCATCGATCCTTGCCCAAACATTCCGAGATTGACGTTCAAAGAGCCATCATCTCGAGATGGCGTATTAGGGACATAAGTCCCACATCGGGTATTGGAAGAGATCATTAGTAATATATAAGATAGATAGATCACTTCTCTTATTACCAATTGGTTTTAGGTTGAAAGCTCATCTAGCTTAATAAACAAAACACGAAAAATTGCATGCGGCTTATACAACTTTGAATACTTATCTAAAAATTAATGAGTTAACTTATTTGTTAGATTGCTTGGCATAATATAAGTTCATTTATCTGTTGAGAAAGACGAAACAATCATAAAAAGGTTGCTCACATGTCAGCAACTAAATCAATCACGAACTTGTGTCTGACACATGCATATACACAAATACACTGTAATTACTTTTTGTCAAATACACAAAACTCACAGTGTACTGTAATCCCGACACATATTATTGCCCGGAGACAAACCATTATTCTACTTGGATTCTCTACGTATTCTGTGTCAAGGATCCCAGAAAAGCTGGCTCCCACAGTTACTATTTGTTCACTGACCATATAACTTATGGGAATTCCTCAACTCAGCTCCTCGGAAAACTTTATTTGTGGAGAAAACGAAGATGCAAATCATAAGTAGATGAGACCCTAGAGATAATATATGGTGCATTTCTTACGGTAAGAAGTGTCTCTTTGTCGTGGGGGATAACAAAATCATCAAAGTCTTGTTTTGAATCGGTTGACTCAACTTTCAAGTGCTTTAAATTGTAATTCTTTTGTAGGTCAAAGTGGGCGCTAAAAAAAATATTTTCAGTGATTATATATATGTACCTCATTTAAAAATCTATTCAGTAGCTGTTCTTTTTGCATTCAATGAAGCTAAAGGTAGCAACATAAAGCAGTGCCAAAGCGGGAGCTCAATCAAGATGAAAAATTAATTTTAAGCCCAAGATTATGACTCAAGAGAAGGAGGGTGTTGACAGAACTATCGTATACTTAGGTCGAAGACTACAACATTGGGATATATGTATATGTCGTGTATACTGATCCCATCGAATCTTCTTTCTCGGCTGAGGATCTACCTCTGCTTCTCTAAGAGCTTTGCTATTGTTGATGTAGTGATCACAATCTACATTCATAAGATAAGGAGCATTAGATAGAAACCCCGAGATTTGCGGAAAGAATTCAAATAATATAATCAAGGATTAGGCATAATCATTTACTAAAAGATTCATGGCTCCAACATTTTATGATGGTCAACTCTGGGTCTCTTCTCATGGGAAGACAAACCAGCCTAGGCAGCTTGTGGTTTTATACATCGCAAACACCATTGTTTCAAAGGAGAAAACATGAAAATAAACAGATAACTCTGGGAGTAATGTGTACACTCAGCACATATAACAAAAATGAAACAGTTAAACGCCTCTGAGAATCTCACCTAGATCAGGACAGATGATCACAAATATTATTACCAGGCCAGGGAGTGCATTTGTGCCTAGTCAAGACTTCTTCAGACACTTTCTGTGCAGTCGCAACTAAGCATTGAGGTTAACCTTGAATTCTTCATAATCTCTCTGTGTCCAGGATTAGAAAATGAAGTTATGTATAAAGGAGCTAGGATACAAACCTTCATGGTTCATCGTTCCCCAAACTCAAATGGCTGCAAAAGAAAGCGAAACGACCAAATCAGATTATGTGTTTTTAGTTTAAAAATATAAAAAGAGAATGAGTCCGTTTAACCACAAATCAAATTCTCACTGTCATTACCTCTATCCCGTGAGTAAAGCGTTTAACCTCAATCAGATTCTAGCCGCCGTACGATTAGCTCTACTGTGGCTCGTCTCAAATGTACAAACCCATTGGTGAGAAAAAAGAAAGGCATCGATTTATATATTGAGAAGGGGAGAAGACGAAGAGAGCTTGGAGTCCGGAGATGATGTTGTTACTCAATACTCACTTTTAATTGGGCAGCAATATCTAGCAGTCCAATATCTAGCAAAAAAAGTGGAATGTGGAAGATAGAAAGTTTTGTAACAGACTGGTTTTAATTTTTGCAATCGGCAAGAAATATAGCGGAAGAGTGTAAATAATTGATAACATGGCTCTCTGTGAGTGTTAAACCAGAAGAGTGGGATAGACAAACAGATTTGGCATCCCTGTAGATATTAGGGCTATGGAAGTATTACGATTGGGCCGAATATCTGGAAGCGCTGAGATGCTTTCGTGGCCTAATAGCTTGATTATTAAGAAATGACCGTGATAACGTGGTGGTTTAATTGGTTGAGAATATTTTGTCCTATGTGGACAGCTTTAGAAACTTCTAAATTAGTTCTTTTTATATAGTAGTGATATATATATATATATATTTTTTTTTTTTTTCCTTAAATGTTGTTTTATTGTGCTTAGTAGATGTTCTAAATCTATTAAGATGAGATTGCAGGCAAAGACAATGAGGAGAAGCCACATATTGTAGTATCGATGCATGAAGCCGACAGAGGCTCGTACCTACACATGACTTCCTTGTCTTTTGCAATCACAATCACATTCTTCAACATCAATAACTCCACATGTTAATAAACCAAAGCTCCAAAGACAGCTACTTTAGAAACCAGTTTCAGACTCCATCACTATAAGTCACAATCAACTTCTGATTTACTGCATTTGAAGATGAATTTATCTTCTTGAAATAATACCATGTGTTACGTCAAACACAAACCATTACTCATCTTATAGATATGCCACAGTCCCGTAAAAAATCCAAAAGACCCTTCAAGAAATTTGCACTTCTCAAGACAGAGCTCGATCTCATGAGATAGATTTGACTAACTGATCAGTTATTAGCTACATACAAACAAATGTTTTCTTCAACCAACTTAAATTCTCCATCTTTTTGCCAACAACATAACTTCTTGAACTATCTTGAAAGTACTGATTCTGAACACGACAAAGTCACATGAGAAATAACCTGAGAGATACCAATCATAATTAACCATAACCTTGAGTCTTCACGTCTAGAGGATCTTACACATAGCTGTTCCTTTGAATCCTTTCGTTCGTTGACTTCATGACTGCTGTCGCCAATACAAGGTTTCTAACAGCTACTAGAACACAGACTGATTCACAGTACTAATTACCGTTTTTAATCAACTTTCTGTGAGATTTCTCCACGGCACAACGATCTTCTCTATCACAAGACACTAAACAAGAGTCCTAGCAAATTTTCTTTCGAGCCTCGGGGCATATACTTTCTTCACCTAAACCAAAACTCAGCTTTACCATGTTTGCTGAGAACCTCTTCAACTTGTTTACAAACACTTCCCATCTTGCAACCCCTGCAACTAACCTCTGTTCAAATGTTCTATCAACGTCCGGGCATCATCATCTATGCAGTTCCCGGTGACCCTAATTATACAGTCACTGTCCTATCAATTTACTGCACGATCATCCTTGTCATGTAACCACCAATGATCTCAAGCTTCATATCTGCTTCATCAACATCACATGACTCATTGACTCTTCTCTTCAAAGTTCATTCAATGGCTGAGTTTCTATCAACATTATGCCGATCCCCACCAATGATCTTTTGCCTGTGTGAGTTGGTGGGAGCAGCACCACGTCTAAGTCTCCCATGTTATCAGATACTCCGGACACAACTAACTTCTAAAATATTACATGAAACTGCATGGAATGAGAAGTACAGAACAACAAACATAAGAATCGAACATTCCTAACTTACACGTTCCAACTTATATTACAAGTTCGTGAGTTTTTTTCTGTCATCCTCAAAGTTTGGGCAATGTAAATGTATAAAGACGTTTGTTGTACCATCGAATGAATGGATATTTATTATTTACTCTGGATTTAAATATAAGATGTTTAAAGTTTTATACACATATTAAGAAACAATAAATACACTATTTTAATTGTTACTTTTTGACCGCTCATAATTTTACTTTTTAATTTATGTTTAAATTTTAAAAATAAATGTATTAATTATATTTCAAAACATCATACATTTGTATACAAGATAAAAATATAGAACATCTTATATTCGTATCCGCATAGGCGTGCCTACGGTGTATTGAAAAAGGCACTCGCCTCAGACCCTCGATCAATATGACTGTTTTTAAGGCTCCAAAATTTAAAATAATTTCTAGACTAGTGGTTTAGATTTATTTTAAAAAAAAAACATTTCTACGAAAATTAATTAACTCACTTTCTGAATTCATGTATTTTTTCTATATAACATAATATAACATATTTACGTTATAAATTTATTCTTTTACAGTATTAGACTTGTGTATTTGGTGAAAATAATATATCATTTAAAAACTGTTTTCATTACGATTGTAAATAAGTTTATTTTTAAAACTTGTCTTAGGCCCCTACAGCTCTTCTCATGGCACTGCGTATCCGTAGGGAGTATGTCTTTAGATAAATAAAAAACAAAAGGTTTCGGTACAAATCGAACTCTGGTAAGGATTAAATATCAACACTAAACCGTCGTTTCACAAACATTACTGGTCAAAACCCAACTCCCAAAACCTCTGAACCCTATATGTACACACGAACCAACCAAGTTGCATGTTTCTTTTCTAGCACGATGACTCTTTCTTCTTCAACTTTGGCTACATGACGAATCTGAGATTGGGTTAGCTTTGAATGATTTGGCAACAGACTTGTAGAGATTCTCTTCTTCAAATGGTTTAGAGACATAACCATCCATTCCACTTTTCAGACACTCCTCGTATGTCGCGTGGATCACATCAGCGGTCATGGCTAGAATCGGTAAATGCCATTCCAGCTTCGTCTTCTCTTTAGCTTCCTTCTCCATCATCCTTATCTGACGAGTCGCTTCAAACCTGAGAACAAAACCAAACTTAAAAACGAATTCAAACCAAGTATTACCAGACAGAACCTAATGAGTTTAAAGTGCGGCTGGGATTTTGAACCAAACCTAACCCTTTTGGTTAGATTCGGTAGTATTTTTGAAAAAGATGTTTGTTTTAAGTTCGGTTGGCGATCGGTTACTTTCATAGTTTCGTTTTCTTAATAAAAATAATATAACCTTTACCTTTTTAGCTCTTCTGTTGAACCTGTTATCGGCAACCTCCGCACTTCACCGCAACGTCGGAAGATCCATGCATCTTCAGAGATAGTTTTCAACTGGTCTCAAAACCTTTTGTTTGGGTTCTTCAACGTCGATTACGATTTTTTTTGCATTCTTTGGGTTTCTTCTCTCGTTAGCCACTCCTATCTTTCATTATGTTTTAGTTATGTTAGCTTTCTAGTTTATCGTCGAGTATCTCTCCGGTTGTAACCGACTTCTTAGTTCTTTGGGTTTTTAATTTTAATATAAGCATCTATTGTTAAAAAGAAACAAAAAGTATTTGTGTGCGTGAATGTTGTTTTGTAGTTAGCAGAGAATCCCTTATTAGACTATATTTACGAAGTGATTTTGCCACATGTCCTTTGTACAATCAATTTCACAAAACAAATATGACATTACTACTTAAATTGATGACATGTCTTATAACTTAATATGACATGGACAATTGCATTTAATGTTAATTTATATTTTTGATAAACTTTTTAAAATATGGTAATAACTCATATATTACATTTAATGTCAATTTATATTTTTGGAATTCTTTTTAGAATATGGAAATAACTCATAAATCATCATTAAAATAAATATTTTCAAATATGGCATTCTAAATTTCGAAATATAATTTAATTATATATTTTTAAATTATAAAATTTTATTACTAAAATTTTCAAAAATGTATACAATTTTTTTTTGGAAAATTATAAAAATTTAATTGTAAAATCATTATTTTCTTATATATCTACAAACTATGATAAGACATGCGCCTTGCGCAGGGTAAATTTGTATGAAAATTATTTAAGAAATATTGTATGGAAAATAAAATTTATATTATTGATCGAAATAATATTTTTGGTCCTTAAACAATTTTTTAAAAACTTTTTTGTTAACTACATAATTTGTTTACTAATGAACTGGTCGTATTTTTAAAAATCTTTTAGGTCAAAAAAATTATTTATCACTTAAAAACCTAACGTTTAGGCCGAATAATCTCATGTCTACTATTTGGTTACAATGAAACTATGTCCGTTCGGTTTATATCATGATTTAACAATTTAAAAATTAATTATGTTTATGAGAAGTTTACGTTCACGTGTTAATCCTATCTATCTTCGATATTTTTCTCATTTTTGTGTCATTTTGGTTATTTGCTCGATATAAATATTAATTTTTGAGTATATTCTAATTTCTTTCTTTTATTTTGGCCTGAGATTTAGAAAATATTTAAGATTCAAATTATTAAAGAGATACATACTTAAGTTAAGATTTGCGCCTTGTGCAAAATAAATATTTTATATTTATTACTTATTTTATATTTTTGTGCATATTATGAAATAATAAAATAATAATTATATCAACCAACTAAGAAATCAATTACTATTATGTAATAAATTGGCTTGCATATATAAATCAAATGACCGCTCTTGTATATTCTAAATAATTTTAGAATAAATAAAGCAAAACAATCAATCTTATCTATCGTATATGATATATAATTAAATTTAAACGATATGAAATATATATATATATAAACATAAAAACCTATTAAAATAAAATTATTTGTTTGTATGATTTTATTATCATCCCTAGAATATATTTGCGAAGTGATTTTGCCACATTTCCCTCTACAATCATTTTTACAAAAAAAATGATGACATGACTAACAAGATTGATGACATGGCTTATAATTACTATGACATGGAAAATCACATTTATTACTGACATATATTTTTGCTAAACTTTATAGAATATGACAATAACTAATACATTATATTTAATATTGATTTATATTTTTGTTAAACTTCTTAAAATATGGTAATAATTCATAAATCATCATTAAAATAAATATATTGAAATATGCATTATCAATTTCGAAATACATTATTTAATTGTATTTTTATAATTATACAATTTTTATTACTAATATTTTGAAAATTTTCTACATCTTTTTAAAAAAAATAATAAATTGTTAATCGTAATTTCATTAGTTTCTTTTAGGTATCTGAACATTTTATAAATATTGTTTAGTTATAATTTTTAATAACTATACAATTTTTATATGATTTTTTAGAAATTGTATACAAGTTGATTTAATACATTTAACTAAAATAAATAGATAAATATTTATCTAAGATTTGAATTTTAAATATATTACATATATTATTAAATGTAATTTAAAATAAACAAAATTATTTTTTCTTAATTATATGCTTAAATAATCAACTTTATATTAAATATTAGTCAAAAATAATAAAATATATAATATTAATAAATATCATTTTAAATACAATTTAACTTTTAAGAAATTTATCACTGTACATGGTGCAGGAAAATACCTAGTTGTATCTATATTTACGAAGTGATTTTGTCACATGTACTTTGTACAGTCAATTTCACAAAACAAATATGACATGGCTACTGAAATTGATGTCATGTCTTATAACTTAATACTAGACCCTAATCCGCGCGCCAGCGCGGAATTGAATTTACGGGTTTTGGTTATTTATTTAACTAAATAATGTATTTGTAATATTTGATGTATTATATTCACCAAGTAAATAATTTTTTGGCATTTTAGACCATCTATTTACGATGAATATTCGATATCATATAAAAAATTGAACAAATAGACGTAATTAGAGAATTGTAGACGATATATAAAAACAATGGTTATTAATGTAAAATATGAAGAAATGTTATATTATGACTTAGTATGGCATAAAAGATTATAAATTAGTTATACATATTTAAAGAAAATAAAATGATTTTTAAACTTCTATGAAAAATTTAACATATAAAAAAAGGCGATGAATTAGTCATCAAATTGTAAATAATTTCATAATTTTATTAATAATAAATTATTTATAGTCTTTGTTTTTCGTCAAGATAATTATTAAATGTCCATAACATTAATATGTTAAAAGGCCATATTATGAAAGCCGATGTTGTAACCGTTTTTTTCCGGGAAGTGTAACAAAAAAAAATTACATTTAACTCTTCGTTTTGTTTAAGTTTGTGTCGGTAAAAGATTAAAAAAAATCTCTCTATCTTTTTCAATGTTCAATTTGAAGCTTATTATGAGAAAATCATACGCAAATATAAGCAATTGGTTGGAATATAATCTTTATATTCTTATAAATTTTAAATTTATTGTTTCCTCTTTTGCAAGCAAATCAATTACCGAAGTAATAGATCAATTGGTTGGAATCAAATCTATTCTTATAATTAGTGTAATTATGGTTACAGTTTCTATATTTAATAGGTACATTAAATATACGACATTGAAGATATTTTGTTTTTGATTAATAGAATATATTAGATTTTGAGTTTGTATTTATTGATTTGTTTTTTTATAAAGCTTAGAAAATCAATGGGATGATTGGTTGGTTGATACATCCTATAAAGAAAACGAAAACTATAGGTGGTTTGACTATTGTACATCGAACGATGCATGATGTAAGTTGACTATATAAAACTTGAGCATGATCATTTCAAACTAAAGTATAGGTAGGTTATACGCATTTGTTATATTGTAGTTAATATATTTTAAATAATACATAAGTCAAGTGATTCACGTTTTCGTAAAAATAAAATTCAAGTTCATTATTGGGCCGTACTCGTCCGTAATAAGCTACGTTAAACATGATGCATTTTTAAGTTCATTTAATGACATTAAGTTTAAATTTCATTAAGGAAAACTCATTAATTTAACTGGAAAAGACAAACATTAAAATAGGTAGTTAATTTAATTCTCAGTGGCATGGAAGTGTAAATAAGTTAGAAAACTTAGGGGTATTTTTTAATGGGTACTTCTCTTTTAATAACATAGATGACATGGACAATTGCATTTAATGTTAATTTATATTTTTGATAAACTTTTTAAAATATAGTAATAACTCATATATTATATTTAATGTCAATTCATATTTTTGGAAATTTTTTTAGAATATGGAAATAACTCATAAATCATCATTAAAATAAATATTTTCAAATATGGCATTCTAAATTTCGAAATATAATTTAATTATATATTTTTAACTTATAAAATTTTATTACTAAAATTTTCAAAAATGTATACAATTTTTTTATAAAATTATAAAAATTTAATTGTAAAATCATTATTTTCTTATATATCTACAAACTATGATAAGACTTGCGCCTTGCGCAGGGTAAATTTATATGAAATTATTTAAGAAATATTGTATGGAAAATGAAATTGATATTATTGATCGAAATAATATTTTTGGTCCTTAAAATTTTTTTTAATTTTTTTTTGTTAACTACATAATTTGTTTACTAATGAACTGGGCTTATTTTAAAAATATTTTAGGTCAAAAAATTATTTATCACTTAAAAACCTAACGTTTAGGCCGAATAATCTCATATCAACTATTTGGTTATAATGAAACTATGTAAGTTCGGTTTTATATCATGATTTAACAATTTAAAAGTTAATTATGCTTATGAGAAGTTTACGTTCACGTGTCAATCCTATCTATCTTCGATATTTTTCTCATTTTATGTCATTTTGGTTATTTGCTCGATATAAATATTAATTTTTGAGTCTATCCTCATTTTTTCTTTTATTTTGGCCTGAGATTTAGAAAATATTTAAGATTCAAATTATTAAAGAGATACATACTTAAGTTAAGATTTGCGTCTCGTGCAAAATAAATATTTTATATTTATTACTCATTTTATATTTTTTGTGCATATTACGAAATAATAAAATAATAATTATATATTAAATAACTAAAAAATTAATTAATATTATGTAATAAATTGGCTTGCATATATAATTCAAATGACAGCTCTTGTATATTCTAAATCATTTTAGAATAAATAAATCAAAACAATCAATTTTATCTATCGTATATGATATATAATTAAATTTAAACGATATGATATATATATATATATATTAACATAAACACCTATTAAAATAAAATTATTTGTTTGTATGATTTTATTATCATTGTATCTTATTATAAAAAAAATTTAAACATTGATCACAAAATTTTATGTGAGACTTTTAATAGTTTTAGTAATTTATACCCGTTTTGAAAAATTCAAAATACAACATATACAAAAAAAAATCTAAATTTTTAATATATGACTAATGTAATTGTGTAATTTATTTTAATAATAAAGAATTAAACCAAAATGGTAGAAAGTATACAGATTATTGACAAATCTTCATTATTTAAAATCATTAATTACTATATATATATCATAATCACATTAGGTACTTCCGTAGGTTTTATTTAAGGAAATAATATATAATAAATTTCAATTTGATAAATGAATGGTCCATAATGAACATACTATATAATATAACATTCTTTAGCAATTTAATTTTGGACTAACAAAATTCTCAATTGATTTTCAAGTCGCCACGTAAACAAATTAACATTCTAGTTACGTGACAACCTAGCACGACTTTTTTTTAATTAGTAACTACAGGTTCTAAACTTTTTTTTAGATGTCAAAAAAAAAAAATTTAATAGTTTTAGTAATTTTGCTGTTTTTAAAAATTCAAAATATAACATATATGAAAAAATCTATATTTTAATTTTATAGCTAATTTGATTGTTTAATTTATTTGAATAATATAAAATTAAACAAAAACAATGGATGAGATATGAATTGTTATCAAATATTTATTATTATAATCATTAATTGTCATATATATATTAGTCATATTTGGTAATTTCGTAGCTTTTATTTAAGAAAAGAAAAAATAGTTATTGTACACTTTAATTAATTTTATGATTAGTTTAATGAAAAGTAAAATATATACTTAATTGGACCAACATATTTTCTAAGGATTTTGAATTTCATTCTGGTGATGACACGTGGCTATAATTAGAAGTTGTAATGTTTCTCAATTAATATATAAGGGATTTTATAAATATTGTTTGATTTTATTTTTTGGTAATTATGCAATTTTTAAAAATTTATTTATTATATTTAATTAAAATAAATAGATAGAAAAATCTATCTATGATTATAATTTTAAATATATACATGCATATTCGTAAATATAATTTTTATGTTTAATTAAATCAAATTTATATTAAAATATTGATACGAAAAAAAAAAAATTAAAATATTAATAAGAATTTATTTTAAAATATAATTTATATTTATCTGTTAAAAATATTTTAATTTTTTTTTAGTGTACATGATGCAGGAAAACACCCGGTTTGATTTGTATAAAGAAAAACGACAGACAAAAACGTGGGTATAGTACAGCTAGATCAAATTGTCAATTTCCTTTATTACTTTCATTTAGTTTTTAAATGGGCTTCTCAAAAAATTATCTTTATTCTAGTCGGTAAGACAGGTCCTTCCTTTCCGATGTTAACGTTGCAGTAGTCACCACATTCACACTTCCGCTGAACTTGGGTATATCACCGTTGATATTGTTGTAAGACGCATCAAGTGTCCTAAGGCCATCATTAATCATAGCCTCTTAACTGGGATTTTTACCTTCGGTTAAAAGACGATTCTTCACTTTTTTTTAGATTTTAACTAAAAAAAGTTAAGAACCGTTTCTTAAATAAAAGATATAAAAGTCGTTTCTTAACAAAAAAATGTAAAAAAACAAAAAAATAAAAAAATATCAAATCAATAGTTAAGAATCCCGGTTAGGAGTTAATGATGCCCTAAGCCTAGGCAGAGTGATAAGCTCTGTCGGTATACTCCTGGTGAGTTGGTTTTTTTTTTTTTTTTTGCTAAAAATGTAAATGTCATTACTAGAATGATGGTTTGGTTACAAATTTTTGAACCAGAATCTGCTAATTAAAGCCATTCAGTTCTTAGGAGCTGCAAAAAAGTAAAAAACCCCTAAGAAACTATGATTTAGGTCCAGAGCAAACCACTAATGGTGAGCAATGAAGCTAATTTAAAACTAGAACAAGAGACAGCATAATTGATCCCTTACAAACTGCTTCCTGATCACCTAAGACGACCAAGAGAATAGCTACAAGCAGTTCGGACGAACACACACCCGAAGATGGCTCCAAACGGCTTCAACGGAGGCGCCTAGAAGCGGCCCCGAAACACCAGAGGAGGAGGACGCCGAACAAACAGACCCGAAGCTAACGCAGCAGAAAGACAAAGTGTAATCCCGACATCCCAACCAGTGAAGAGTAAGAGCAGAAATCAGGTCAACGCAGGCGGTAATATCACCCTCTCAACCGGCCACAGACCTAGAAGATGTGGTGGAGACATCGAGAGGGAACACTTTTGCCGGAGGCAGAAGAAGGGACGTGAGAACGCAAAAGGAGGCTGACGAAAGACTCCTCAACAACAGGCAGCATCAATTGTGAACAGAGCTTCACCTTCAAGCAAATACACCTTCAGAGGGTTGTCCTCAAAACCCTAATTATCAGCATCAACAAACGAGAAGGGGGAACACAAGAGCTCACAAGAGCTCACAGAAAAACGCCATGGCAGCTGAATCTCGAACTAAGAACAGAGGTCCTCTGTGGCGAGCCTACACACCACTTTTCACTCAGAGACTGAGAGGAGAAGCTCTACACATACCTTGGGCCAGCGGTGGAATAAATCGATTGGAGCGAAACCTAGAGCCAGGAGCAGCGACGGCGCGTCACACGAAAATGGTGGTTCACGGGCCTCAGATCTGACCCAGATCTGAGCACAATTGACTCATCCCAGGCTGATTCAAAGCCCCTAAGGTACCCTCGATCTACCTCGCCTCGCCAGAACTCCGGAGAAACAATGGACGCCCATGATTTCCGATAGATCTAAAGAGAAATCCAGAGCCGCCAAGCAAGGAGGAGAGACATGACGAGGAGAGTAACAGGGAGAAGGCTTGGACATGGGAGCACTGTCAGGGGTGGCGACCGGAGCAGAAGCATCCGGCCACCAAGACGGTTGAGCAGAAGACGTGGCGGCTAGGTTAAGGGTTTTGGGGGAGAGACCCTAGAGAGGTGTTTTTGAACATGTTATAATTCTTTGACAGTCTGGTGAGTTGGTTGTTAGAAAGAATAGATATCGCTCCTGCCTCCATTTGTTAACAACTGTACCTTACTTCCGGAACAAGTAATCCCGAGCCAGCTATCACAAGGATTATTCCCTCTCCAACTTTTGGCAAGCTTCAAAGGAGAGAATCAGCTCACCGGCGTTGTCCCACCTTCGTGAATTTGACTTATAAATTCTACCCCGCTGTTGATGCAATATCCTACAAGAATAGCTTATGTCTAGAAACTCCTGGTACTCCGTGTGATCCACATGGACCGACTCCGTTATTCTAATTCATCTTTACTATTGATTTTCAAACTAATTATTATTCAAAAATTTAAGACATTATATACATAATATATATTTTTTTTTCTTACAATATTTATATTCCTGAATTCGTGGACAACCACTTAGTTAAAAATTAAAGATGAATTATTAAAGTTTTATATTTGTGTTTTTGTCTATTTAAGTGGTGAAAATATTATGAATACAGCTGGCACGCGTAATTAGTTGGTAAAACAGTATAAAATCGGGAAAATATTCATTAGTCAAACAAATGAGTAGTTAATAGTTAATATTCATTAGAGCCGCTGCAACGACGAAGCCGCTAAGCTCGAAGGCAACCCTCCATATAGATTATTCCGAGATAAATTTAGAGAAGCGAGGCTCGGGAGCGTGTGGGAGCTGAAGACATCAGGAATCTAACCCGTGAGGTTGCAGTTGACGAGGGAAATATTCTTGAGAGACATTGCTTCCTTGACAGTCTCAGGAATCTCCCACGAAGGGAAATAGTTGTTGTCGAGATAGACTTCTTGTTACGAGTTCATCCACGAGAAGAGGTTCTTCGGTGTCGAATCGAAGAGATTGTCGCATCTATAATAATTACTAATTTTTTATAATGTCCATATATGATTTATAAATAATTAGGCTTTGAAGATTGGAATGATTATATTTAACGGATCATTTGAGAACTTTGATTAAAAAATGTTTTGCATTTAAGTCAAATAATATAGTGAATAAGGTAATGTTATGATTTAAAAGAATTCTAAGATGGATTTTTGGTTCGTTGATTGTATGTTTTGTATTATTATTTACATAAAGAAATAAATATTTCACAAAAATATGTAAAAAATTAGAAAAACATTACCAAAAATATAATAAAAAGAAGGAAATGATAACGAAAAAAATAAGAAGAGGCCGAAGAAGATGCATAATATATGTTGGAAAAGTTAATATGATAATTAAATATATAATTCCACAGGCATTTAATATTACTAAATATTCATCAATTATTTTTACATCAAATTTATAGAAACTTTACTATTGATTTTCAAACTAATTGAAGTTAAAAATTATATTTTTAACGTTTCTAATTATTATTCAAAATTTATGACATTATATACATAATATATATATATATATATATCTTTATATATATATGTTTGGAGGTGGAAGAAGTGAGACTTTTATATTCTAGGGTTTTAGGTTTTACGATGGCGGCATTGAAGACGAAGAAGAAAAGGAAAAGCATTGCCTTTTTCTCCAAAGATAAAAACAAATTGTATGAACCAAAGAAAAATCCTACCTTAATATATTAAACGAGAAATCACTTAAATAACTTTTGCCTAGATGTTAATCATAGAGAAAGTTTAAGATTTTTTTTATAATTTGATTGGTTGAAGGATATTCAATTTTTAATTATTTTAATTAGATATAAAATAAAAGGTAAGTCTAGAACTAACTAATATAACTTACCAAATAGTATAAATGATATTACAAATAATAATTTATGATAACTAACTGTTAAAATTATAGAAAGTGTAATAATGTTTGATTAATTTTTTTTATATTTATGTACTACATAATATAATTATTCGAATAATATAATCATTTATATAAATAAAATTCATCCTATATATTAAATGAAAAATTACTTAAGTGGCTTTCTGTTATGTGTCGATAACGGGTAAAGTTTCAAGAATTGTTATAATTTGATTGATCGATGATTTTTAATGTTTATTTATTTTAGTTAGATCTAAAATTAATGATAAGCTTATAAGAAATTAATACCACTTACCGAATAATCTATAGAATATTGCAGATAATAACTAATGATAACTAACTGTTGAAATTATAGATATATTAATAATGTTTGTTCAATTATTTTTAATATTTATAAACTATATAAAATAAATAAAATATTTTTATATTTACATAATGAATTGTATAAAATGAATTATATAGGAGGATAATGAATTTGTATTCTTACTTAAAAGCATTATATTTTATATAAATTATCATAATAACTATTAACATCTTCTAAAGTTCATATTACATGCTTTATAAGACATATATAAATTTTTGTATCAAATTATTTATCTTGGCTTATTATATATTTTAAATTATGATAAAAGTTTGTAAGTCATCTATAAGAGTTTATAAATTAATTTATAAAATCTATTTTTAAAATCTCATCATACTATGCTACTATATATTAATTGAGAAGTCAGTTAAGATATTTTTGTTTATGTGTCGATCATTTATGAAATCTTTAAAAAAATGTTATAAGTTGATTTGTAGATAATTTTTAATTTTTATTTATATTTTTTATTAGATTTAGAAAAAGTCTATAAACAGTTAATATCACTTGCCAAAAATTTATATAATATTACAAATAATTATTTATGATAACTATTTGTTGAAACTATAGAAAGAATAATAATGTTTAATCATTTTTGATATATTTGTAAACTACATAAAATAATAAAAAATTTTTTTATTAAAATTGATATATTGATTTTATATTCTTCTATAAAGTCATATATTTGTATATAAAGTATTATAATAACTATTAATGTCTAATAAAATTCATACAAGCTTTATAAATCATTAATAAAAAGTATAAATAAATTTATAAAATTATTTATCTTAGATTATCATATGTTTTAAATTATGATAAGAGGTTTTAAGTCTTTTATACAAGCTTATAAATTAATTTATAAAAACTATTTTAAATTTTCATTTTATACTAAATGAGAAATCACTTAATTATTTTTTTTCTTAGGTGTCGATCATATAGAGAGTTTGAGAAATAATATTATAATTTTATTTGTTAATGATTTTAATTTATTTTATTTTATGAGTAAGAAAATTAGTTCTAGAACCAGTTTTATAATCATTATCCAAACGACCTAAATATATTGCACAAAATAATTTATGGTATAATGCTTCATAAAATAATTTTTAGGAATCAAGTATTTCTAAATTATATAAAATATTTCAAAAGTTTCAGTATTATACCTTCAAAACTTAAGTAATTTTATTAAAAACTGAATCATGAATATTATATATAACAAATTTTGGTATAATTATCAATACAAAATATCAAAAAATATTTAAAATAGTCTTATTTATCCTTTTTTAAAAACAATCATTCTTAGAAAAATATTTAACAACAAACACATAATGATAAAATCATATTTTAATTAAAAAAATTATAATAAATATATGGTTACAAAACATTCAAACCCGCGAAATCGCGGGCATCCACCTAGTTTTATATATAAAAACTCACATATATTACTATAAATAAAGATAAGCAGTTGAAGAAAAGTATCTCACACTAACACCGTCGTATTATACGCACGAACCGTACAAATTTATTTCACGAAAATACGAAATTGTAGATAGAAGACCTTTATTTATGTCTACAAGAAAAATGGTAAAGACTACGTGACAACAACTAGTTTGCAGCGTTTACGGTCGACACATCAACCAACACCTGTTTCACTTCTTTATCACTAACAACTTCAATGAATATAAAAGTATAAATTATTTGTCACTGAAGTTTAGAAATGTTGTTTTCTTGTGTTTAGTAGATGGTTCTAAACTTCTAAATCTACTAAGATAAAATTGCAGGCAAAGACAATGAGGAAACACCAGATATTGTAGTATCAAGGCAAAGACAATGAGGATACGCCAGAACTTGGTTTACACATGGATTTCTTGTCTTTTGCAATCACAATCACATTATTGCACATCAATAACTCCACATGATGATAAACCAAGTTCCAAAGACAGTCACTTGTAAAGCAGTTTCAGTCTCTATCACTCAAATGAATGTTTTCCTTCATCTTATAGCTATGCCAAACAATCTTGTAAATCCAAAAGACCCTTCAAAAAACTTGTACTTTTCAAGACACACTCGATCGCATCAGTCAGATTTGACCAACTGATCAGTTGTTATTAAGCTACAGCTTTAGGCTACTCCGTTTTATCACATCTCCATTAGGAATTACTTTAACACAACAAATGTTTTATGCAACCAACTTAAATTCTCCAATCCTTTTGCTAACAACAGAACTATCTTGAAAATACCGAGTCTGAACACGACATAGCCACATGAGAAAGAACTTGATACATACCAAGCATAACTATAGTTAACCTTGAGTCTTCACGACTACAAGATCATACACATGGTTGATCCTTCCTTTCCTTGACTTAATGACTTATTTCGCCAAATATATAGAAGGTTTCTAAAAGCTACTATAACACGGACTGGTTCATTGTACTAATCAGCGTATTCAATCAACTTTCTGTGAGATTTCTCCACTGAGAAACGTTGTTCTAGATCACAAGACTTAGACACCAAACCAGATTTCTAACAACTTTTTTTTGGAGTCCACTTGATTTTATTTTAAGATGAATGTTCAATTTATTCATAAAAAACTGTATGTACATTAAGTGCAACTTGTTTTAGAGTTTTTTAACAGAACATTGCAACATGAAACTAATTTTTAGTGCTAAACCAAACAAAGAAAAGGAAATCAGCCAGCTTCCCTCCTTTCTTGATACGCAAACTACTCTTGTTTGCAACAATAATTAACTAGACGTCTCTGCAAAATCTGCAACCAAACCGTAACATCCCGAGTTGTGATATGTAGAAAGGCTTAAGAAAATTGATTTGGGTACCTATATCACCAAAGTTGACTTACATTTTCCGTCACACATCCGTTTAGAACTCTAAAGTTAAGCGTGCTTGGGCTGGAGTAGTGAAAGGATGGGTGACCTATCGGGAAGTGATTCGCGATACTGTGCAAGTGAGACTAAAACACGGAAAAATGTCGGGTGGTAATTGTAGGGTAAGTAAACAATGATTTCAGGCTTTGAAAAAAATTAACAGACCGATCGCTGAAACAGGATGGGGTCCATGGGCCGAGAAAGCGGGCGTGGATGGCCCATTATTTGTGGGCGGTCGGGGCGTTATAAGTGGTATCAGAGCTGGTTAGTTATCTCAGTTCTGACCTGAGAGGCGTCTTGAGACATGTCGTAGGGCGCAACGAGGACGTTGTGTTCTTTGAGAGGGGTGAATTGTAACATCCCAAGTTGTAATATGTAGAAAGGAGAATTGATTTGACTACCTATATCACCAATGTTAACTTACCTTTTCCGTCACACATCCGTTTAAAACTTCAGAGTTAAGCGTGTTTGGGCTGGAGTAGTGAAAGGATAGGTGACCTATCAGGAAATGATTCGAACCGTGCAAGTGATACTAAAACACGGAAAAAGATCGAGTGGTGATTGCAAGGTCAGTAAACAATGATTTCAGGCTTTGGAAAAAATTAACTGACCGATCGCTGGAACAGGATGGAGTCCACGGGCCGAGAGAGCAGGTGTGGATGGCCCATTAGCTATAGGTGGGCGGTCAGGGCGTTATAAGTGGTATCAGAGTTGGTTAGTTATCTCAGTTCTGGCCTGAGAAGCGTCTTGAGACATGTCGTAGGGCGCAACGAGGACGTTGCGTTCTTTGAGAGGGGGTGAATTGTAACATCCCAAGTTATAATATGTAGAAAGGCTTAAGAGAACTAATTTGACTACCTATATCACCAAAGTTGACTTACCTTTTCCGTCACACATCTGTTTAAAACTCCAGAGTTAAGCGTGTTTAGACTGGAGTAGTGAAAGGATAGATGACCTATCGGGAAGTGATTCGCAATACCGTGAAAGTGATGCCAAGCATGGAAAAAGATCGGGTGGTGATTGCAGGGTCAGTAAACAATGATTTCAGGCTTTGAAAAAACTTAACGGACCGATCGCTGGAACATGATGGGTCCACAGGCCGAGGGAGCGGGTGTGGATGGCCCATTAGCTATGGGCAGTTGGGTCGTTATACAAACTCTGTCCAAGTGTTCTATCAGTATCACATGACTCTTCTCCTCAAGCTAATTTAATGGCAGAGTTCTATCAACATTATGCAGTCCCCCATCGATGATCTTTTGTCTGGGTGAGTTGGCGGGAGCACCACGTCCAAGTCTCCCACCTAATAAAGACGTTTGTTGTACTATATCGAATGAATCGATATTTATTAGTATGTCTTAAAATAAAATAAAAAACAGAAGGATTGGGTACAAATCGAACTCCGGTAAGGATTAATATCAACACCTGAACCGTCGTTTCACAAACATTACTATTACTGGTCAAAAGCAAAGTCTCAAAATCTCCGAGCCCTATATGTACACACGAACCAACCATGTTGCATGTTTCTTTTTCTGACACGATGTTTCTTCTTCTTCTTCTTCAACTTTGGCTACATGACGAATCAGAGATTGGGTTAGCTTTGAATGATTTGGCAACAGACTTGTAGAGATTCTCTTCTTCAAATGGTTTAGAGACATAACCATCCATTCCACTTTTCAGACACTCCTCGTATGTCGCGTGGATCACATCAGCTGTCATGGCTAGAATCGGTAAATGCCATTCCAGCTTCGTCTTCTCTTTAGCTTCCTTCTCCATCATCCTTATCTGACGAGTCGCTTCAAACCTGAGAGAACAAAACCAGAACGTAAACCAAGTAGTACAAGACCAAACCTAATGAGTTTAAGTAGGGCTGGGATTTTGAACCGAACCAAAAAAGTTGAGAGTTTGGTTCGATTTTGTAGGTTTGAAAAGGTTTGGTTTGGCAATCGGTTACTTTGGTTTTCTTTAAAAAAAAAATAACCAAACCATATCAAAAACCCAAACCGAACCAACCGAACTCATCCGAAATTTTAACAAAATTAATCAAAATATAAACCCAAATCAAAAACTTATGTACGATTTTCAAAAACCAAACTTTATTTTGGATTTAATTCGGTAAGATTTATGTTGAGCCGAACTAACCGAAAATCGAGCTACCGAACAGCAGGCCAAGTTTAAAGGCTTACCCGTCCATCTGAGGCATTTGAATATCCATGAAGCAAGCATCGAAACTGTGTGGAATCTGAAGCAAACCCAAAGCAACTTGACCACTCTCTGCACACACCACCTCTGCTCCAAACTTCTTCAGAGCTCCTGCAGCTACTCTTCTGTTCACCATATTATCATCAACCACCAGAATCTTCTTCCCTGTAAGCAAACTCTTGAGCGTTGCTGGTGATGATCCCTCAGGATGCTGCTGTCTCGCCTTTCTCAGCTCGAGAACTTGCTGTAAACACGCGCCGATCATGCTTGCTCTCAACGGCTTCATTATCACCGTATCCGCAAACCCTGCTGATTTAGCTCTGTCGAATTCTGAATTCGTAATGTTCGTTGCGAACAGAGCGAGTTTCGGTGTCTTGCGATGCACGTTTCCGTTGGTTCTTGAGTTCATCTGACGTATCTCCGCGTCTATATCTTCGGTTGATATCCATGAATCTTTCTCCACCAAGATCATATCCAGTTTCGTTGTTCTGCAAAAAAAAAGATTCAATCTTTAGATGGAAACAACACATATAAACATAAAAGATTGAATCTTTACTAACCCTGAAGGAAGAGGAGAACCGTTTCTTCCAGACGCAGTAGAAACAGCGGTTCTGAGACTTGTCATGACATCAACACTGATCCCAAGTCTTTTCATATGGTACCTAGTCACCGCAGCTCGAACAGGCTTAGCATCAACAACAATAGCTCTCATCCCTCTAAAACTAGAAGGCAAATTCTCAACCGTAGGCTTCTTCAGACTACATTTATCACACCTCTCAAACACAGCGGTGAACCAGAACGTGCTTCCAACGCGAGGCCTGCTCACGAAACTTATCTGACCGCGCATAAGCTCGACGAGACACTTGCTTATACTCAAACCAATCCCAGTACCTCCGTAAGTTCTCGAAGTGGAGCTATCCGCTTGCATAAACGGCATGAAGACACGTCCTTGCGCGGTTAAAGGGATTCCAATGCCTGTGTCTTCGATAGAAACCATAAGCCTGACGTTACTGGAAGCGTCGAACTCTGATGATGTCAACAGCTCCTCCGACGAGACTAAGTGTTTGAATGAGTCCCAGCTGTTTCGACCGTCAGCAGCTTCGTAACCGCTCAGTGTGTTGTAACTCGACGGGTTGGAAGCGGCGGTTATGTCTTCAGAGGCTACTCCTCCGTTCAATGCGGGTTTGGATTCAGCTCCGTCTTTTGATTGTTCCGCGAGATGGACTTTGACAAAGATATGTCCTTTCTCTGTGAACTGTGTCAAAAAAAAAAAGACATCATCTTGTTCAAACAACAATCTACTTCCACAGGGGGGACAACAATAGGGCAGGGATTTTAAATTAGACTGAACCAAAATTTTGGTTAGGAGTTCGGTTCGATTTGGTAGGTTATTTAAAAAGTTTGGTTTTTGGTTCGGCAGTCGGTTACTTTAATTTTCTTTAAAAGAATTGAAAAATAACAGCCAAACCATACCAAAAATCTGTACTGAACTAACAAAATTTCAAACCGAACTAACTGAAGTTAACGAAACTTATTTTAAATTTTAACAAAATTAAACCAAAATATAACCAAAGCCAAAAACATCGGTAGGATCTTCAAAAACCCAACCAACCGAATACCGAACTGAACTTATTTCGGGTTAATTCTTCAAGATTTGTATTGAACCAAACTAAACGAAAACTGAACAACCTGAACCCGCAGGCCTAGACAAGAATATAGGAGGAAAGGAACTAACTTTAACAGAGTTTCCAACGAGGTTTATGATGATCTGTCTGAATCTCCCTGAATCTCCTTTGACTATCTCAGGTACCTTGTCTGAAACGAAAACCGCAAGCTGCCAAAAAATTCAAAAAAATCAAGAAGTTAGTAAGTAGCAGCAAACTACAAAAAAAAGGACTTTTCCTTATACACTACTCTTTTACCTCAATGCCTTTGTTCCTTGACTCCTCAGAGAAGAGAGAAAGAACATCATCCAGTATCGAACGGATATGTCTTCAAATTATTAATACCCTCTTCAGTCACTACTTTGCTGCATAAGTCGCGGAAGAAAACACTAATCCCTACATAGATAAAAGACATAATTTTCATAAGTATTAAGTTTTTATAAGCATAATTGTTAAATATAAAAATAAATTAAATTGTAAAAATATAAGATACCTGCAATTGCTTCATGAACATTACGTGGCAATAATGCCGAAAAAGCAAACGGAAGGAGGCGCTGCATAATTACATGACAATCATGACTCTTCAAGCCAGTAAACTTTTCTTCGCTTCTATCAACGCAGTTCCCCAAATTTGATGCATATCCGTCATGAAATTTCACTTTATCTGTAATTCAATCAAAGAACTCTTCTTTTCTAGCACTATCCAGCCGATAAATGGGAAAAGGGGCCGTACCATTCTCATCAACGTGAAGTTCAGAATGATCACAGATATCGACTAAATCCAACCTTGACTTCAAATTATCCTTCGTTTTACCTTGGATGTTAAGGACTGTGTTCATCAGATTGTCGAAGAAGTTCTTCTCAATATGCATGACATCTAAATTATGCCGCAATAGATGACTCTCCCAATATGGCAGATCCCAGAAAATACTCTTTTTGTGCCAGTTATGTAGCTCTCCAACCGCACTGACTCGAATGTTTTCATGTCCACCTACATCTGACGTCTTTTCTGCATCAAAATACCTAAATTGCTTCAACAAATCTTTCCCACTAACTTCCTCAGGTGGACCATCAAACACCTGCTTGTTCTTCGTAAACGAAGTCTTACTCCTGCGGTATGGATGATCAGGTGGTAGAAATCGTCTGTGACAGTCAAACCAACACGTTTTCCTTCCGTTCTTTAGTTGGAAAGCATCTGTGTCATCTTGACAATATGGACATGATAGCTTCCTATGTGTTGTCCATCCAGATAACATACCATATGCTGGAAAGTCACTTATTGTCCACATAAGTACTGCCCGCATCTGAAAGTTTTCTTTGCACGAAACATCGTATGTCTCAAAACCATGTACCCATAGTTGTTGCAACTCATATATCAGTGGTTGAAGAAACACATCTAGTGATCTTTTAGGATGATCTGGCCCGGGGACGAGAATTGAGAGAAACAAAAACTCTCGTCGCATGCACAAGCTCGGCCGTAAGTTGTACGGTGTCACAATAACTGGCCATAGAGAATACTGTCTTCCATGCTTTCCAATGGGCTGAAACCATCAGTAGATAATCCAAGATAAACATTTCTTCTCTCTTCCGCAAATTCTGGATATGTTGACTGGAAATGTTTCCAAGCCTTCGCATCTGAAGGATGTCTAATCTCACCATTTGTGGAATGCTCTGCATGCCATCTCATTGCTTTTGCTGTGCGCTCACACTGATACAACCTCTTCAATCTTTCCGTCAAAGGCAAATACCACATTCTTTTGAACGGGATCAGAACTCTTCCCCTCGTCTCCTGATAACGAAGTTTCCCACAAAATTTGCATACATTCCGTGTCTCATCCGCTCTCAAGTAGATCATGCAGTTGTCAATACATACATCTATCACTTCGTACGGTAGTTGAAGACCGGCAACAAGTTTCTGAACCTCGTAGTATGAACCCGGTGCAAGGTTATCCTCAGGTAGAATACCTTTGACAAAATCAGTAATCGCATCCATACATTCTTTAGCCAAATTATAGTCTGTTTTAATACCCATTAATCTAGTTGCAGATGATAAGGCTGAATGACCATCTCTACAATTTTGATACAAAAGGCTGTTTTCCTGCATCCAACATGTCAAAAAATCTCCTAGATTCGGCATTTGGTTCTTCCCCTCTATAATGATCATGTACCATCTGCTCAGTACCTACATCATAATCTATATCTGTTGTAGATTCTTCTAACCTAATATCAAGCTGAAGTTCACTAACAGGCTGAGGTTCGCTAGTACTACCATATTCATAACCAGTTTCCCCATGAAGGTACCAAACTTTATAATTACGTGAAAACCCTTTCATATACAAATGAGTCCAAACATCAAATTCTTTTATAACCTTATTATTATTGCAAGTAGAGCAGGGACATCTTAACATACCACTTTTTGCATCCGGTTGCTGTTGAACAAGCCTCATGAATTCTCCAATCCCTTGAACGTATTCTTCCGTAAGCAAATTGGTGTTCGGATCCAAATGAGGTTTATCCATCCACGAACGATAATAAACTTCTGAAGACATGATTTTCACGGAATTGTTATGACTAAAGAGAATGAAGAGAGAATGAAGTGTGAATGAGTTGAATGAGGAGGAGTTGTATTTATAGGAAATTGCTTACGGCCCTCCGACGACTTTCCGACGAAATTCCAACGGATGTAAGGCAGTCCGTCGGAATACCGTCGGTATTTTCCAATCTCAAACAGCTATACAACGGTCATATATATATGTCGGCAACGGTCACATGGTTCGTCGGAAATTCGTCGGATACCGACGACTGTAACGGTTATATCTGTTAATCGGAATGTCGTCGGAAGTTCGTTGGTATATTCCGACGAATTTCCGACGACGACAACGGTTACATTTTTTATCGGAATGTCGTCGAAAAGTCGTCGGAAAATTCCGACGAGCCATGTTTCGTCGGAATTCCGTCGGAAATGACCGACGGAATTCCGACGACTTCAAATTTTTGGTTTTCGTCGGAAATTGGTCGGCAATCCGTCACAAACGTCCGACGACATTGTTGTCTGTCGGAACCTCCGTCGGAATTCGGCGTGTTCTTGTGGTGAAAGGAAAAACAAACCTGACAGTTTTTCAACAGAAGTTAAGATCTTTTTTTTTGAGAAAAGAAGTTAAGAACTTGTAAGAAATAAAAAGAGGATATGTTAAACTAACGAAAGAAAGGGACAGTAAATTAAATAATTAGCGAATTACAGAGAAATAGCAATACTTTAAAAATTATCTGCAGCGGGGTCGGAGAGAGATAAGAAGCACAGAGGAGGATCAGAGACAACTTGAAACAAATCTGAAAACCTATATCTTTGACAAAAAATTCTGAATCCTACACAATCTTTTTCAATATATAAACTTCTGAAAAGATACAACTCTTAAGTGAAAGATGACGAAGTTTCCACTGAAACCCTAAATCTGAAAAGATACAACTTTTAGAGGGGAATAAAATTTCTGCAATTAGGGGGCACCTTTTGAAGAGATACGATGAAGATTGAAGACGTCTATTCGTAATGTGAATTGATGGCGTCATACGCTTCACCCTAAACACAATTGTATCTCTTAGATTATGTTCTAGAAACTACTACCACCGTTAGATCTTAATTTTTTTTCCTATAATAAAAAGATTACATCATCGGTTATAGAAAATAGGTTTGCTATTATATATAGATGTCTACAAAAAAAATGGTAAGACTACGTGAGAACAACTAGTTTGCAACGTTTACACACCAACCATCACCTGTTTCAGTATATAAATTACTGTATTTATCATCTGAAGTGAATAACAATTGTTTCTTTTTATGTTTGTTTCGAATAATATCTGAAGTTTAAAAATGTTGTTTTCTTGTGATTAGTAGATGGTTCTAAATCTAGTAAGGTAAAATTGCAGGCAAGGACTATGAACAGAGGCGGATCTACATTGGTGGGTACGGGGTCACGTGCTTCCATCTATTTATATATATTTCATGTTTACATTCGTTGCGAATTTGTAGAATAGCTCAGTGGTGTTTAGTGTGCCCCCATTTAGAGTCATGTGAGCTGTTCGACTACCCACATTTGCAGTTTCTTAGTTTTATATTTCAGTCTTTTTGTATGTAGGTCTGCACAAGAAACATCTTTTCTTCGTGCACCGGTGCATTAAATATGTTTTGCTATTAGAAAATATTTTTTTTTTCTCTTTTTTCTTTGAAATACTTCATAATTTGTTTAATTTTCATTTAGAGTAGACCAGTAGAATGATTGAAAATATAATATAGTTCATGTTCATTTACGTGTCGCGTGACCTAAGATTACGTTCGTTTACGTGTCGCGTGACCTGCGACTTGCGACCTGCGACTAAACCTGCGATCTGCGACTAAAAATATGTTCGTTTACGTGTCGCGCGACCTACGATCTGCGACCAGTTGCGCGATTAAAATTTTCTTAATTTTTGGTCGCTGTTTTTTTGGGCGACTTGAATGGGAACCCGCGACTGGTCGTGCGATCAGTCGCGCGACATCAAAACGAACAATAACTCGCGACTTGCGACATGCGACCAATCGCAGGTCGCATGTTACGCGACAGCAAAACGAACAACAACCTGCGACCTGCGATCAGTCGCATGTCGCATGTCGCAGGTCGCGCGATAGGTAAACGAACATGGCCATAATATCCAAAATTCAAAATTTAATTGTTTTAAAATATAATATTTTATTCAAAAATTAAAATTAGGTACATATAAATTATATAATATATTTATAATATTGCGCTCCCAATTAAATAAAATTTTTAATCCGCCACTGACTATGAAGGTTAACAAACCAGTAAAAAGAAAAAGATGATAATACTCTCTCTTATTCAGAAATGAACATTTACAAAGTCAATATATAGGAGGCTCGGAATCATCTAGACCTAATGACCTCCTAGCTTTACATGTAAAGTAAATTACACATCACATAACGATAAGAACATATTGAATCGATTGAAGATAAGGTTGTTCGTCCTTGCCGTACTCAACTCTGTCTTTCCAGCTGCTCCGCATACCGACAAACACTGAGACGATGACCGTTGTGTAGTGGGATCTGGTTGGGCTTCAGTTCTTTTCGTGTAGTCATTGATTTTACCTTTTACAAAAAGTAAAATGTACATAAATTATTATAATATTTTTTCATTTAGTAACTTTCATCAGTTTCAACCGATAAGCATGCTCTTATCACAATTTTCTATTTTCTGAATTCTCACGATTCGTGTTATTTATCTCATACGTAACCTCAATTTTGTAATAATTAAAAAAAATATCTTGTTTATGTGTCAATCAATTAGGTAGTTAATTAATCATACGTGTCAGCCTCACATTGAAATTGAAAAATATGTTGGTCCAATTCGATTTTTATATCTCACTAGAAACATTTAATACCAACTATATGATATCATATGATATTAGCTAAAGCAAGGTGGCTATTTATTATATATTATTTCCTTAAATAAAACCTACGGAATTACCTAATGTGATTATGATATATAGTAATTAATGATTTTAAATAATGAAGATTTGCTAATAATCTATATGCTTTCTATCATTTTTGTTTAATTCTTTACTATTAAAATAAATTACACAATTACATTAATCATATATATTTTTCATATGTTGTATTTTAATTTTTTCAAAACGTGTATAAATTACTAAAACTGTTAAAAGTCTCACATAAAATTTGTGATTAATTTATATTTTTTTCTATAATAAGATACAATGATAATAAAATCATATAAATAAATAGTTTTATTTTAATAGGTGTTTATGTTAATATATATATATATATATATATACTTCATATCGTTTAAATTTAATTATATATCATATACGTACGATAGATAAGATTGATTGTATTGATTTAATTATTCTAAAATGACTGCGAATAAACAAGAGCGGTCATTTGATTTATATGTGCAAGTCAATTTATTACATAATAGTAACTGATTTTTTAGTTATTTAATATATAATTATTATTTTATTATTTCATAATATGTAGAAAAATATAAAATAAGTATTTATTCTGCACAAGGCGTAGATCTTAACCTAAGTATGTATCTCTTTAATAATTTTGAATCTTAAACATTTTCTAAATCCCAGGCCAAAATAAAAGAAAAAAAATAAGAATAAACTCAAAAATCAATATTTATATCGAGCAATAACCAAAATGACACAAAAAAGAGAAAAATATCGAAGATAGATAGGATTGACACGTGAACGTAAACTTCTCATAACCATAATTAAATTTTAAATTGCTAAATCATGATATAAAACCGAGCCGACATGGTTTCATTGTAACCAAATAGTAGGCATTAGATTCTTCGGCCACGTTAGGTTTTTATGCGATAAATAATTTTTGACTTAAAATATTTTTTAAAATGGGATCAGTTCATTAGTAAAAAAATTATGTAATTAACAAAAAAATTTTAAAAAATTGTTTAAGAGCCAAATATATTTAATTCGAACAATAATATAATTTTTTTATACGATATTTCTTAAATAATTTTCATATAAATTTAAGCACATGTCTTATCCTAGTATCATATAAATCAAAAAGATATAAATAAAAAAGATTTATTCAGTTTTAACTTTTACTTTTCTGTTGAACTCGTTGTTATCCTAAACCTTTGTATTTGGGTGCGTGAATGTTGTTTTGTAGCTAGCAGAGAATTTGATTTGTATAAAGAAAGAAGACAGACAAAAACGTGGGTGTAGTACAGCTAGGTCAAAATTTTCAATTTCCTTTATTAACGTGATCTATGTTATTAAAACTGAATTACATTTTAAAATCGTTTAGAAACATAAATTGCAGTATAAATGAGAATTGTTTAGAAACATGAATAAAAATATAAAAAAGAAGTATAATGTCATTTTATTAATTTCATTAATATAATTACATTAATTTTCTTTCCATATTTCACTCAATTTAACAATTTCATTAATTATATTACCTTAACTATACATCACATCTTTAATTATATTACAACAATAATAATAGTGAAGATTTCTATTTTTTAGTTAATCAACGTTAAAGTTGTGACAATTATAAAATAAAAAAATGTAAAATAACTGGATTTTGCATATGGTTAAACATTCGGTTTAATTTGTTTTACTAAAACTTTTATTTTTAATTTTAGTTTCAATTGGTGAAAAATTACGTAGCCAAAATCATAATTCAAAGACATGTTTTGTGAATACAATAATAACTTAAATCAAAATAATAAAAATGTATTACATTTATTGTCACCTAATTTTTCACTCCATATAATTATTTAACTAAATAAAAAACTCTTTCTATTTCACTTAATTTAGTCAAACACATAGAAAAAGTATTTTTTATTAGTTTATAAAATCAGTTAGGCATGAACATTAGCTTTTCATTTAGGTACGAGTTATTTTTTTCGGGAATCGTTTTTTTTTTTAATTAGGCCCGGTTGAATATTATAAATTTATGTGTGGGTTTTGAGTTAGGTATTTCCGGGTTTGGATGAATTCGGTTCAGATGTATAGGAACTTAAGAATATTTAAATAACAAATGTGTCTAAAAAGAGTTCGGATATTTGTACCAAAAATAATCATATTACCGGATTCGGTCAAGAACTTTTGAATAGAATTAATTATATTACGACAAAACAAATTTCAATAAAATGGGCTTCTCAAATTTTTTTATCTTTATTCACTTTTTGCAAGAGTTCCACCAGTGGGTGTGAGACAGGTCCATCCTTTCCGATGTTAGCGTTACCACTAGTTACCACGTTCACACTTGCACTGAACGTCGGCACAGCACCGTTGATATTGTTGATAGACACATTTAGTGTCCTAAGCATAGGTAAAGTGGTAAGCTCTGTCGGTATATTCCCGGTGAGGTTGTTATTAGAAAGATCGATCGTTTCCAAAGAAGTAAGCTTAGCAAAACTCGGAGATATCGTACCGGTGAGCTCAAGCCTCCGTAGTTTAACCATTGTAACATCACTTCCGGAACAAGTAATCCCGGTCCAGCTATCACACGGATCATTCCCTGTCCAGCTCATGGCTAGCATCACCGGATATCCAAAGGACTCAGCTATAGATAGCAAGGTCTCGACACGTGGATCACACGGAGTACCAGGAGTATCCAGACAGAAGCTATTCCCGTTGAATATTGGAACAAAAGCGTCTGAGTTCTTGAACAACGGAGTCGGTCCTTGAAAGTAGTTATTATTTAAATTCGCGACAATGAGCGTTTTGAGACCGGTAAACGACGGTGGGACGACGCCGGTGAGCATATTATGTTCTACATTGAACAATCTCAGATACTGTAAACCGGAGAGATCAGGGATCGGACCGGAAAAGTCGTTGTCTTGCAGATCAACCTCGACGAGATTGGATAGTTTCCCGAGATCCTGAGGGAGAGTCCCGGCGATCCATTTCTCTCTGAGCAGGATCCTTGTGATGCGGTTGCTTTCGCCGCATATGACGCCGTCCCATTTGCAAGGGTCAGGGTCCGACCAGTGAACGTCTGATGTGAGGTTCAGGTAGGATTTGAAGGATTGCATGATCGTCGCATCGTCCTGAGAAGCGGCAAAATTGAGGAGGGAGAGGAGGAGACAGAGGAGGAAAAGATGAGAGCTGGTCATTTTCGTCGGGAAGAGTGAAACTGACTACTCGAGAAGAAAGAAAGTGTTTGTTCGGGAGGGAGAAACTGCTCTATTAATAATTTTGATAAAACAGTATAAAATGGGGAAAATATTCATAGTCAAAACAAATGAGATTATCTGCTATTTTAATGTTTGTATATATCCTGAATGATCATATTTTTGAAGTAAGAAAATCGAAATTATTGACTTGATTGAATGCAAATTTGGTAACTCTCTGACCACTTCTATGGTAAGAAGGAAACATATAAAAAATCTACGCATCAAGATGAGAAAAAATGATATGGTCTTTGATTTATTATTTTCTTATCTATATCTCATTTTTATCCTGGATAAATATTACAAATTATAAAAAATATTACAGATCATTTTATAGTTGTCTGATGAAAATCCACATATGATTGTATCATATATGACAATTTTTGTATGTATTTCTATTATTAATTTTTCCGGCTCCAACTAATAATTAAGGATAGAAATACTACCATATTTTTTAGATAATATATATATATCTATCTATCTATAATAATAAAGTTATCTTTTCTGTCTTCTCCTGCGTCCATGTCACTCTAGAGAGAGGGGCGTTTTGCGCCACGTATCGAATATTATCTGGGCTTTTATTACAATAGTTAGAGTAGGCTCAGACATTGAGCCATATTAGAGACCCATCCAAAATTAGGTTTCACCTTCCTCTTCCTAATCCTCTTGCACGTGTGACCTCCACGATGAAATTCAGACTTTAAGCGCCGATCCGAATTCAGTAACGTCTCACCAATCCATAAATCATTTCTTTACTCCTTGAGTTTTTCGTTATTCCAACTCAAACGATATCCAAAAGCAATTTTTGTCGTAGCAACCCATCCGAGAATGGCTAATTCCTTCATCATTCTTGTGGAATTGAAAAACAGGGACCAGTCTCTCCAAGGTCGTCCGATCCGTTCACCCTCTCGATTACTCTCCAACTTTCGTTATCATCTCCTTGCTACTTTCGATTTCAAAATTTTAGTGTTTTGTTCTTTATTTTCTTGTTGTGGAATAGTGTTGGAGGATCAAAGGATTGATCTTTTGGTTTTAACACGTTTGATTATAATTTTCTGCGCAGGAAGATGACAGGCTTAGAGTATGTGATCAGTGATGCTACTGAGATTGTCCCGACAAGATTATATATGCTGACGTATAATATCGATGCAAACGTATAACAAGGTTATATCGATGCTAACGTATAATATTGTGGATGGTACAATATACCAGGCTCCACAGCTTTGTAGTGTCTTTGCAGCTCGAGTTGTATGTTTCTTCATCCTTTCTATTTACGTTCATGTGTTGCTTGGAGGGCATAGACTAGGCGAAGGTTTTTTTTTTTAGTTGCTGCTAAAGTGTTTTTTGTTTTCTTCTCTTTCTCCTTTAAGGTCGGACTGTTATTAATATTTAGATGGTTTCTCTGCAGCTGCATTAAAGTTGGGGACGGTTAGGCAGGGTAAGATTTTGTTTTCTTTAATAAGTTGGTTCTGTCTCAGTTTCATGTGATTAAATCTTTTCTGCTACTAAGAGTTAGTTTCAAAGTTTGTTGCAAGCTCGACTAGCTATGTCCACAAGACCGGACTGAGAAGTATATGTTTTTTGTATCAACTGCATGTAGATGCAAATGTAAAATAACTTTTCATTAACTTAGGAAGCTCATATCTGAACAGATTTAATTTATCAAGTACTTTAGAATCTGTTGTTCTTTGTTGTCCATCTTTGGTATTCTGCAAGCTTCTGTAATATGATCTATGGTTTTCAGTTGATTGCTAAAAACCAGAAAAAGCCTTCTGAGACAAAGCCCCCAATGGTACACAATCTTTCACACCACTTCTCTTCCGATAAATATCACCAATAAAAAATATTGTTTTTTCTTCAGTTGGGTTTTATGGGTGTGCTCTGTAACAGAGGAATTGAATTTGATGTTTTTAGATTCATCAAAGATGATGTTTTCGTAGAAATCAGGAGCAACCCACCTTATATAAGAAAAAAAAAAGAATTGAACAGTATCTATGTCGAAGAAGTCAAGAGTTCTTTGAGCAACGCGTTTCTTCAGGCCGATATTTCTTTAGCAGAGGACCGCAACAGAGGCTCTTTTCTCAGGCTTTTCTTCCGGTACCTCGGCTCTTGCTGCCCTTATTTTTGGAAGGTATGTTTGTTAGCTTCGACTAAACCCATCTTCAGAATCACTAAGATTCGATTTTAAGTGAAGGTTTGTTTCCTCATGATTGTTGTTCTGTTTTTGCACCAGACACTTAATGGTTGCAAATGCAGCAGATGGCAGAGCCGTTCTCTGTAGGAATGGTGAAGCCATAGACATGTCTCGAGACCACAAACCAATCTACTTACCGTAAAGAAGAAAGTCTAAGGAAGTGGCGGCTTCAACGATGCCAGTTACTTAAATGGCATAGTGATTGGGACATGTAACTACCACGAGGGCCACGATCTCCACTCTTAGCAGAGCCAGGAGATCAAAAAGATACATTTAACAGAGGAAGAGAAGTTTCTAATAATGGGATGCGACGAGATTTGGGACGTTTTGACAATTCAAAAGGTTTTTGTATCATTAGGTGTGAATTACGTCGATCACGATGACCCGATAACGCTTGCCTTGAGATCTTTAAGGCTAAATAAGTTAGATAACCTAACAGTGGTTGTTTGATTCTTGTCGGCTGATGACATAAGAGCAATGGTCGCTCCTCCGGTGGAGGATCAACGGTGTTGTATTTTTCTCAGAGATTGAGGGCCTTATTTGATGGTTGAATGAAAAGATAATGACATTCCCTTTTGTGTTGTTGGCTGAGCTTTTTCTTGCTTTTGTATATTTGGGGTCTGTATCTAACTTCGAGTGTCTACCTGCCCAAGTTTTGTGTAAGCGGTTATTTGTTCGTGCATGGATTGAAAGTTTTTTTTATGTACGTGGTCCATTTAGTTTGTATAATTACATGGATTTCAGTTTATGAAAACAAAGTAGATTTGTATGCTTGGTCGCTAACTACATACATTTCCAATTTGTATGCTTGGCCAGTCGCTATTTTGTCCACTTTCTGAAGTAAGAAAATAGTTTTGTAATATGAACATTAACAATATACAATATTATACACGTGAGAAACCAACACTTGTCCAACATGAAAATAGTTTTACAAATTTGTTCACTTTTTAGAAGATTATAACTACATTAAATATTCCACAAATTAGCATTCGATAAATTAATTACATTATAAATTAAAACTTTTTATCGATTTTAAGTTGGATCAATTCAAAATATGACACAATCGATAAAATAATAAGATAATATATTTTTGAAGATCCCATGCAAATTTATCGTCTCACTAGGGTCATATAATAATTTATATATATAAAGATTCTATAAGTATAAATAATATATTGTATTGTTTGATTTAGATTTACAATTGATTTTATTTTTTATTATTATTTTATAATATCTAAAAATTTGTCTCTAAAACACATTTAAATTACATGATACATATCTCATAACACTAAAAATGAACTATAAGTTTATGTCTAACATGAAAGTTTCTATAACTTCCATAAAGCAATACTGTCACACTTAAAAAAATAACTGCATCCACATAAATTAGTGGAATGTCAAATTAAACAACAAACAACTACAATTATTAATATAGCCGTAACCCACTATCTAACAAAATATATAAATTATATCTTCAACAAAGAGAAAGATTCGGAGGGAAACATATTTTCCACTATATTCACAAAACAGAAGAAAAAACAAATAAGATGGAACCAGATATTTTAGTCAACAATTATAACTCAGATGAAAGCATTGACAGCTATGACGAAAGCTCTTCAGCCACAAACCATGCCATCCATTTCAAAAACCTTAGACTATGATATTTTGCAGCGGAATCACTCATGATGAAGAATCAACACATTCAGTTAATGAAACAATGTTTGGATAATAACAATTCACAGGCGCATTAAGGGGTTAAATCGGTACTTTTTCCACCATAAACCTAGCAAATGACTCCACCATCTTACTCAATCCGCATATGGGAACTATGACAAAGGTACGTATCTTTATGGTATATTAATGTTATGCTATCTAACTTTGAAGAGGTACATAGTTTTTGAATAAGTTGTCCTTGAAAAATTGTCAATTCAAATCCAATCAATGTGAAACATGATTAAGAACTCACTCAGGATTTAAAAACAAAGTATTTAACCAATACAACCACAATGAAGCCCCCAACAAACTGCCACATCTTTGTCATAGATAAAGTATGCGAAAATTGTTACTATTTTAAAAAGATGAAATAATTTATTATCTTTCTTCAGACAAGATAATCACAAAACCAAACACAAGCATTTACATTTTTTCTTATAATACATCAACTTTACTTTATGTTTATATCAGAAAATATCATTCTCTTTTAACATATATTCATTCATCTTCATGTTTTTGAATTTATTTTCTTTACTAAGACCATAAAATAAATTGTAATTCATTTAAAACTAAAACATACAAATCCGGCGCGTAGCGCTGGAAGACCACTAGTTTATTTCATATTTTACGGATATCTAATTTTCTAAAATTTACTTTGCTTAAAAGTATGATTTCCATAAATTACTCATTGTATTGGAATCTCGGTTGTATTGTATTCGCTAATACAAAAATACAAATACGTACAATATTAAAATAATTGAAACTATAATTTTATTAAATATAGTATGGTTATAAAAGTTTTTTTTGGTCAACTATATAAATTTTATATATAAAAACTCACATCCCTTACTTATTAATAGAGAAGCAAAATTAAAAAGTAACATTAATTTCATATTTTATTTACATTCATGCCATTTGTTGATGTGTCGTTTTCTGATGCCTCTTCAGACCATATTTATAACTACCCTTTTTTCACTAGACTAATTACGAATAATGCCATTGACCCTACTTATATGTAATATGTATTGTAGTGATAAAATTCGTAAAGAATGGAATTTCCTTATACAGTCTGGTCGTATTGGATTTTCCCACGATGTCGTTTGGTCGAAGTTGTATGCAGAAAATATTTTGTGCAATTAATAACGTGCAAATAAAATGTAGATGAAGATAAGTTTGTCGTGATTATCTATTGTGTTAAACAAAATCCAGTCGTGTCTTTTTTTTTTTTCCGTCAAAGGTTTTTTTTAAATTAGATAAACGGCTGAATCCCGGTAAACGGCCGAAGCCCGATTACAGCAAAAGACGGCTACAAGCCCAAAAGATTACGGGTTAAATGAAAAAGTTAAACGGGCCCTCGGCCCAAACTCAGAGGCCGCACGACCCATTCGGATAGCGTGTCGAGGAGGCTGGCTCGACACGTGGAGAGATCTGCTCCATTAACGCGTCACGCGTCGTAACCGCCTCAACTTGACAGCCTCCGCCTCTACGCCGCCGGAACAACACCATCAAAATCCTCGTTCATCGGAGTTCAGTAACTGACAAGCCTCCAACGAACCCATAGTCGTTCTTCACCGCACTGTCATCACGCCGGAGAGTTCCAACGAACCTCGAGATCTCCTCCGACTTTAAAACACTTCAACCCCTAGACACTCGAACCGAGAACCATCGCTTTCTTTCCTTGAAAGTCGTCACCTCGCCGGAGAGCTTCATCGTCTACCGAGATTTCATCTGCATTGACCCAACCTCACCTTGACGACAACCACGCCGAACTTGACACAAATCGAACCTAGTAACCTTGACCCAAACGAACACCGGGTTCCCAAGCGGCAGCGCGGAGCTTTGCTAGCCTCCGCTCTCCGTAACCAAAAGCCGACGAAGGCGAATCTGAAGGAGATTCCCTTTCCGAAAGCTAGAGCCGGCGACGGTGGATCTGAGCAAGCCTCCACCTCCCGGAAAACACCACGTCTAAACACCACATCTAAACAAAATCCAGTCTTTCGTTTGAAAAATAGAAGTAACACATCAAAATGTTTATTTCATTAGAATTTACGTCCCGTCAACATATGCATAGAAATTGTACAAAGCTTAACATAGGAACACTTATAGAACGTCATTGAATTGATTCTCGAACATTGCACAAAATCATAAACGATTCTACACAAAGGCATGACAGATTCATAAACGTTTCTAAGACCATCTCCAAAAAGAAACTCTATTTTGAAGTTTTCAAAACTCTATATTTGAAGTTTAAATGTGTTCTTCTCCAAAAACAAAACTTCAAACTCAACTTCAAAACGATTTGTATTTTATAATATGGTCCTTATATTTGTCATAACTAATTTGAATTCATAAAACTTTTATAAATAGCTAGCACATATATAAACATATCACAACAATATTAATTAATGAAATATTCTATTAAAATATAAAAATTCAAATAAAAATAACTTAATTAATATTAAACTTCAAGCAAAATACCACATTATTCCATAAATGATTTTCGTAATGCATATATGATCTATTAGTTTATTTCGAAGTAAAATGGCTCTCCTCATTTTTACTTTGTTGAAATCGGATGATATTGATACTTGTAAATATATTAGATAAGAACAAGAAAGTAAAAGAAAAACTTAAAATATTGCTAAAATACTAATTTTTTCGATGATATTAATACTCATGAATTGTACGAAAAGACATCAAAAACAATAACAACAACCATCTTCAGTTACACAAAAAAAAATGTGGACAATATTTGAAAATTTTGAAGGTTCCGGATCAAACTCACATGACTACTAGCGTTGTTGTAATATTTAAATTTGTGTAATAGTTATGTCTTCATGTAATTTTTTAAAATATTTTTTGTTAAGTTTCTTTTGTATATTATTGTTTTTCTAGTTAAAATATTTTAAATCTTATTTTAAAGTTTTATTTAATTTTATGTGTAAAATTTAAATTCTGTGAACAAAATTTAAAATATTTATGAGTTATAATTTTTTTAATGATTAAAACAATAAACAAAAAATATATTTAAAGTTTTTTGTGTGATTGTAGGGACCAAAATGCAAATAAAAATATGAAACTTCAAATTTGAAGTTTTGAGTTGTGAAACTTCAAATATAGAGTTTTACTCCTCAAAACTTCAAGTTGTGAAACTTCAAATATAGAGTTTTACTCCTCAAAACTTCAAATTTGAAGTTTTGAAGTTCATTTTTGGAGAGCAAAAAACTTCATATTTGAAGTTATAGTTGTCTTTTGGAAATGCTCTAATGCCATTCTTAAATTATATGCTATCACATTTTCAAAGGTTGAAGTTGTACTTAAGCATTGTACTATAGATTGCTTGATATTTTGCATTCATATTCATAAGAAAACTGCTCCCTCACCGTAAGCATAAAATGTTAGTCGTTAACATAAGAACACCAACAAATAACCAATTAAATTAGTTCTTTTTTCTATTTCTGTGTGTCTTGACTACGTTTCAATTTTAAAACGTGGGACATTAACTTGACTGTTTATTAGTTATTGTTACGGAATGCAAAATTGATAATTATTGGGAAGCTTTTTAAAAATATGAAACCCACGATTCAATCAAAAAAGTTAGGACATTGACTTGACTGTTTATTAGTTATTGTTATGGAATGCGAAATTGGTAACTACGGGAAACTTTTTTAAAATATGAAACCCACGATTCAATCAAAAAACTTACAAGAGGAACTTGAATGATTAGTAATTATTGTTGTCTTTATTTTCCTAATATGCATTTTCAATAATTTCCTTTTACATGGTCTACAAACAAAGAAAAAATGTTTTAGTTAACCCAATATAAAGTTTCTATAATACACTACCGTAAATATTGCGACCGTGTGCAATTATACCTCATATCTTGACGAAGATTTCGTGATTGATTCGATTTATGAAGATAAGTTACATTTGATTCCGGAATAAATGTAACATTACTTTTGCAAGAATGAGTAAAAGAATGTAAAACATCCAGGCTAGGGTTTTGGCGACGACTCTGGCGATTTTCGGATCTGTGAAGACGTGACGTACAAGCAGAAGACGAGAGGGAGACTAACAGACACTCCTCTCTCTTCTACGGTGTCCTGTATTGCATACAGCGTATCCAGTTTGGTTTTATACCAGTTTTCCACCTCCTTTGTGTGTTTCTGTTGCTTGACTATCAAGGCTCGTTGGATATTTCGACAGCATGAACCGCCAGTTTGGATCCCGTGCAAGAGAGGATAACGATGGGCAAACCAGACGCCGACTAAAAGAAAACGAGGAAAAGATCATTAGGGTTCCTGCGTTTGATAACTCTGATCTGATTGCAAAGTTCAAACAAACCCTAAGTGGTAGGATGTGTCATTCTGATGGAAGAAGCGTGGAGGCTCTGCTCAAACACATGCCCAAGCGCCGGATCTGGGATGTTGAGGGTCGGGTTAGAGGAACGAATCTTGGGAACAATAAGTTTCACTTCGATTTTGATAGAGAGGAGGACCTGATCAAAGTTTTGGAAAAACGACCTTGCCACTTCAATAAGTGGAGCTTCTCCCTAGAGAGATGGACCCCGACAATCAAGGAGGACTTCCCGAACTCTCTGCCATTTTGGGCAGTGGTTTCAGGAGTTCCGATCCATTACAAAAAACAGGAAACCTATGAAAGTGTGGGTAAGGCACTGGGTGTCTTCGACAAAGCGGATGTGGAAGGAAGTCGGGTGAGAGTCTTTGTGAATGGAAATCTTCCTCTGAAATTTTATTGTAAGATAGGATTTGCAAATGGCGATGTAGTGAAAGTAACAATCCAATACAAAGATCTATACCGGCACTGCTTTTTCTGTAAGCGACTATCTCATGAGGAGGGCACTTGTCCGGAGCTTAATGAAGATCAAAGAGCGAGGAACCGCCTGGCGAGAATTGAGCAAAAAGAGAAGGAAGAAAGAGCGACGAAAGAAGCCTTCTCCATTCCCCAACGCCAAACCTCAGGAGCATACATTGACTCCTACAGACACGAGAGTAGGGGAGGAGAAACAAGATCGACATATCAAAGGTTCCCAAAACTCCGTAGGGAAAGCCGCAGAGAAGAGGAGAACGACCATGACCTTCGCAAACAACTTAAGGAGAGACGTGAGGTTCACTGAAAGAACGTATGGAACAGGCTTGATTCTGGTCAATACTCTAAGCTTCCCCGGAATCGGGATAGATACCATCCATATCAACACAGCTCAGGAGCTATATCAAAAGAGAGAACTAGAGATACTGCTTCTTCGTCCGAGTGGAGACCAAAAAGACCACAGGGGGACAAATACGATAAACAACCTGCGAGGCCCTGGAATCAAACAAATACGAGCTCTAGGAGCAGGAGATCCCCCGATTCTCAGAGAACCATCTCGGATAATCCCCAAAGACAAAGCTCCCATGCTCACGCTAGGGGACGGAACTCACGTTCCCCACCATCGGGGACTCTAGAATGGAGACCAGTTAATAGGCACAGGGAAACAAGGGCACCCCGTGGCCTTTTGAAAAAGGGTGATAACCCTGTGAACTTAACACAACTCTCAGAAAATGATGACGCTGAAAAAACAGCCAGCAGAAGGAGTAACACTGAAGTTTATGAACCTGTAAGAGATAAACAGACTAATATCAGTCTAGATGACACTGGCAAAGAGAGAGAGAATGAGGTCGATACGAACATGAGCGTTGATAAGGAACCGCCGATAGATACCCGAGACAATGGTTTGAAGCACGGATTAACACATGGATTTGATCAAGAAACAGAGAAGGAAAAAGAAACAGAGAGGGAGAAAGAGGATAGAGAGCTGGAAAACGAGATCGATGAATACGCTAAGCTCGCTGACCTTGCTGACCTGGATATGACAGACGACATGGTCAATCAAGACGATCTCTTAGATGAGATGGAGTTACTGAAGGAGCATACCAGAGACGATGAGATGGAGGATGGCCGGATAGAAGCTATCTCACAACTCTCTCCAGAGCGACAGTGTACTAAAACACAAATGGCTATAGGAAAGAAGACAGCCAACCACGAAGTGGAGAAAGGAGAGATTGTGGAGGAACGAGAGACTGTGGAACAAGTTAAACAGGATCCGAAGAACAAGGCAAGTGCTCAACAGACCTCAACTCTAGGAAAGAAAAGGGGAGCTCGTAGCCCAGATCTCAAAGGTGCTTCAGCTTCTAGGAAGCTAGCCAGTCGTGGACGTTTTTCTCCAAAATCAAAGGTGATGAAGCCTGCTCGGGAGACGAAATCTACTGCTCAAAAGGTCCCTCGTCATGAGGTGTATCCATCTGCGATGAGAGGCAAAAAAACAGTGGCTACTCTAGGTTCGGTGGTGTCCCAGAAACTACCCAGTTCTCGATGAATGCAATTGCATGGAACTGTCAGGGGGCTGGTGCGTACCTGACGAAGCAACACCTTCGAGAGTTGCACCGCTGTTTTCATCCTCGTTTTCTTTTTCTTTCTGAAACAAAAAACAGTTTTAATTTTCTGCAAGATTTTAAGTTTGAATTTGGTTATGATAATTTGTTCACCGTGGAGCCATTGGGGCTAAGCGGTGGACTTGCTTTGTTTTATATGAATGATTCTGAGGTGAAGGTTGAATTCTTTAATGAACGAATGATTGACATAGAAGCCAAGATAGAAGGACACAAAGTGTTTATTACCTTTGTGTATGGTGATCCGGTAGTTGAATACAGCGAAGCCGTATGGGAGAGACTCATGAGAATCAGCCTTCAAAGATCGGGGCCTTGGCTTATGGTAGGAGATTTCAATAAGATCATGAGTAACTCAGAGAAAAAAGGAGGCAGGAAGCGACCGGAGTCGTCCTTTTTACCCTGTAAAAATATGATCTCAGCATGTGGTATGATTGATTTCCCATTCTCGGGGAATTTTTTCTCTTGGGCTGGGAGGAGGAGATCAGGGAGGGTGCAATGTCGCTTGGATCGAGCTATTGGAAATGAAGATTGGCACCAAGCTTTTTCCCACACTGATATGGAGTACCTACTGCGATGGGGATCCGACCATCGTCCTGTTCTAGTGAGAATAAAATCGAGAGAATCTACAGGGCGAAAAGGGTTAAAATTTGATAAGAGGTGGCTGGGGAAAGAGGGCTTCACAGATACGGTGAAACAAGGCTGGGGACATGAAGAGCACCTGGAATCAGGAAGCTTTCATGAAAGGATTGGCCGATGCAGGAGAGCCATTTCGAGATGGAAAAAAAGAAACCCTACGCACAACCAGAAACTGACCGAAAAGCTCAAACTGGAGCTAGACAGAGCTCAAAATAGCAACAGCATGTCCACTGAAGAAGAGCTCGAGTTAAAATGGAAGCTCTGCGAAGCATATAGAGAAGAAGAACTTTTTTGGAAGCAGAAAAGCCGTACAATCTTGCTTCGAGAAGGAGATAGAAATACTAAGTTTTTTCATGCTAGGACAAAGCAACGGAGAGATCGCAACCGGATCACAAAACTCCTGGACTCATTTGGAAACTGGGTCGAGACAGAGGAAGGCATAAAGAGCCTGGCCACGGAGTACTTCACTAACTTGTTCACAGCCTCCGTGCCGAACGACAGGGAAGAGGCCCTACGGTTTACTACCGTGAGGGTCACTTCGGATATGAACATAGCTCTTATGAGGGAACCAACAGAAGCGGAGATAAAGGAAGCCGTCTTCGCAATCAACCCGGACAAAGCCCCTGGACCTGATGGAATGACGAGCCTCTTCTATCAATGATTTTGGAACTTTGTCGAAAAGGATATCGTCCATATGGTGAAAGCCTTCTTTGCTTCGGGGGAACTTGATGAGAGGATCAATCAGACTAATATTTGTCTGATACCAAAGACGGAGAGGCCAATATCAATGTCTGAATTCCGGCCTATAAGCTTGTGCAACGTAAGCTATAAGATCATCTCAAAAGTTCTATCTACTCAACTGAAGAAAATTCTCCCCAAGTTAATTTCGGAAACACAATCGACCTTTGTGGCTCGTAGACTCATTACAGATAATATCTTGATCGCACAAGAGATGTTCCACGCACTACGTACGAACCCGAGCTGCCAAAGCAAATATGTGGCGATAAAGACAGATATGAGTAAAGCTTATGATCGTGTGGAATGGAGTTTCCTGGAAGAACTAATGGAAAGGATGGGATTCGACGGGAGATGGATCAATAGGATCATGCGCTGTATCTCGTCGGTCTCCTATCAAGTCCTCATCAACGGGGAAGCAAAAGGAAACATCATACCATCTCGCGGACTGCGACAGGGTGACCCTCTGTCACCATTTCTATTTATACTTTGCACAGAAGTGCTCATCTCTCAGCTAACGAATGCGGAACACGAAAAGAAGCTCACTGGCCTAAAGATTGCACGAGCCAGCCCGCCAGTTTCGCACCTACTCTTTGCCGATGACAGTCTGTTTTTTTGCAAGGCGGACCAGGGAGAATGTAGTGAGCTGATGAAAATCATTGACGTCTATAGCAACGCCTCAGGACAACAACTGAACAAATCAAAATCTTCAGTTATGTTCGGTTCTAAGGTAGTAGCGTCCTCAAAAAATGACCTGAAAAGGTCACTAGCCATAAATCAAGAAGGTGGAATGGGTATGTATCTCGGACTACCTGAAAAGATATGTGGCTCTAAGAAACAAGTTTTTAGCTACGTCCAGGAGCGATTGAATGATCGCACAAACTCTTGGTCGACGAAATTGCTATCAAAAGGTGGTAAAGAGATCCAGATCAAAGCGGTCGCTCAAGCGGTACCATCTTTCACCATGTCCTGCTACCTCTTACCACATGGAATTACAAAGAAATTAACGAGTGCAGTCTCGTGTTTCTGGTGGAGCACCAAGATCAATAATAAGGGACTTCATTGGGTAGCTTGGGATAAAATCTGTGTACCTATGGACGAGAGCGGACTTGGTTTCCGTGACTTTCACGCGTTCAACCTTGCCTTACTAGCAAAACAGTTGTGGAGATTACTTCAGTATCCTCACTCTCTCTTAGCTCGAGTTCTAAAAGGTAGATATTACAGACACACAAACCCGATGAAAGTGCAGAAAGCAAACAACCCATCCTATGGATGGCGAAGCTTATTAGCCTCAAAAGAAGTTCTTCATAAGGGTCTCCGGAAGAAGATAGGGAATGGACATACAACAAAAGTATGGGAGGAGCCCTGGCTCCCAACGCAACCAGCGAGAGCACCACTTAGTATTGACAATGTCCGAGATGAAGACTTCCGCGTTCACCATCTCATTGATGCTCAGAATCAGTCTTGGAATCTAGAGATACTAAACGCAGTCATCACCGCGGAGGATATTCCCAGGATTACATCACTCCGGGTGAGCCGTACAGGTCGACATGATAGTTACTCCTGGGATTTTACGAAGTCCGGAGTATACTCGGTGCGATCAAGCTACAAAATAGCCCACGAGCTCCATTCTGCGGCCAGCCCGAACGTGGTAACGGAACCTAGTACAACAGAACTAAAGAAAGCAATATGGAAGCTCAAAGCCCCACGAAAACTTAAACACTTTCTATGGCAAGTTACAACAGGATACCTAGCGACGGCAAAGCAAGTTAAAGAGAGACATTGTGCCAATGAAAGTATATGTGTTCGATGCGGTGATGAAAACGAATCCATCAATCACACAATATTTGAGTGCCCACCGGCCCTACAATGTTGGGCTCTATCTGATATACCGTCTTCTCCGGGGCTGTTCCCGAGTAACTCTCTATACTCAAACATAGACTTCTTATTATTTCGTGCTAAAGAAACTGGAGTGAGGTCAGAGGTACTGGCCGCATTCCCATAGATCGCTTGGTATATCTGGAAAGCCCGTAACGAGAAGATCTTCAAAGACAAGGATATCACGCCGTTGGACTCACTGCAACTTGCGGTTAAAGAAGCAGAGAGCTGGACACTAGCGCAGAGAATACCCGAAGACACGGAGGGTGAGAGGGATGAACAACGAAGAGCACGACACAGTACTAGTATACAAGAGCTTCCCGCAGCTAGATGGAGATGTCAAACTGATGCATCTTGGATAAACGAAAGAGACAGAGTCGGGATGGGCTTCGTACTGCAGGAGGACGACATACCGATTCTATTTGGAACACAGGGACTAAGTGTCGCTGTATCCCCACTCCACGCCGAAGCCGAAGGGCTACTGTGGGCGATGCAGGAAGTGATGAGGCATGGAACCAGAGCGGTACGTTTTGAATCTGATTGTGAACAACTAATCAAGCTGATAAGGGATGACGAAGATTGGCCGTCAATGGCATCTGAATTAGACGAGATCAAAGTTTTTATCGGCTGAGTTTATTGAGTTCTCTATAGCATACATTCCAAGATCTACGCACATCCGTGCAGACTCTCTAGCCAAAGGGGGAAGATCACACGTTTTCGGTTCACCGTTTGTTAACTGTTTTGCACCAAGTTGGCTAGCTCTAGACGCTGGCCAAGAGGCTGCTAACTAGTTTCGTATAAGTTTTATTTCAGATGTCGGAAAAAAAAAAAGTAAAAGAATGTATTGAAAACAGACTCTATTAAGTAATTTCGAATATATTCCTTACAATCTTCGTAACTTTGAAACAAGTATATACACATTTTCTAATTTGCTAATTAAATTTTCCAGACGTTGGTTGTACTATATAGCCACCCGAACGTTGAGTCGTATTGGCTGTTAAAATCATATCATTAACTTTTCTAGACATTTGTTGTACTATATATATACACATTCCTTTTCTTAAATTTGCTCAATAAGAAAAATATTGATCTGAATTTGTGAGTTCAGATAACAGTAAAGATATAGAGATTTAGCGATTGTCCGAGTCATTGAATTTAATTTCGTTGATGGAAGTCTAAACCCCTTTCGAATTTCGTTGATTGTAAGAGTCATTGAATCTAATATTAACCTGGGATTTTCGATGGAACCCTAAAATAATTGTTTCTTTAGTTGAAAAAAAAAAAATTCTTAGTTTCTCCTTGAGATCATAATCTTTTTTTCTTTTGCGTAAAGTTTTCTATGTTGACGAGAAAAGCAATGATGTCTTGGACTTGACCTTTGTGACAGCACCCAATTGTGTAGGCTTGGTAATGCAAAGTCTGGAGAACATGATCCAAATCTTTTATGTCAAAGTATAGTTTGGTTCAAAAATATAATCCATTCATATTACTAACACTCTTTTGTTTGTATTATTATGGAAGTTCCGTAAGATATGGTTTGGAAATATATAGCAACATTTCAAATTATAGTCTTATTATATTTCACATTTCATACAAACAACTTTTCAAGTTATAGTCTTATTATATAACAACAATATAAATTTTATGAATTATTATGTAACTTCCATCGTGGAAGCGCCGTAGCCTAATGGTTAAGGTTTAAAGGCTTCTACACTCAGGTCTGGGGTTCGAATCCCAGACTATGCAATTTATTGCAGAATACAGGACATCCAGATTTCAAGTCTCAGAAAAAACGATTTATTACTACAGACTACGGAAGAAAGGCTTACAGAAGATCTTCAATATAGTGCAAGTAAATCCAGTCAAGCATGGATCTTCATAGAACGCAAGGGATCTTCAATATGGTGGAAGTAAATCCAGTCAAGCGTGGATCTTCATAGAACGGTTCAGGTGATGCAGTTAGGCGTAGATCCTCATAAGACAGGTAGTATTGCCGGTTGTTAAATCGTCTATGTAATATTTCTCATAATTGTAATATTTCATAGTTAGGCGCGGATCTTAACCTAGTGTATAAGTATAAATAAAGATAAGCAGTTGAAGAAAAGTATCTCACACTAACACCGTCGTATTATACACACGAACCGTACAAATTTATTTCACGAAAATACGAAATGGTAGATAGAAGACCTTTATTTATGTCTACAAGAAAAATGGTAAAGACTACGTGACAACAACTAGTTTGCAGCGTTTACGGTGGACACATCAACCAACACCTGTTTCACTTCTTTATCACTAACAACTTCAATGAATATAAAAGTATAAATTATTTGTCACTGAAGTTTAGAAATGTTGTTTTCTTGTGTTTAGTAGATGGTTCTAAACTTCTAAATCTACTAAGATAAAATTACAGGCAAAGACAATGAGGAAACACCAGATATTGTAGTATCGAGGCAAAGACAACAACGAGGAAACGCCAGAACTTGGTTTGCCTACACATGGATTTCTTGTCTTTTGCAATCACAATCACATTCTTGCACATTTAAAGTTGCACAAACGCAAATATTATAAGAACTTCTCTTCTTATTAGATTTAGAAACTCTCTAAAACTAAACCTTTCAATGTGTTTCTCTTGATGGAACATCTCTCCATGAGAACTCTTTATATAGGACAAAGATACATCTTTCCCTAAAGGAGAAGCTACATCTTTTCTTAATAATAATATGAAAACATTCTTAAGCTCGATATGTTTTCCTTTTTCTTTAACCCATCAAACTTCACTTTAATGAGTTAACTTACTCCTCAAGTTAATTGGAATTATCCAACATTCTCCCCCTTAATTCCAACTTGAATCTCGGGTATGTTGATCTTCTGAACTTCGATGAACTTGCGCATTGCTTCGAACTTGATCTTCGCCAATGGCTTAGTGAGTATGTCTTCCTTCTGCTCCACTCCAGGTATGTGCTTCACTTCGATAAAGTCGAACTCCACACATTCTCGAATGAAATGTCGAATGAAATGGTACTTCGAGAGTATGTGTTTGCTTCTACCATGAAACAACGGATTCTTGGTGAGGGCTATCGCTGACTTGTTGTCAATCTTCAACACGACCTTCTTGTCTTCTTTGCTCATGATCTCGACCATCAACTCCTTTAACCATATTGCTTGTTTTGCAGCTTCCGTAGCTGCCATGAACTCCGCCTCACATGAAGAGAGTGCCACTGTGGGTTGCTTGCACGATGTCCATGTGATCGGCGATGTTCCTATGTATAACATAAACCATGTAGTGCTTCTTTCATTATCAACGTCAATGTTATGGCTGCTATCACTGTAACTTGTAATCTCTGTTGTTCCATCCCGTTTGAAGAAGAGACCATACTTTGTAGTGCCCTTTATGTATCGTAGTAGATGCTTCACTGCTTCTCCATGACACTCTCTTGGACTCTGCATATATCTACTTAATACACCAACCGAAAACGCCAAGTCCGGTCGTGTATAAAGAAGATACCTTAAGCATCCTATGATGCTTCGATACGATGTTGCATCAATCTCAGGCTCCTCTTCTGCCTTTGAGACTTTCAAACTCGTGTGCATCGGAACATGAGTATAGTTACATGACTCCATCTTCGTCTTGACAAGTATACCTTGCGCGTATCCTTCTTGTTTGATGTGAATGCCATCAGCCCCTTGCGTTACTTCTATACCAAGATAGTATGTAAGCTTCCCGAGGTCTGACATCTCAAATCTTCTTGACATATCATCTTTGAATTGCTTGATAACGTTGAGTGAAGTCCCTGTTACAAACAAGTTATCAACGTATATAGCTATGATCAGAAGCTCCCCCTTCTGTTTTTTTTATATACCGCAGGTTCCTTGGTGCACTTCGTGAACTCCATCTCCTTGAGAACACGGTCGAGTTTGACGTTCCAAGCTCTCGGAGCTTGACGCAAACCATATAGTGCTTTGCTAAGTTTGTACACATGATCCTCCTTTCCTTTCTCCACAAAGCCTTTTGGTTGAGTCACGTATACATCCTCATTTAAGTCTCCATTCAAGAATGCAGTTTTCACATCTAAGTGATGGATCTCCCATCCATTAGTTGATGCTAACACCAAGAGTAGTCGTATGGTTTCTATCCGAGCAACTGGTGCAAATACTTCGTCGAAGTCTATGCCTTGTTGTTGCACATAGCCTCTTGCAACTAGCCTTGCTTTGTATTTGATCACCGTTCCATCTGCATTCCTCTTGATCTTATAGATACACTTCACACCTATCGGTTTCACACCTGCCGGCTTCTTGACGAGCTTCCAGGTCTTGTTTTTGATGATAGATTCGATCTCTGCCTTCATTGCATCGATCCAAGCCTGTATCACTGCAGCTTCGATGTAACTTTCTGGTTCATTATCGACGGTGAGCAAGAGTATGCCACCTTCAACTTCAGCAAGTAGGATGTAATCATCGAACCATTTTGGTTTTCTGATGTTACGACCATCTCTTGATGTTACATGCTGGTCTTGGTTTGCATCGTTGTTCTCTGCTACTTGCTCTTGTTCACCTGCGTCTACAGCTTCTTCTTCTTCATTATTGTTTTGCTCTTCGTGGTGTTGGTGATCTTGATGCTCATCACCATCTCCTTCTACTGTAACATCAATATGAGGAAGCTTGAATGATCCTGGTTCTTTGTCTACGTTTGTTGATAGTGTGGACCAATCCCAACTTTTCTTCTCGTCAAAGATTACATCTCTACTAACAACTATCTTCTTCGTGACCGGATCATATAGCCTGTAAGCTTTTGAGCCGGGATCTGTGCCTAGGTTGATCACCATCCTCAATCGATCATCCAGCTTCTTGAGATGAGGACTGTTGATTTTTGCAAAAGCTACACATCCAAAGACCCTTAGATGCTCAATGTTTGGTTTCTTAACATACAAGCCTTCGTATGGAGTCTTGTTTTCCAAAGCCTTTATAGCAATGCGGTTTATGAGATACATTGAATGACGTACTGCTTCTCCCCATAGCTGATTAGGTATCTTCATAGCTTTCATCAAACTTCTAGTCATCTCCATTAGTGTTCTATTTCTTCTCTCAACCACACTGTTTTGTTGCGGTGTATACGGTGCGGTGAGATGTCTAATTACACCGTTTTCTTCACAAAAACGAATAAACTCAGAAGATGTGAACTCTCCTCCTCTATCGGTGCAAAAAATCTTGAGTTGTAGCTTCATTTGATTCTCCACGTACTCCTTGAACTTTTTGAACCGATCGAACGCTTCACTCTTCTCTCTTAGCAGCATCGTCCACATATATCTTGAGTAATCATCAATTAAGACAAATACATATCTATTGTTTGCTGGTGTTGATGGTGATATCGGACCGCACAAGTCATCATGTACTAACTCCAATGCGTGTGATGCTCGATACTTTTCTTTAGGCGGGAAAGACTTCCGAGTTTGCTTCCCAACTAAGCAGGCACTGCACACATCTTTCTCGTGTATCACCTGAGGCATCCCTACTACCATCTCCTTGTCTATCATATTCTTCATGACTCCAAAGTTCACATGTCCTAGCCGTGCATGCCACGTCCTTGTAACATCAGCTTCTTGTATTTGAAGACACTTCGGATATTCAACCTCCATTGGCATCTTGTACAATCGGTTTGGTTGTCTTGCGACTTGTACTAATAGCCTTCCACGGGGATCTTTCAGCATCAGTAAGTCTTCTTTCATATTAACCTCATAACCCATCTCGGTTGCTTGTCCAAGACTTATGATATTGTTTAAGACTTGGGATGTAGTAGATATCTTTGAGTGCTCTTCTCTCCCCTGTTTTTCCGATGAACGTGATCGAACCTTTCCAAATAATCTCGACGTTTGATCCATCATCGAATTTGACTTTGCCTTTGATGCTCTCATCTAGGTTTGAGAAGAACTCTCTCTTGCCTGTCATATGGTTACTTGCACCATTGTCAAGGTACCATATACTCGTATTTTCATCGCATTCATCAAACCTCTTAGGAAACACTCTCTCTTCGTTGAGGAATACTACTTCATGCATATATAATGCATCTGCTTTTTGTGTTTTCGTTAAGTTAGCTTCTTCTCTTGGTCGTGTAGGACAATGTGACACGAAGTGCCCCATCTTGTCGCATCTCCAGCATTTAACCTTGGAGTAGTCCTTCTTGGTCTTGTCACAAGCTTCTCCTCCTTTGTTATGACCATCAGAACCATTAGACCTTCCTCGTCCTCTTCCTCTTCCACCATAACCTCTACCTCTGCCTCTTCCTCGCGAGTTGCTATGGCTTCCACGACCTTGTGCATCATTCTTTACAAACATTAGCTTCGATTGATCTTCATCTTGGGTTTCTTCTTTGATGTGTTCTTCGAATGCCTTCAATCTCCCAACAATGTCTTTGAATCCCGTTGAATTTAGATCCAACACTTGTTCTAACGAAGCTACAATGTGAATGAACTTCGTTCTTGGAAGTCCCTTCAGAAACTTCTTTACCAGCTTTGATGCTTCCATTATCTTTCCTAACGCGGCTGCTCTCGATGCTAAGCCTGAAAGTTTTCCTGCGTAGTCATCCATTGTCTCTGTGTCTGCCATCTTCAGTTTGTCGAACTCAGACATCAAAGTTTGTAACCTCGCTTCTCTCACGCGATCAATACCTAGGTTACGAAATTTGATAGCTTCCCAAATCTTCTTCAATATATCTTGTTCTCCTATCTGAAGTATTAGCGCTTCCGGGACTGATTGAAAGATCAGAGCAATCGCCATATTGTTCTTCTTTGCATCATCACTCCCTGGATCAATTGTATCCCAAACTTCGTATATAAACGAAGCATCACTTTCATTCGCATCGACCATACGGTGTAGTTGGTCGATAATAGCATCGGACATCGTATGTCCTTCTTCATCTCAAGACCTTTATCACGTGCTTGAGAATCGTCTCCCATGTTTTGATCGAAGTTACAACTCCTCTTGTAAACGACCTTCGAAACCTGGAGTTCTGATACCAATTTAAAGTTGCACAAACACAAAGATTATAAGAACTTCTCTTCTTATTAGATTTAGAAACTCTCTCAAAACTAAACATTTCAATGTGTTTCTCTTGATGAAACATCTCTCCATGAGAACTCTTTATATAGGACAAAGCTACATCTTTTCCTAAAGGCAAAGTTACATCTTTTCCTAATAATAATATGGAAACATTTCTAAGCTCGATATGTTTTCCTTTTTCTTTAACCCATCAAACTTCACTTTAATGAGTTAACTTGCTCCTCAAGTTAATTGGAATTATCCAACACACATCAATAACTCCACATGATGATAAACCAAGTTCCAAAGACAATCACTTGTAAAGCAGTTTCAGTCTCTATCACTCAAATGAATGTTTTCCTTCATCTTATAGCTATGCCAAACAATCTTGTAAATTCAAAAGACCCTTCAAAAAACTTGTACTTTTCAAGACACACTCGATCGCATCAGTCAGATTTGACCAACTGATCAGTTGTTATTAGGCTACAGCTTTAGGCTACTCCGTTTTATCACATCTCCATTAGGAATTACTTTAACACAACAAATGTTTTATGCAACCAACTTAAATTCTCCAATCCTTTTGCTAACAACAGAACTATCTTGAAAATACCGAGTCTGAACACGATATAGCTACATGAGAAAGAACTTGATACATTCCAAGCATAAGTATAGTTAACCTTGAGTCTTCACCACTAGAAGATCATACACATGGCTGATTCTTTCTTTCCTTGACTTAATGACTTATTTCGCCAAATATATAGAAGGTTTTTAAAAGCTACTATAACACGGACTGGTTCATTGTACTAATCAGCGTATTCAATCAACTTTCTGTGAGATTTCTCCACTGAGAAACGTTGTTCTAGATCACAAGACTTAGACACTAAACCAGATTTCTAACAACTTTTCTTTGGAGTCCACTTGATTTTATTTTAAGATGAATGTTCAATTTATTCATAAAAAACTGTATGTACATTAAGTGCAACTTGTTTTAGAGTTTTTTAATATAACATTACATCATGAAACTAATTTTGAGTGCTAAACCAAAAAAAAGAAAAGGAAATCAGCCAGCTTCCCTCCTTTCTTGCTACGCAAACTACTCTTGTTTGCAACAATAATTATTTCTGCTCTACTAGACGTCTCTGCAAAACCTACAACCAAACTGCAATATCCCGAGTTGTGATATATAGAAAGGCTTAAGAGAATTGATTTGGGTATCTATATCACCAAAGTTGACTTACATTTTTCGTCACACATCCGTTTAGAACTCTAGAGTTAAGCGTGCTTGGGCTGGAATAGTGAAAGGATGGGTGACCTATCGGAAAATGATTTGCGATACTGTGCAAGTGAGGCCAAAACACGGGAAAATGTCGGGTGGTGATTATAGGGTAAGTAAACAATGATTTCAGGCTTTGGAAAAAATTAACAGACCGATCGCTGGAACGGGATGGGGTCCATGGACCGAGAGAACGGGCGTGGATGGTCCATTAGTTGTGGGCGGTCGGGGCGTTATAAGTGGTATCAGAGCTGATTAGCTATCTCAGTTCTGACCTGAGAGGCGTCTTGAGACATGTCGTAGAGCGCAACGAGAACGTTGCGTTCTTTGAGAGAGGTGGATTGTAACATCCCAAGTTGTAATATGTAGAAAGGCTTAAGAGAATTGATTTGGCTACATATATCACCAAAGTTGACTTACATTTTCCGTCACACATCCGTTTAAAACTCCAGAGTTAAGTGTGTTTGGGCTGGAGTAGTTAAAGGATAGGTGACCTATCGGGAAGTGATTCGCGATACCGTGCAAGTGATGCCAAAGCACGGAAAAAGATCGGGTGGTGATTGCAGGGTCAGTAAACAATGATTTCATGCTTTGGAAAAAATTACCGGACCGCTGGAACAGGATGGAGTCCACGGGCCGGCCCATTAGCTATGAGCGGTTGGAGCGTTATACAAACTCTGTCCAAGTGTTCTATCATTTTCCGTCACATATCCGTTTAGAACTCTAGAGTTAAGCGTGCTTGGGATGGAGTAGTGAAAGGATGGGTGATCTATCGGGAAGTGATTCGCGATATCTTTGTCAAAGTCCATCTCGCGGAACAATCAAAAGACGGAGCTGAATCCAAACCCGCATTGAACAGAGGAGTAGCCTCTGAAGACATAACCGCCGCTTCCAAACCGTCGAGTTACAACACACTGAGCGGCTACGAAGCTCTGAAAGTGATTCGCGATACCGTGAAAGTGATGCCAAAGCACGGGGAAAGATCGGGTGGTGATTGCAGGGTCAGTAAACAATGATTTCATGTTTTGAAAAAAATTAACGGACCGCTGGAACAGGATGGAGTCCACGGGCCGGTCCATTAGCTATGGGCGTTATACAAACTCTGTCCAAGTGTTCTATCAGTATCACATGACTCTTCTCCTCAAGTTAATTTAATGGCGGAGTTCTATCAACATTATGCAGTTCCCCATCGATGATCTTTTGTCTGGGTGAGTTGGCGGGAGTACCACGTCTAAGTCTCCCACCTAATAAAGACGTTTGTTGTACTATATCGAATGAATCGATATTTATTAGTATGTCTTAAAATAAAATAAAAAACAGAAGGATTGGGTACATAGCGAACTCCGGTAAGGATTAATATCAACACCTGAACCGTCGTTTCACAAACATTACTCTTACTGGTCAAAAGCAAACTCTCAAAAATCTCAAAATCTCCGAAGTGATTCGCGATACTGTGCAAGTGAGACTAAAACACGGAAAAATGTCGGGTGGTAATTGTAGGGTAAGTAAACAATGATTTCAGGCTTTGAAAAAAATTAACAGACCGATCGCTGAAACAGGATGGGGTCCATGGGCCGAGAAAGCGGGCGTGGATGGCCCATTATTTGTGGGCGGTCGGGGCGTTATAAGTGGTATCAGAGCTGGTTAGTTATCTCAGTTCTGACCTGAGAGGCGTCTTGAGACATGTCGTAGGGCGCAACGAGGACGTTGTGTTCTTTGAGAGGGGTGAATTGTAACATCCCAAGTTGTAATATGTAGAAAGGAGAATTGATTTGACTACCTATATCACCAAAGTTAACTTACCTTTTCCGTCACACATCCGTTTAAAACTTCAGAGTTAAGCGTGTTTGGGCTGGAGTAGTGAAAGGATAGGTGACCTATCAGGAAATGATTCGAACCGTGCAAGTGATACTAAAACACGGAAAAAGATCGAGTGGTGATTGCAAGGTCAGTAAACAATGATTTCAGGCTTTGGAAAAAATTAACTGACCGATCGCTGGAACAGGATGGAGTCCACGGGCCGAGAGAGCAGGTGTGGATGGCCCATTAGCTATAGGTGGGCGGTCAGGGCGTTATAAGTGGTATCAGAGTTGGTTAGTTATCTCAGTTCTGGCCTGAGAAGCGTCTTGAGACATGTCGTAGGGCGCAACGAGGACGTTGCGTTCTTTGAGAGGGGGTGAATTGTAACATCCCAAGTTATAATATGTAGAAAGGCTTAAGAGAACTAATTTGACTACCTATATCACCAAAGTTGACTTACCTTTTCCGTCACACATCTGTTTAAAACTCCAGAGTTAAGCGTGTTTAGACTGGAGTAGTGAAAGGATAGATGACCTATCGGGAAGTGATTCGCAATACCGTGAAAGTGATGCCAAGCATGGAAAAAGATCGGGTGGTGATTGCAGGGTCAGTAAACAATGATTTCAGGCTTTGAAAAAACTTAACGGACCGATCGCTGGAACATGATGGGTCCACAGGCCGAGGGAGCGGGTGTGGATGGCCCATTAGCTATGGGCAGTTGGGTCGTTATACAAACTCTGTCCAAGTGTTCTATCAGTATCACATGACTCTTCTCCTCAAGCTAATTTAATGGCAGAGTTCTATCAACATTATGCAGTCCCCCATCGATGATCTTTTGTCTGGGTGAGTTGGCGGGAGCACCACGTCCAAGTCTCCCACCTAATAAAGACGTTTGTTGTACTATATCGAATGAATCGATATTTATTAGTATGTCTTAAAATAAAATAAAAAACAGAAGGATTGGGTACAAATCGAACTCCGGTAAGGATTAATATCAACACCTGAACCGTCGTTTCACAAACATTACTATTACTGGTCAAAAGCAAAGTCTCAAAATCTCCGAGCCCTATATGTACACACGAACCAACCATGTTGCATGTTTCTTTTTCTGACACGATGTTTCTTCTTCTTCTTCTTCAACTTTGGCTACATGACGAATCAGAGATTGGGTTAGCTTTGAATGATTTGGCAACAGACTTGTAGAGATTCTCTTCTTCAAATGGTTTAGAGACATAACCATCCATTCCACTTTTCAGACACTCCTCGTATGTCGCGTGGATCACATCAGCTGTCATGGCTAGAATCGGTAAATGCCATTCCAGCTTCGTCTTCTCTTTAGCTTCCTTCTCCATCATCCTTATCTGACGAGTCGCTTCAAACCTGAGAGAACAAAACCAGAACGTAAACCAAGTAGTACAAGACCAAACCTAATGAGTTTAAGTAGGGCTGGGATTTTGAACCGAACCAAAAAAGTTGAGAGTTTGGTTCGATTTTGTAGGTTTGAAAAGGTTTGGTTTGGCAATCGGTTACTTTGGTTTTCTTTAAAAAAAAAATAACCAAACCATATCAAAAACCCAAACCGAACCAACCGAACTCATCCGAAATTTTAACAAAATTAATCAAAATATAAACCCAAATCAAAAACTTATGTACGATTTTCAAAAACCAAACTTTATTTTGGATTTAATTCGGTAAGATTTATGTTGAGCCGAACTAACCGAAAATCGAGCTACCGAACAGCAGGCCAAGTTTAAAGGCTTACCCGTCCATCTGAGGCATTTGAATATCCATGAAGCAAGCATCGAAACTGTGTGGAATCTGAAGCAAACCCAAAGCAACTTGACCACTCTCTGCACACACCACCTCTGCTCCAAACTTCTTCAGAGCTCCTGCAGCTACTCTTCTGTTCACCATATTATCATCAACCACCAGAATCTTCTTCCCTGTAAGCAAACTCTTGAGCGTTGCTGGTGATGATCCCTCAGGATGCTGCTGTCTCGCCTTTCTCAGCTCGAGAACTTGCTGTAAACACGCGCCGATCATGCTTGCTCTCAACGGCTTCATTATCACCGTATCCGCAAACCCTGCTGATTTAGCTCTGTCGAATTCTGAATTCGTAATGTTCGTTGCGAACAGAGCGAGTTTCGGTGTCTTGCGATGCACGTTTCCGTTGGTTCTTGAGTTCATCTGACGTATCTCCGCGTCTATATCTTCGGTTGATATCCATGAATCTTTCTCCACCAAGATCATATCCAGTTTCGTTGTTCTGCAAAAAAAAAGATTCAATCTTTAGATGGAAACAACACATATAAACATAAAAGATTGAATCTTTACTAACCCTGAAGGAAGAGGAGAACCGTTTCTTCCAGACGCAGTAGAAACAGCGGTTCTGAGACTTGTCATGACATCAACACTGATCCCAAGTCTTTTCATATGGTACCTAGTCACCGCAGCTCGAACAGGCTTAGCATCAACAACAATAGCTCTCATCCCTCTAAAACTAGAAGGCAAATTCTCAACCGTAGGCTTCTTCAGACTACATTTATCACACCTCTCAAACACAGCGGTGAACCAGAACGTGCTTCCAACGCGAGGCCTGCTCACGAAACTTATCTGACCGCGCATAAGCTCGACGAGACACTTGCTTATACTCAAACCAATCCCAGTACCTCCGTAAGTTCTCGAAGTGGAGCTATCCGCTTGCATAAACGGCATGAAGACACGTCCTTGCGCGGTTAAAGGGATTCCAATGCCTGTGTCTTCGATAGAAACCATAAGCCTGACGTTACTGGAAGCGTCGAACTCTGATGATGTCAACAGCTCCTCCGACGAGACTAAGTGTTTGAATGAGTCCCAGCTGTTTCGACCGTCAGCAGCTTCGTAACCGCTCAGTGTGTTGTAACTCGACGGGTTGGAAGCGGCGGTTATGTCTTCAGAGGCTACTCCTCCGTTCAATGCGGGTTTGGATTCAGCTCCGTCTTTTGATTGTTCCGCGAGATGGACTTTGACAAAGATATGTCCTTTCTCTGTGAACTGTGTCAAAAAAAAAAAGACATCATCTTGTTCAAACAACAATCTACTTCCACAGGGGGGACAACAATAGGGCAGGGATTTTAAATTAGACCGAACCAAAATTTTGGTTAGGAGTTCGGTTCGATTTGGTAGGTTATTTAAAAAGTTTGGTTTTTGGTTAGGCAGTCGGTTATTTTGGTTTACTTAAAAAAAAATTAAGAAAATTACAACCAGACTATACCAAAAATCCGAACCATACTAACCAAATTTTAAACCGAACTAACTGAAATTAACCAAACTTATTCTAAGTTTTAACAAAATTAAACCAAAATATAACCGAAATCAAAATTCCGGTATAAATTTCCAAAACCGAACTAACCGAATATCGAACGGAACTTTATTTTGGATTAATTCGTTAATATTTGTGTTGAACCGAACAAACCGAAAACCGAACCGGCAGCCTAGACAAGAACATAGGAGGAAAGGAACTAACTTTAACAGAGTTTCCGACGAGGTTTATGATGATCTGTCTGAATCTCCCTGAATCTCCTTTGACTATCTCAGGTACCTTGTCTGAAACGAAAACCGCAAGCTGCCAAAAAATTCAAAAAAATCAAGAAGTTAGTAAGTAGCAGCAAACTACAAAAAAAAGGACTTTTCTTTATACACTACTCTTTTACCTCAATGCCTTTGTTCCTTGACTCCTCAGAGAAGAGAGAAAGAACATCATCCAGTATCGAACGGATATCAAAAGGCACAGACTCCAACTCCAGCTTGCCAGCTTCGATCTTGGCACGGTCAAGAACCTCGTTTATCAACGCAATCAAAGCTTTCCCACAAACCTGCGCGGTCTGAGCGTAATCTCTCTGCGTAGAGCTAAGCTCCGTATCAAGAAGCATAGCAAGCATTCCGAGAATCCCATTCATCGGCGTCCTGATCTCGTGAGAGACAGTAGCCAAAAACTGCGATTTAGCCACGTCAGCAGCTTCTGCTCGGACTTTGAGCTCTTGCATCTCATGAAAATCATCTTCAACTTCAACAATATGCACAGCTGCACCATAGAGTATGTAACCAACCAAGAAACCAATAGCAAAGAACAACGGCACGGTCGTGAGTACATTCAACGGTATAGGCGCCTTCTGGAGGTACCTACAGATCATCTTGTGCTTCCTGAAAGGGTCTCCGAAATCAAGCTTGCTCTCGTGGTAGAGAGACGTGTCGCCTTCTTCGTCTTGATTCCCGTACATGACGAGCGGATCCGACGCGTTGGTGATGTCATACACGTGCACTACTATCGCCTGGTTGCCAGCGAGCTGACCGAGTAGATTCTCAACGAGAGACTCAACGTCAAACGCGCCGCCGAGGTACCCTGCGGTGGCTGCTATACGCTCTTGGACGGTGGGGTTTTTAGGAAGAGAGGCTTTGTACACAGGGAAGGTCAACACGACTCCTAGATGGTGAGAAGCCAGTAGCCTAAAAGGGCTTGTCAAGACAGCTTTCCCTGTCTCTCTAGCTCTCAAAATGTTCTCTCTATCCTCCTGTAAGCAAAAGTTTTCAGAACTAAGATATATCCAAAAACAAGAAGTATCTGTCAATAATTACCTCTCCTGACATCATGTCTAGTGACTCGAGGTATGAGACACTGTCTTGAGAGAAGATGACGGGAGCATACTCGTCCCTAACAGGTGAAGGCTCTCCTGTGTCCATTGTCTTTATAACCCAATTGTGCTGACTCTCAAACATCTCCCTCTCAGCATTCACAACTTTCTCTGCGTAAGCCACTCCGCTCAGCAACGGTCTCTCAAACGCTGTTCTTGCTGTGTAGTCCGCAAATGTCCCCTGCAAATTTTTTATATTTTTTGGAATGAAATGTTAAATTTATTCGATGCAAAACATTTTTACAATGAATGTGAAACTTTAATTCAGAAACAGAACTAGACTAGTAATAAAAAAAAATTCAAGAAAAGTCAACTATTCAATTATAAATCAAATATGAACAAATCTTGATCTTTTTCTCTAAAGCTTTTAACCTTTAATAAGGCAGACACTGACCTGATCGATTGCAGATGGATTCTTGTGGTAATGAAACGTTGAGACGAGAATAGCCAAAGCATGGACATGGTTAACACTAACACTAAACTGATCCTGCAACATCCTCGCTCTCTGATCACACATACTAACCAAAACCTCTTCTCTTCTGACCTTGCTGGTATCATCCATCCACCGGTAAATCCCTCTGCTTATAAACCCAACGATGATGGTCCACAGAATCAAGCCCTTTGGTAATAAAGCTCTGTGTTCCTGTATGAAAGTCGACCCCTTTTTGTTACCCACTTGGTCGTTATTATTACCGTTGTTCATCTTCACCGCTACTGAATGCTGCATCTTGGCGAAACCCATCAACCCAGAACGCCAGAAATCGATTTTTCTGGACTTTTGTGGCGAATCTTTAGCGCCCAGATGATAAAAATCGCTGCTTTGGGTTGTTGTTCTTGGCTCCTTTTCTTCAGGATTTGGGTTGTTGAGTGCCCAGTTCATATCTGAGCTACAAAACAATGGAGAGACAGAGGAATGTTAGTGTGTGTGTGACTTACGCATTCATATAACAACATAACAAGCATGCCTAGTGGTATGATTAGAGCTTACCATAAACATTGTTTTGCGTGTTTATCAATACATTAACAAAGCATAAACCAAAAAGAGAGGTTTTTTTTTTGGCAAATTCAAGAAACTTTTTCTCAACGCATGGGACTACTCTCAAAAGAAGGAACTTTGCTCAGTTTCCGAAGGTTTGCTACAGAGGTGAGCATTAGTTTAAAATAAATTAAAGAAATGGGGGTTTCGGTTAATTAATTGTCAGAGGAATGATTAAGCAAGACACTAATCATAAGGTTCTTTACAGGCGTGAAATGTTTAGTTGATGTTTCTTCTCGGAACAAGTTCACAGCTATGTTCACTGTCTTAAATCCAAACAAACAAAAAAACAAAGCTTTGACCAAACAAAGAAAACACAACAGCACAAAAACAACGAAGCATAATAAAAATAAAAATAAAGCCGAAATTTTCGAGAGGCGCACATGGAAGAGAAAGACAGAGAGTTGCTGCAATTTTTTTTAACTAACAGAAAAATAATTGATTTTCGGTTACCTGTGATGAGTTGTGAAAGGATTGAACATTGCATTATTAAACCCTAAAGCTCTTCTTCGTGACTATAAAACATATTAAAATGTATTCCATTTCTAGCTCTTCTTGTTCTTCTTCTTTCCTCTTTCTTCTTATCTTTTCTTTTTTGTATATAGTTTTTCTTTCTTTGGGGAGATTTGTTGCTTTTAAAAGTAAAAAAAAAATGAATCGAATTTTATAGATTTTTCGACAGATACGTTTCTCTCTCTCTCTCTCTCTCTCTGTAGCTCTCCTTTAACTTGAGTCCAACTTTGAAGAAGAAAAGTTTTGAACTTTTTTCTTAATGGCTCATGATTTAATCCAACAAAAGCCATATCTCCTCAAAAAATTATCTACGTGAATGGAATTAATTATTGTGACACTGGACTTGTCTTATTAGTTACCCTCTATTTTTGTATAACTATTACTAGCTAATTGTTTTCTTGGTTTAATCAACAATAATTTAAAGCAGAAAATTCAAAAAATAAACTATAAACATATCTCTTAACATTTTGTGACACCATGTCTAAAGTTTTCATGAAATTAATTAAACAGTTGCTGTCTTTACACTAATTATCTTTTTTTTCATGACAAGGAAAAATACATTATATATTATTTTGTGTAATAAAGCACAGTTATCTAAAAAAAAAGGAAGTTTTTTCCCCTCTGAAAATAGAAATTTGTACGAGTCGCTATCGCATATCTTGGTGATAATGACATCGCGACAAAGCGCAGATCTGGCCCCAGAGGCATTTTCTTGATACAACATGGTAGCCGCGTAATGACAATGCTACCCCTGTCCCTTCCTTCGTATAATGGGCCTGACTTTAAGCCCACATTAAAGCCGCGTGTAATCTTTCAACAGTGCATCAAATGCATGAGTTTTTGGTGCAAACGTGTGTGTGTGTATGATTTTGAAAAAGTGAACAAATTTCTTTGTAAATCATCAATCACATGATATTATTTTAATATTTAAATTACAAAGAAGTTTCACGCCCATTTTAGTAAAGTACGTATATTTGTATATTGGTACATGATTCAGCTATATGTTGACTAATGCTCCAAAAAAGAAATACTATGTGTGAATAAACAACGTTTTGGGGGTATTTTTCATTGACAAGCATTGTGTGAGACCTAACAGGAACCTCCCAAATGAAAAACAGTGTGTAAATATATCATATCTAGTCAATGCATTGAATATCTGCCTTTGAAAACTGATAAATGGAATGATGAAAATAGTTATTCTTGATGTATTAATAATTGTAGTAGTATGTTTCTCCAAAACAAAATTGGAATTGTATGGTTTATCTAGGGAAGTGTCTTATATAGTAGAAAGTGGGAACAAATAGTACATCAGAACAAGAAAACACATGTATATGCTTTTTATTGGTACAGAATACTCAAATGTTGAAGTGATTATCAGTCGAGAGCCAGATTGTATATAGAATGACTATCATAATATTCTATTACGAAGATCCGCCCTTTTATAAGCTATCAGTTCTAGAAAATTTTGCGGTTGCTACAAACACGTAATTATGTAAAGTGCGACACATCAGACTTGATGAACCGGATCGTGATCCCTTCCAAAACGGATGAGTTTCAGTGCCTAGTGCTCGGGCTCGGGACTAACGGCTTAACTCGAGTCTTGATCCAGACGAGACCCAATACCATAAAAAAAAAATCATGATAAATTTGTTGACCAAAACACTGAAAGATAATGCGACTTTCGGTAATTTTCTGGTTTTTTTCGACGTTAGATTTCTAATAAAGCATCCATGTTCATGTAGGACACACGATATTTTCGACAAGATCACTAATTTGTATTTTTATTCACAAAAGGTGTAAAAGTAGAATATATGGATTTAGTAGTACACAGAGGGAAAGAAAGGCACACAAAGGAAGTGGTGCTAGAAAAATGTGTGTCGGCCATGTGATATTCATGTTTGACTTTATACCATTAAACCATTTCGTGGTTACAAATTATCGTCTTCATTTTGGATTTTTAAAGATTTTGTGAAATATTATATTTTTCAGTTTTTGTATTTTGTCTCAAATTATTTCTTGGCCACATGCTCGACAATCACTAAACCAATTCATCAGTATAAACAATATCAAAACATCGTAATTTCATCAACTAAATTACTCATGTATTCGTAAGTTATAACTTATTCTGTAGCAAGCTGAGCATCTAAAAAAAACTTCGTAACTTGCTTTTTAAAAAAAAAACTTTAAAACTTCAAATTTAGAGTTTTAAGAAGTAAAATTGAAGTTTCACCGCTCAAAACTCTAAATTTGAAGTTTCATTTTTTTATTTGTATTTTGGTCTTTATAATTAATTATACTTTACATTTATGATTCTTAAGTATTTTCTTATTCATAATTTTAATATTTAAACCTTTTATGTATTTTAAATATTTTAAATTTATTTTTATAAATTTAAATTTTACACATATTTTAAAAAAAATTAAAATAAGATTTATAATATTTAAAAACTAGAATTAGACAACACGAATATTACAAAAGAAACTTAATAGAAAAAAATATATATGAAGACATAATTATTACACAAATTTAAATATTACAAAAATACTAATAGACTAGTAAATTTTCTCCAGAACTTCTAAAATATTATCCAAACAAATTTTGTGTAACAAAAAATAGAACATTAAGATAATATTATGTAATAATATGGTATTTTGCTTGTAGTTTAATATTTAATTATGTTTTTCTATTTATAATTATATATTTTAGTATAAGATTTTATTAATTAATATTACTATAATATTTATATATGTGCTAGTTTTCTATAAAAAATTATGGATTTATATTAATTATGACAAATATAAGGAACATAATGTAAATTATAAATAATTTTAAAGTTAGATTTAAAGTTTTGCTTTCGGAAAAAAACACTTTGAAACTTCTTTCAAACTCTAAAATACATAGTTTTTTCGGAGATGCTCTCGCAGAGTTTAACAATTCACACAAAATGGTTACTAGTCCAGGTTTCACGATTCAAAAGAGCAGGCTAGCTAGGCATAATCGTCCTTTCCTCAAAGGTTAAATAAACAATCACGATTTCATAATTACTATCTCAATCAATGATAATTCAAAAGTCCAATAGAATATTCTATAGAGATAAGATCAACTTCATTCATTAAATATCATATCCTACGTTAAAGTATAATTACCAGTCCTAAATCAACATCGATCAATGGTTCTTTGACCGAGAAAAAGGTAACTGTTACAAGGTGAAAGCAAAGATTTTACACTCACACTGAAATGGTTCTAATATTCTATATTTTTCAGTCTAAATTAAAATTTGGTTTTGGTAGAAGTATTCGATATTTTGGTTTATAAATAATAGTATCCAACACGAAACTTTCTTATGGATTGCTTGGTACAAATTTAGTTTAAGTTTTTAAATTATTAAATTTGTCAATTATTTTTTAATAAAGTTTTGGTTTAAATTGATTCGTTTGTTAATATAAATTCTTCTCTAAAACCAAGACAATCAAATTTAAAAAACTTTTCCATAAATACAAAATAATTCGAATGAAATTAAAAAAAAAACAGAATATAATTTTTACAAATAAATGTATTACATTAAATATAGTTTATATTTATATTTATATTTATATTTATATAAAATTATTTTTTCATTTTTGATATAATTTTTTTCTTAATATCAAACCAAACTAAACACAAATAATATTTTTAACACAATTGTTTAAAAACTAACTGATATAAAATTTGATTTTGAATGAAAGTTGCTTTAGAAACCAAAGTTTTTGATAACCTGAATAATAATCCAAATAGAGATGAACCGAATAGTCAAATGCTCGCCATATTCCGGGTACAAGATTTAATCCATTAAAACCTGGGCTTTAAGAGATTTTAAAATTGGGTAGGTGTTTCAAATTTCTGTTGGGAAGCGGTCTATTAATTACCTTATCAGGCTGGCCCGGTTTAAATCTGATAGTTAGCACATGGATATAACTATATTAAATGAAAAAATTACACTTAGACGTACTTTTATCTTTTCAATTTACATTTACATATATTTTGTACCAGTGGAGTACTTTCCTCTTGCAATTTATCTAAAATACTCTTGTGGTTAAGCAAACCTAAAAACTAACATCTAAAAAATTGTCGCCGCTAAACTCATCTTCTTCTACCTCATTCTTCTTCTTCACTACTGCAAGATCTTCATCATGTCGGCGACTTCAACGTCCCACTCCAGAACACAATTTTAGTTAAATTCTTATTTATTTGGACTCATCAAAAGTAGTAGATGATTTTCATGGCATGGATTTCAATGAAACAACCGTCTTTATAACTCTCGACATTCTGCGATTCTCAGATCTCAATTATCTTTGTTCTAGTGCATCAGAAACGACAAGACGAAGAAAAACAATTTTTCATCTCTCTCTCCCGGCCGATCGACAATGAAAAGTTTCAACTTTCACAACTTATTTTTTTTTCTTCAACTCCTTTGATATTTGTTTACAAATCCTAAATCAACCTACCCTTATTGGCCAAATTTTCTGTTGTCTAGTTACCGGTGGATCTTCACACAGCCACATCCATCACTTCCTTGCCTCTGACTGATTACGATAAACTGCCTTTGACCACACGAACATGACCACTGAACACACACACTTGACCACACCCTTTTCATACAAACCTGATTTCATACAAACCTGACTACACGCCTGTAACTTTTAAATTATCTTCTCCTACTTCTAGTGTAGACCACATTAGTGCTAAACAACCAAATCTCCAAAAAAATTGTAATGTCCACAAAATGATGACCATGACTCTATCTTTGACCATGATTCCTCCAACCACAATACTCCCCAAGCAGGAGAAGATAAGATCAAACAATTGTTAGATCTACGTTACCGCTTTTAGTAGAATCGTACTTGTTTTAAACGGGCCGTCGGATTGTTTTCAAAATACTTTAATCTAACGGTTCCTAACATATCCCACTGTTTCATGTATTTTCTCCCTTTTAACTTAACCATAAATCTCATCTCGTCTGAACTAAGGGCATTATGAGAAAAGAAAAAACTAAAGCAAGACATAAAGTACACCTCAGGTGTAAAGTGTGTAAACATGTAATGAAACCAAGAAAAGTAACCTTATATGTAACTCTCTCATATTAAATTTATGTACCGTATAAACAAGACCACATGTAATATGATATGTACATCAAGCAGACCTAATCGAACCCGTGGAGTTGACGTTATCTATTTGCTTTTCGTAATAATTCATACTAACTTACCTTTTTTTTGGTCAATCTTCATACTAACTTACTAAATGATCTTTATGAAAGAAAAAGCTTAGTCGAAACCATCCACATAAATGAACAAAAAGTTCTGTCTTAATCGGTGTCCATGGTTTCAACAACTTAGAGAGTATGGTGAGAATAAAAGAAGCGGAATCAATAATGTTCCTTAAGTAAGCGGATAAGGCAAGGAGAGACATATGGAGTTTTAAGAGAATGATTGAGATGAAGACAGAGAAGATGGAAGGACGACTACCAAAAGAAACTATCGATGTTGCATTTGCACGAAACAGAAGAGCGATGGAAGAAGGAACTGGAAGAGTTTAAGAGACTTGAGAACTCACATTGTGATTATAAGGACATGAAAGTGAGATGGAAGCTGAGATTGCTGGATCGTTAAAGAGACGACTGTGATGGACGAAAATAGTAAATTTTCGATGTGCATGTCATAATGGGCTTAGTGTATTTGACTCGCTCCATTCCATCCATTCGTAGAGTATGGGCTAAAGACCCATGAACGAAGTTGTTTGAACTAGATCAATGATAGTTTGATTGAAAAAGATGAAGTAAAATGTTGAGCTTGTCTCACCGTGGCTTTTTCAGTTTTAAATAAATTTAATATACACAATGAATAAATATTGCAAAAAGACTTACTAATAAAGAATAATAATTGAAAGCCCTGAATATATGTGAGACAGACAAAATATACAAAATAGCTTGTATTTTAAAAAGAAAATAGATGGTCTTCATTCGTTGAAACAGGCCTAAACTTTTTAACTAATACTCCCTCCCCTCCGTATACAAATGTAGAATGTTCTAACTTTTTATCTTGTATATAAATATATGATATTTTGAAATATAATTAATGCATTTATTTTTAAAACTAAAATATAAATTAAAAAGTAAAATTATGAGTGGTAGAGATTTATTGATAAGACCAAAAACTAACATTTAAAATAGTGTATTTGTTGTTTCTAAATATGTATGGAAAACTTTAAACATCTTATACTTCATCCGTTTAAGATTACTTGTCGTTTTAGATTTCGGTCTACAAATTAAGAAAATATTTAATTTATATATTTACTAGATAAAAACATCACTGCCAATATACCTTATCACTTTTCAACTAATTAAAAATAGATAAAAATATAAAATCAATAAATTTTGCATTGAAATTATAAAATTACATTTATTTTGAAACAAAATTTTTACCCTACAACGAGAAGTAATCCGAAACGGAAGGAGTATTTGTATACAGAGGGAGTACTATGAACTCAAACCATAGGAACAAACAAAAAAATTAAATTGAAAGTTATTTAATGATGTAAGAAAGTATCTTGCCGCTATGATGTAATTTTAAAAGATTAGTGGTTTCATTATGGTTTATAATCTATGGTGGCTTACAGTGGCTGTCATTGAATTTGCCACAATTCTCAAAGCACTCTGTAGTGCCTTTCTTAATCATTACTGTTAATATTTTTATATTAACCTTTTTATATATCATTTAAGAATGACACTTTTGTTGATTTTTTTTTGTTAACAAGTACTCCCTCTGAATTTAAATATAAGATGTTTAAGGTTTTACACACATATTAAGAAACAATAAATACAATATTTTAGTTGTTACTTTTTGATTATATCAATAAAGTTTCACCACTCATAATTTTACTTTTTAATTTCTGTTTAAATTTTAAAAATAAATGCATTAATTATATCTCAAAACATCATACATTTGTATACAAGATAAAAATATAGAACATCTTACATTCGTATCCGGAGGGAGTATTATCTACTTACATAATGATTATTGTTTCTGTATAGGATCATATAAAGAGGTAAAATCAGAAATATAAATTGTTATCAAAGAGCCATATATAGAACATAGTTGGGGAAGAATTACACTAGAAATAAAAGAAAATAAATATTTTTTAAAATTCATGGAATTTAAAAATTCAGTTCATAATTTTTCTTAAGTCGGAGTTAATTTTAGAAATTTTGATTTTTAAAACAACATCTTGTAATAAAAGAAATTTGAACTTGAAACATACAAACTGATATATGAGTAATTTTATTACACCATCAACACTTGCTTAAGAAAATAAATATTTCGTACATCAAATTATAAAGGTACATATATAAAATAGGTTTTTTGCAGTTTTTAAATGCAAGTTGAAAATCGTTGTGTTTTTTTTTTCCATCTCAATTTTATTGAACACAGCCCAAACAAAATACAAAAAGCCCAAAAAAAGGAAAACTAAAAAAACCAGACGAGGTCCACAACCCCAAACTACAAACAAAGCCCAAGTCAAACCGAAACAACTAAACCATGCGTTACATTAGCGTGAGAGGAAGAAACACGTGTCCGAGCCACAGCAAAAGAGGAGACACGCGTCTCACTGATCAAACCGTCGTCTTCACTGCCAGGAGATCATCGTCGGAGCAGCTTCCCGTCGATCCACCGGAACACACTGGAAACAGGACGCCTGGAAAGAAAAACCGTAGAGACGATCTCGAATCAAACCAACACGAAAGGATCTTCTCTTTGTAAAGAGATCCATTTACAAGCTTCGACTATGAAACTTAAATGAATCTAAAGGCATGAAGCGGAGATCAGAGGAATCCGAGAAAATCCTGAAATAGCCAATCGACGCCAACGGAATTAAAAACCATCATCTGCATCGATGGAACCAAAAGCCGGTGCTCCACCGAAGGAAGAGGTGTTCACCGGAACCAAAAGCCGGAAGCTTCGTCGAAAAGACCGTAAACTCCGGAACCGAAAGCAAGCCACATCACGCAGAGGGTGCCATCATGTGCTGGAATTAGAGCCCATCAACGGGCCGACTACCCCGGAATAATATCCGTTGAAAGATATTGATAGAGAGAACGGGGAAGGAGCGAGAAAAAAGTTTTTTTTTTTAATTTCAAAAATAGATGTGGTGTTTATGTAGTACGTTAATTTTTTTTTTTTTTGAGAAAAGCAGTACTCGTTAAGTTTTTGTACACTTGTTTATATGAACTGTTCCTGTACGTATCTAAAATTTTCGTTTTCCGTTTGTTAGGGTAGGTGGGACCCATTGTCAATCACAGGTGTTGCCCTAGTTTTTCTTCTCTGCTTAAGAAGGTGTTAGATTTGGGTCAGTTACGGGCTTCCAACTTAAAACTAATTGGTGATTAGTGGATTGGCTCTAATCCTTTATATATTACTTAATGTCTATTAGAATTCCCGATGTGGGATATATATCCTTAATACCCCTCCTCAAGATGATGATTCTTATCGGCCAGAAATCTCATGACATTTATACTCGGTCGAGCGAGTTTAACACAACCTTTATATCCGGTTGGAAGGGTTAATCACGACCTTTATACCCGGTCAGAAGGGTTAATTTTAATTTAATTTAGGAGTTTAAAATATTTAGGATTTGTGATCTGATACCATGTTAGATTTGAGTTAATTATGGGCTTCCAACTTAAAATCAATTGGTGATTAGTGGATTGGTCCTAACATTTTATATATTACTTAATGTCCTTTACAGTTTTCGATGTGGGATATATATCCCTAATAGAAGGCACTTTCAATGACCACGATTCACGAAGACATAAATCAACATTAAGGCTATGAATGTTTATTGTGGTTGACATGCGGGACGGACTGGACCGCAATTAAGGTCACCATTCAAGCTAATTATTTGGATATATGTGAACTGAAGATTAAATAATATAAAAAATAAAGTGGATCGCGGACGGTTTACATTACATAAGAACATCAGTGAAACGCCATGTAAATTAAATACAGCAGAAGAGGTGTGTTTCAAAGTGCGTTTCTTTATTATTTGTATTTTAATTGATAGTAATTTTTTTTAAAAAATACACATAATTTACAGCACATTTATCTGTGTTTCAGAAAACTAGTTATACTCTGTAACATTTTTCAAAAATTAATAGTAAAATATGATTTTTGTTTCAGTTTATAATATATTGTTTTGGTCACCATTCGCATATTATTTTAAACTGTTTCTTTTATCTGAACAGCAGTATGCGTTTTTCTTATATAAACTGCAGTCAAACCGCACCACAGTATCTAATCCGTTTGTCCCGCACCGCCCAGACCGCTGTTACCAAAGCCGGACTCTCTAGGTGGATGACTAAGCCTAAGTATCGCGGGGGAAAACAATATAGATATTCTCTAAGTTCTTATAAATTCAATTCGTACACACAAAAAAATATATTATAATATGCATATTCGAAACCCTGAGGATTGATGTTTTGACTCTTAGGAGTTAGGACACACATACAAGGGGCCTCGGTTTCTTTGGTCCGCACGAGCTACAGGGTACTGGATAAGTATGCACAAATTGATTATTGATTCCTCGATTGTTTTTTTTTTTCATATCAAAATTGTCACGGGGGTTGGGCACTTGAGTTGAGATATTGCCACACAATTGCCAAACAATATAGGTATTGTCTAAGTTCTTATAAATTCAATTCGTACACAAAAAAAAAATATAATATGCATATTCGAATTTTGAGTATTGATGTTTAGGTTGACTGCCTAAAATCTCATGTAAATATATCAACCCTATCTAATCTCATTCGTACTATTCACCTCTTCACGAGACCACCTAAAAGTATTATTTCTCTTTACATCACCCATAATCTTTTTAATCCTACTCAGTTCCCCCTCTCTAATCCAAATCAAAATCAAAATTTAAAACTATAAATAGCATTTTGAGGATTGTGACTGCCCAATTAAAAAACTTGATTCAACCTAATACGACCCACTTAAACGGACCCGATTCAACATTAAAAAAAAAAAGCAATTCGATTTGTGGAAATTTAAAATTAGGGTTCATGTCTCTCTTCTTCACAGAGATGACGAAACAAAGGAAAGAGCTTACGTGCAACGGAGATGATGACGAAGCAATAGAGAGAGAGAGAGAGAGAGCAGGCTCTGAGAGAAAATGACGAAGATTTGAAGCTTGGATCTTTGTCACTCTTTGCTTCATCGATTTGCTTTTTTTTTTTAAGTGTTGAGTCGTGTCCGTTTAAGTGGATCGGGTCAGGTTGAATCGAGATTTTTTAATTGGGCAATCACAATTCTCAAAATGCTAAGTATACCTTTTAATTTTGATTTTGGATTAGAAAAGGGAAATTGGAAAGGATTAAAAAGATTAGAGGGTGGTGTAAAGTGAGATAATAATATCTTTAGGTAGTCTCGTCAAGAGGTGAATAGTACGGGTGATATGAGAGAGGATTGATGTATTTACATGAGGTATGTTTTGGCTCTTGGGAGTTAGGACACACATACGACCGACCTCGGTTTCTTTGGTCCACACGAGCTACACGGTACTGGATAAGTATGCACAGATTGATTATTGATTCCTCGACTGTTTTTTTTTAAATCAAAATTGTCACGAGGGTTGGGAACTTGAGTTGAGATATTGCCACAAAATGGTTAGAAGAGATGACGTGGCAATTTGAAATTACGACAAATTCACAACCACAAAGAAATACATATCAAAACAGTATCCGTAATAACAATTATGCTAGCTGTCTATATCTCAAACCAAATAAGTTATTCCGTTTGAGTTACTTACACGTAACTCCAACTCTCTGCAATGACATTATCATGTTTGTAAATGACTGTTTAGCCTAATGTCAACCTATTTTGTATAGCGGTTCGATACTGTTAGGGGTTCTAGGGTAAAATTTTTTTTTTACTCTTTAAATTTTATATGTAGATAATGTTTAAAATATTTTTAAAATTTTATCAGTAATATTTTGTTAATTTTCTAATAAAAATAAAACTATATACATATCAAATAATTTTGTGCCCTTTACAATTTTATTTATTATATTTATAATTTTTTTATATTTATAATTTTTTTATATATAAAAAATAGATTTATAAAAAAATTGGACCCCTTATTTATTATTATAGGGGTAGACACGGGCTTAGATCCGGGATGGTCGCACCGTTTATCCTCCTTGTAAGCCGGCCCTGAGCGCAAATTGTTTTTGTTTCCAAAAATTGCTTACTCTTCGAATTTTTAAAACTAAATGATTACGAACAGAGGCAGTTATATATATATACACGGACTCCAAACATATATTTTTTTTCAACGATTGATTTTTGAAACAAATATTTAAGAGTATTTACTTGAAACTTTGCATTGTAACCAGGGTTGGCTCAATGGTGTCAGGGACTTTGGGGCAAAAAAAAAATTAATTTTCAAATTATTATTTTTCTTTAAAAAATCTGATAGATATATGTTTTTTTTTTCAAAATACCAGAAGTATTTTTAAAAGAAATCTATGAAAATAAAAAAAATACTTTTATATAAAAAAAGTTGGACTCCTTTTTTTATTTTAATATAAAAATACATGTATTTTTAAAAAAAATCGGTCTCTTATCCATTAAGAAATAGGGGGACAACGGATTGGGTCCGGGGCGGTCGCACCGCTCGCCCCTATCTAAACCGGCCTGATTGTAGCTTTTTAGCAACAAAAAAAAAGACTTTACACTCTAGCTAAATAAAAAACTTTGCAGTGTAGGATCTTGTGCCTCGCTTCGCTTGGTGGGGGACATCGTCGTTCGGGGTATGATCCTCCTCAGTTCCTCAACAATCAACCACACCAAATAGAGAAAATGACCAGATATCGTAAAAAAATTTAATGACCTGCTATTCAATGATTATTTCTTTTGAAAAAAAACTATAAATTTTTCGAGAGTCTTGATCCGATGAGTATTTTTTTCTCTTTCTAAAAAACAAATAATAAAATGTTATTTGCAGTTTGGCAAATTTTTTGCCGGTACTAGAGGTCCCCTCGCTTCCTTCAATCCTTTTCCTTTTATTCTATGGTGGTATGTTTTTTCTTTTTGATATCCTCAGAATTCAGGTGGTTTTCACCGTCTCTGTCTCTTACCTCGTCGGCGGATTTGGTGGCAGACAGCCCATTCCGACTCTCTGGTGTTTTGGTGAGAGAGTTCAAGGATGTGTACTCTAAGCGGAGTCCGATTTTAAGGTTTGATGTCGACGCTACATAAATTTTTATTTTTCGATCTGGTTTTGTTGACAAAGGTGGTGGCGTGTTGTTCGGCTAGTAGCGTCAAACCCAAAATCTGGCGTTATAAGCTTCATCTGTCCAATTATGTTTTAGATTTGTGGTGGGTTTGGAGGTTGATCAATGTCAGTGTGATCTTTCTCGGATGTTTTGAAGATAACGTTTTTGCTTGTTTCAGTCTCAAGGGTGACTGTTCTAAGGTTTATCTTCTAGATCCAGGTGTACTTAGTGTCATGAAATCGTCGTGTGTCAGCTTCTTGTTCTACTGTCTAAACGCGTAAAGGTCAGAGGTCTACATGTGTTCATCGCGTCTACGCATCCAATGCTCCAAGGGTCTAAGTCTGCTCCTCCTACCGACTGCCCGTTTCTTGTCCTCTTACTTGTGAGGCAGTCTTACCTATGTGTGTCTTGTTTCCTACTCTTCTAGTGCTGCTAGGTTAGTGAATGGTCGTCGTTTTCAGACAAAAAATCATTATTAGCTAGTTAATAACTGCGTCGTGGATTCGGAGTAAATGTTCTAATGTTGGGTTAACCTGATTTTTTCTGGTAACAGTTCGTGGTCAAAACGTTCCATCCTAGTCAGGGCCGGCTTAGATAGGGGGACGAGCGGTGCGATCGCCCCGGCCCAATCCGTTGTCCCCCTATTTCTTAATGGATAAGGGACTGTTTTTTTTATTGTATTTTTATATTAAAATAAAAAAAGGAGTCCAAATTTTTTTATATAAAAGTATTTTTTTTATTTTCATAGATTTCTTTTAAAAATACTTCTGGTATTTTGAAAAAAAAAACATATATCTATCAGATTTTTTTTAAAAAAATAATAGTTTGAAAATTAATTTTTTTTTTGCCCCATGGTCCATGACACCATTGAGCCGGCCCTCATCTTACTGGCATCATTGTCTCCGATTGGTTCTTGGCGACAAAAGTTGTTTTGCTTTTCTTTCTGCAGGTTACATTTGATTTGGTTTCAGATTAAATCATTACAAATAAATCAAGATGAAATGGGTTAAACAAACGAGTTAAACAAACATAACCATATTACAGTAAAGATTATCTGAAAGTTTCAAAGTTTTAGTCGAGTAAAATAACAAAATCTCAAAAACCAATCTCGTTTTTTGAAAGCGTGAATCAAAAACGTTTAAACAGAAATATATATATACATAAACCTAAAATCAAATTTTATTTAGTTTACAACACATAGCAAAATGGTCATCTTTAATACCAATCACATATCTAAAGATAATCTTGCAAGTATTAATTTATTATTTTAGTTTGTATTTAACAAATCATCTATATATTATTAAATAATATACTTATCACAACTATTCATTTAATTAGATCACAAAATTTTGAAACATAAATAAAAATTAACGTTTTTACATTATTTTTGAATTGAGTTTTATTAAAGAACAAATTTTGTGTTTTTAAAATGAGGATCAAAAATCTGGTTGTCCATAGAAAGAAGCATTCAAAAATGTATATTTTGGCCAAAATGAGAATGTAAGATCTCCATGCAGATATCAAAGGCTGAGATTCGTTCTTACGACATAGTGATCCTTACATCCATGCAAAAACCTCACGTGAATATTCTACATCGGGATCTGTTAAATCACGCACACGTTAGCATGAAATACCTTTTGCACTAAATTGCGCGTATCAGGACTAGTTGTGAGAATGACGATGCAGCCTTCTAGCGATAAGTCAATACTCAATAGTAACCACCAAATATGAAACTAATAAATTAATAATATGGATTGTGGGTAGGAAAAGTTTTTAAATGTAATCATTATCAACGAGAAAAGTTTATTTAGGCGTGAAGTACTGCTGGACCCATCAGACACGGCTATTTGTGATTAACGGCATTACCATCCAACTAAAATTATGTATTCTCTATTTAAAAAAATTAAGTTTGTGATTATAAACATGTATTATTCTTAGATATATAATCTAAGCGAGAACTAATATTATTAACTATTATGCTGTTAAAAATCAGTAATTTAAGTTTTGAACTGCTGCAATATGAAATTGGTCATTATGAATTGTAATCAAAAGACTACAACTTACGACTTAAATCATCTGACTGTTGTAGTCAAATGAATTGTGTGAAACAATATTTTAGTTGTAGTAATTTTGATTACAGTCGTGAGTTGTAGTCATTTTTTTTTTGGCTCAACATTCGTTCATTGCATTGGACCATAGTTCTTACACAATTGGTTTTTCAACCTCTACAAAAGCTTTAATCCAAGAAGGCATAACAGAAAACAACACATGGGCATTATTCTCGAAAGAGAAGGCCTCTTTTGCAATTATGTCAGCTACAGCATTCCCTTGTCTTCCTCTAAAGGCTACTCGATGATCTCCCATCTTTGCTAGCATTTGGTTAATATCGTGAGTATACGCATGAAAACTGGGGCGACCATTCTTTTCAACCAAGGCTTGAACTAGCTCTTTGCAATCCATTTCAAATATAAGATTAGTGTAGTTAAACCTCACCATCATACTAAGCGCCCACCGAAAGGATTCTGCCTCAGCTTCAATAGGAAATCGCACTCGAGGTAGCCTTTTTCCTCCCATCCATATTACATCTCCTCGGTGATTTCTCAGCACCCACCCAATGCCACAATGGTCTTTTGTTTTGTCCCAAGCTCCATCGCTGTTACACTTCAACCAATCTTGTGGTGGCGGTATCCATCGCTCCTCTTCTCTAATCACCGGGGTTGTGTTCATTTCTTTTCTTTCTATGACATCACGGCTATTCCACTCATCCAAATCCTCCATAGCCTTATTTATCAAGCTCATCGCACTATAATTCTCTCTTCGAAAATAAAAGGCATTTCGACTCTTCCACAATCTCCATAAAATCCATGGCCCATTTTGAACTTATTATCTCCTTCTTGCGTTGAGAGGGACCAGTTGAGAATTCAATGAAGATTTGTGTAGAGAGAATCAGACCACTCCCCTCCTGGTGGAGCTGGTATCGGAGAAACTGCCCATATGAGACGAGCATAAGGGCATTGGAATAGGACGTGATTAATAGTTTCCTTCGTAGCTTGACATCGTGGGCACGAGCCATCTTTAGCAAGATGCATGTATCTCATAATCTCACCAACTGAGGGACAGTCACTCAGAGCTCTCCACAAGAAGTGGTGGATCTTGGGGCTAGTATCCGTCTTCCAAAGAGCTTGAAACAAGGCATCTAGGCTCGGCTGAAGGACCTCCGGAGTCAGTTCTTCTTGCAAAAGTGTTGCAGCCACCCAATACCCTGATTTTACTGTATAATGCCCCGACGGTGTGAAGTCCCAACAGTAAGCATCTCGACAATTTAAACTCCCCATTCTGATCACCTCTATCTTCTTTATATCCTCATCATTTAGCGCCCTTCTCATAAGGTTGAAGTCCCATTCTCCACCTTCAGGAAGTAAAAGGTCTCTTACTGTTGCTCTGTCAGTGAAGATCGCTAGGTTATGATCTTGGGTCCATCTTGAGGATGTGAGGGGTCGGGCAGGTTTTTCATCAATCCAAGGATCTTCCCACAGCAGTGTATTGTCGCCGTTCCCGATGACTGATCTTGCTCCCCTTTAGATCAGCTTCTGTGCTACATGTAAGCCTCTCCAAGCATAGGAGGGTCTAGAGCCGAGAGGTGCATTCAGGATTGAGGTGCGTGGGAAATATCTGGCTTTGAAAACTCTTTCCACTAGATTTTCTTGCTTAGTAAGTATTCTCCAAACCTGTTTTCCCAACATAGCCAAATTGAAAGCTTCCAGATCTTTGAATGCTAGGCCTCCCTCGCTTTTTGGTTTACACAAATGCTTCCAATTCTTCCAGTGCATTCCTTTGGAGTCCTTTGAGTTTCTCCACCAGAAGTCAGCCATAACAACTTCGATTTGTTGACAAGTAGTCTTAGGAAGCAAGAAACAAGACATTGAGAAGTTGGGATGCGCCATGGCTACCGCTTTGAGTAATACCTCCTTCCCTGCAGGTGATAGGAAGTTGTTTCGCCAGCCCACAACCTTGTTCTGCAGTCGGGCCTTTATGTATCTGAGGGTATTTACTTTGGATGGTCCAAAAGATTCCGGCAAGCCGAGATAAATACTGCCTCCACCATCTTGAGAGATTCCAGTTTTCGCTTTGATTAAGACTCTTCGTTGCTCGGGAATGTTCTTTCCGAAATAGACACTAGATTTCTCATAGTTGATCTGCTGTCCAGATGCTAAACTGTATTTCCTCAGGATACCAACCAACATATCCAACTCCTGATCACCCTCCTTACAATAAAACATACTATCATCTGCAAAAAAGAGGTGTGAGATGTTGGGAGCCTTTCTAGCCACTCGCAGCCCAGTAATCTTCTTATCCTTTTATGCCTTCTTCAGCAATCTCACCAACATTTCAGTACAGATGATGAACAAATATGGTGATAGGGGATCACCTTGCCTGATACCACGTGTGGGTGTTATGCTTCCATAAGCCTGGCCATTGATGAGTACTTGATAGGAGACTGAAGAAACACACTTCATTATTAAGCTTATCCACTTGTCTGAGAAGCCAAGGATTACGAGTGCTCTTTCCAAGAAATTCCACTCCACCTTGTCGAAGGCTTTGAAGATATCTGTATTGATGTCTACAAACTCCTCACAGCATTTGTTGTTGGATTTCTGAGCATGTAACATCTCATGAGAGATCAAGATGTTATCAGTTATGAGGCGGTCATGCACGAAAGATGCATGTGTATCTGAAATAAGCTCAGGGAGAACTCTCTTTAACCTCTTTGCCAATATCTTCGTTATGATCTTGTAGGCCACGTTACTAAGGCTGATAGGGTGAAAGTCCTTCATCTCATTTGCACCTGGCTTCTTCGGAATGAGACATATGTTAGTCATATTTATCCCCTGCTCCAATGCCCCCGTCTGAAAGAAGCTGTCGACCATCTTCCATATATCATCTCCAATCGTATCCCAGAAATGGTGATAGAAGGAACCTGACATTCCATCGGGCCCAGGGCACTTATGTGGGTTGATGTCCATCACAGCTTCTCTCACTTCTTCTTTGATCACTGCAGCCATAAGCATTTCGTTTTGCGCCTGAGAGAGTCTTGTAGAACTCTCCATGTTCACCACCTCATCAGCTATAGTAATACACACCTCCTCTGAAGTGAAGAGTTTTCGAAAATTATCCTCAGCAACTCTACCAAGATCCTTCTCAGCATACCATTCTTTCCCATACTCATCAATGAGTTTCTGGATTCTATTTTGCGTTCTTCTATTTTTGGTAGCAGCGTGGTAGAATCTGGTATTCCTATCTCCACTTCTCAGCCATAGAATTCTGCTCTTCAGCTTCCAGAAGGTTTCTTCGTTTTTATATTGCCGACTCAACTCTTTTTTCAGGTTATTAAGTTCCACCGTATCTAGTGGGCTTCTTCTGGTGAGTAGATCAATCTGATGATGTAGCTCTCTAATTCTTACTGTTGAGTTTGGTTTGTTCCTTCTCTTTCATCTTGAGATGGCCTTTCGACATTCCTTTATCAGTTCCATCACCACTGGCATGTGTTCTCCTCCATTTTCTCTCCAATGTTCGGCTATATCTTCTTTGAATCCTTCGCTGAAGAAAAGTCTTTGATCATATTTGAAGGTTGACCATTTTTGTATGTTCTCCTCGCTCAGACAGGTAATAAGGGGACTGTGATCCGAACTGACCTTATGGAGATAGGTCGCTGCCGCATGACCAAATTTCTCTGTCCACTCTTGATATGCTACCGTTCTATCCAGTCTACACTGGACAAGCTCATTGTTTTTTTGACCATACCATGAGAATTGGTATCCAAAGTGGTGAATTTCCCATAAGCCGCAAGCCTTCAACATCTGGATAAAGTCTGTGCTTTCATCCGGTCTCCTTTGAGTGCCACCAATTTTTTTTTGAGGATCTACAAGCTCGTTGAAGTCGCCTGACAAAACCCAAGGACCCATTCTCGCTATACCAATTCTCATGATCCTTTCCCAAACATTATGTCTGCTACCCTTTACTGGATCTCCATATACTCCCGTGAAGAAGAACTCCTTATCTTCCCATCGAACAACATCATCTATAATTCTTCTATCTTAGTGGAGAATCCTTACCTCAACCATTTCTCTCCACATCAAAGCTAGACCTCCACTCTTCCCAACTGGCTCCATTGTATCTAAGTCATGATATCCAAGATGTCCAACCACATTCTCCAAATAAATTTTTTTATTTTTGGTCTCGCTGAGGAATATTATCTCGGAAAAATATTGACCACGTATTTCCTGTAAATGTCGAACTGTAGGGGTATTCGCCACCCCCTGACAGTTCCAACTCAATGTTCTCATTAGGACTTCGAAGGGTTGGTATTAACCATCAACCCTTCTTTCAAGAAAATTCCACTTTCACCAGCCTTTTGCAAGGCAGAGTGAGTCGAGACCTGAGCTGTCACATGGACAGAGTGAGTTTGTTCACCATCTATTTTTCCTCCTGATCCTGAAGCTGATTCTCCCAGCCTGTGGAACACACTAGGAGCTTCTAGTCTGTATTAGATGTGAGCCTTCTTCTGCTTTTTTAAGTTTCTCTTGTCGCTTGATGAGAGCCTCCTTCCATCTTTTGGGCTCAATCTCCTTTTCTTGTGCTAGCTTAACTCTCTAGCCTCCTGGTTGGCTTGAGTTGGAGAAGTATCACCCAGTCGAGCAGATACAGAAAGATCGTTCTTTCAGCTTCCTTCAGCTGAACCCTTCTGCTTGCTTTTTTCCTTACTCCCTGATCTGGATTACCGAGGAGTAGCTGGAGAGCCAAGCCTTTGAAAGACTGATGGAGAATTATGCAGATTTTCCGACTCCTAGGAAGGCTTCTTCTCCAAAGACTTTGTCCTTATGTGGGATGAGTGAATAGAATCTCCAACACTGTTCGAGCTACCACCTTCAACAGCTTTACTAGCTTCGGGAGTCTCCTTTCTCTTCCACACTTAGTTCGTTTCTGAGGAGCTCTTTTTGCCAACACCCTTGGATTGAGAGGAAGCCACCCGAGAAGTTCTTGTTTTTTGGGTTGTTATCCCCTGAGTTTGGGTGTGGTGAGCTTTACTGGAATCCGAGTGAATCCTTTCCTCGTTTCCTGCTATCATAATCCCTTTGTTTTTATCCTTCCTGCTATCATGTGAGTTGGTGTTTCTTCATCTACTTGATCCATCTACATGTGTTGTAGCCAGATCTTGCTCCTAAATTTGGTAAGGGCAGTTGTTGATATCATGCGTCAGTCTTTTGCAGTGAAAGCAGACCTTCAGAATCTTCTCGTACTCCAACTCAGTGGATATCGCCTCTCATATTTTAAAGTTTGTTGTTTTACGAAACTGAAGAGGGGCATCTGCTTTTACCCAAAATGAGCTCTCACATACTCCATCGATTCTGAGTTTTTAGCGTGAAGCTCCACTGCATCTACCCTTCCTAACGGCGAGATGAGGCCCTCCACTGTCTGCATCTTGAGGAGATGAATCAATATTCCTCTGATTCTAATCCAAAAAGGGATAATATTGAGAAAGTGATAATATTGAGAAAGTTTGGTCCTGGATTTGGGGACCATTGATCCAGAGAGACAATCCAACCATTGACGAACCACGGTCCCTTATCCATAACGAACTTGAGATCTCTTTCACATTGAAAGATGAACTGAGCTCTGTTTTCGCCTACCCCTCGCCCCTTCACACGATCTTCCAGTCCCCAGATTGGGGGAAGAGCCTTGACTAGACCTCCCACTTTATGAACTCCTGGGTTGAGGCAGCGAACAATAACACTAAGGTAGTTCTCCTCAAGGAGATCTTCATTTTCCAGATCTGGGATGTATACCGGCTCCCCTTCCTCTATGAGGTTTCGTTCCCTCAGCTCTTCCATCTGCGAGAGTTCTTTTTTCTTCTTATTCCTGAACATCACAGATTCTTCGAGATTTCGCCTACAAGACTATCACAGAGAGACTACACATGTCTAATGAGAACCACCCTCTGGTGGAGCCAGAGAAGGTTAAAACACAGATCTACTGAAAGCTTCTACCAGAGACTCTTGAGTGTCTACTTTGAATCAGATCTTGAATGAGAGGTCTTTTCTTTCCAGAGAATAGGTACATAGAGACACATAATGAGCAGAGATGGAACTCCGGCGAGCACTGATCCACTCTGAAAGCAACTAGGAAACCAGATTTAGATCCACCACGAGCGTCGCCTTAGAGAGAAAACCCTCATTTTGCGTACGTAGGTGATAGCATTTTTAACTTGACTATTCTTGAGTTGTAGTCATTTATCTCAGCAAAGCAACAGGCGAAATAAACATGGTGGTTCTAAAATATAAAATAAAAAATAAACATGGCCAACTTTGAGTCGTTGACAGTGTTTTCGGTACAACACCGTTTACATAGTGCATTCATTGGCACATAGCCGCGGCGCCAAACATTACGTTTCAGACCTCCCGCTCCACACGTTTATTGCCATATGTCAATCTTTAAGACCCGCGTTTCCTCACGCGATTCTTATTTTATGGAGCCGCTTACCTTTTTAAGTTTACCGTTGAAATTTTCAAATGTCTCATTTACCTTTCAGGTGTCAGATATGTAATACCACTAGATCGTATAACTCTACAATAAATGGCAAACGCGTGTATTCACTTAACGGGAAGGGGTATTTCGGAGAATATGTCATCAGGGACGGTGTATTGGGACGGCTAATCCAATCCGACTTTAATCTTCTCCGTTATGCGCTTTATGGGAAATTTCAACTAATAAACTAAAAAATACTATTTAAAAACTGAAAATTCAATGATACGCCTTTTATTTCTGACCCCGAAAGTCTCAAAATAAATTGTTTTTTAAACCCTAATGATTCGCCTTTTCTTAAAATGTACCCCGTTTGTCTTCGAGGAGAGATCTCTGGTCCACAGTTTTTGATATACAACTACAATTTATATTCTTCTCTTTCCGGTCTGTATTATGATTTTTTTTCTTTTCTTTTTTGCACTTTATCCCTCTTCAAAGAAACCTCTACAACACGTAAAAACGAAAGACACAACAGTTTGAATAGAATTCACATTAACGAATACACTATGAGTGTGCAGAAAATAAAACGAATACACTAATTAAGAAAAAAGAGAATACACCACGAGGCAGAGTTATTCAGTTATACATTTAAGATTTTGTAAGAATACTGTTTATTTGACATATGTTTGCTTGCAGAGTTTGGAATTTCTGTATTATATATTTAAAAATGAAGTGTTGGTTGAACAGAGCTGACACAGCACCTGTGACTATTTGTCGGGACACATGTGTAAGAAGCAAAGCCCTTCATGCTTTTTTGCTTCTGTCGATATATTTATTTTATATCATACTAGTAATTAAGATTTTTGACAAAAAAAAAGTAATTAAGATTTATTTTTTTGAGATTTAGATCTCATATTAGTATAATTTCGTCTGAAAAAAGTAAAAGAAAGTTGATGTGCACAAAAATAAGCAATCATGGCAATGCTTTAGGATCATTACTAGCGATACCAAATTTAAATTTTGCAATGAGTATTTTTCTCTCGACTGTATTCAAAACTATTCTATGGTTATCAATTACAACACGGATCTAGGCTCATTAATGTAATTGCGAGATTTGAAATAACAAAATGTAATTTTTATTGATTTATACGTAAAACTACTATTAGTGTCATGCAAATTACCTAACTACTTAAATGTTAGTACATTAATAAATAACCTTTTTCTCATTCTTTTTTAAAATATATACTAAAAAGGAGAATATTAGGAAATATTATTTTAAGTTGCTATTAAAGAAAAATATTATTTATTTATGCTCTTCAATATATATTTTTAGCTTAAATTTCTAAATCAGGATAGTTCAAAATACTATAATTAGTATTCGAAAGATATTTTGTTACAAAATCAGGATAGTCCAAAATGTATAGATATTGTAATCAATTTAGGATTTTTGATTTATTCAGTTTTCGCTAAAATCCTGTCACCGCGTAAAATACAGACAAATTAAAAGGAATATGGAAAGAAAAATATTTTGAAAATCGTAAATTACAAAATATAAACCCACCCAAAGCCAGATGGAAACCTCATATTCATTTTCTCTCTCTCTTTCCCCGTCCTCTTTCTCTCTCTATACCTAAACATATAGCTCTCCTACGCAAGCTCTTATCTCTTCCCCTTAATCTTCCCTATACTCCAGACACACGGAACCGTTTGGTACTACAGATACCATCTTTAAAATGGAAACTTTGAGTCGTTTCTTAGTGTTCATGTTTCTGTTCTCCCGTTTTGTTTCCGGATTCACTCTGCAAAATCTTCCAGTCACATCTTTTGAAGAAAGTTACACGCAGCTTTTTGGTGACAAGAACTTCTTCGTTCATAAAGACGGCAAATCTGTCCGGTTAACGCTCGATGAAAGGACCGGTATGGTTTTTAAAATTTTCCTCTGTTTCAGGTTGTTCTTTTTCTCGGTTTAGTGATGATTTAATTTATTTCCTCCTTACAGGTTCTGGGTTTGTCTCAAATGATCTTTACTTACATGGATTATTCAGCGCTTCAATCAAATTACCTTCTGATTATTCAGCTGGAGTAGTTGTTGCCTTCTATGTAAGTGAAATATTTAGCTTAAGTTTAAAGCTATTGTGTATGGCTAGAACTAATCAATTAAATATATTTTTCTAATAAATATTATTAATTTCACCAATATTTATATTGGGATTAGGATCTTAATATAGTTTTTTTTGTGATTTGTAATATTTTCAGATGTCAAATGGAGATATGTATGAAAAGAATCATGATGAGATTGATTTTGAGTTTCTTGGTAATATTAGAGGAAAAGAATGGAGGATTCAGACAAACATTTACGGTAATGGAAGCACTCATTTGGGAAGAGAAGAGAGATCTAATCTATGGTTTGATCCAACTGAAGATTATCATCAATATAGTATCCTCTGGTCTGATTCTCACATCATGTAAGTTTTAAAATGGAAAACTCCAAATAACCATTTCTCTATTAGTTCTCTGTGTTTGTTTGATTGTCTTAAATAAAAATAAAAGTACCTTAGAATATTGAAAGTAGGTTAGGTTCTTGACCCCATTTGGTTTAATATGCTTCAATGCCATCTTCTTTTTAAGGAAAATTCAAGTGGGGCTTAATGTTTTTTTTTGTTATGCTTAAATTTCTTGATGGATTTAAATTTTTATTTCTTCTAGTGGAAAGTTTTGTGATGCTTGGGACATCATTTGCTTTTGTTCTTGTCAATTTCAAGTCTGAGCCCCAAGAATGGTTTACAGCTTTTGATTTTTGGCATCAACAAAGACCCCATACAGAGTTGTATTTTCATTTGGGGGGTCCAATCCATGTTGAGAATCTTTACTTAGTTCATCAAAAGCTGGAGTTTAATGCTAAAAATGTTATCTTTTGTGAGTTAAAGTTTTCTTGGTATCGATCTAGATCGTAATTTCCTCCACTAAAGTGGCATCGATGACTCATACAGAATCTAACTATGTTTATAGAATTTTTTTAATTTTATTTTTACCAGATATATTTATTTTGGATAAATAATCTTTTTAGCTTATTATGATTTTGTGGGTACTGATCAAATTTGCATGTCTTATTGTGTTATGCAGATTCTTTGTAGACAATATTCCTATCAGAGAGGTGAAGCGAACAGCGTCGATGGGCGGTCACTTCCCATCAAAGCCGATGTCTCTCTACACAACAATATGGGACGGTTCTAAATGGGCAACTAACGGTGGCAAGTACGGTGTAAACTACAAGTATGCCCCTTATGTCGCGAAGCTCACTGACTTAGTCCTTCATGGCTGCGCCGTGGACCCTATTGAGCAGTTTCCTAAGTGCGACGAAGGAGCAGACGAGGATATCCGTGCGGCTCAGGAGATTAGCCCGTCGCAGAGGGTTAAGATGGGCGCTTTCAGGAGGAAACACATGACATACTCGTATTGCTATGATCGGAACAGGTACAAGGTTGCTCTGCCTGAGTGTGTGGTGAATCCCGCAGAGGCTCAGCGGCTTAGGGTTCATGATCCGGTAACTTTTGGCGGGATTCCGAGGCGTCACCGCAACGGAAAGCACCGGAGCAGGAGAAGCCGTGTTGTTGGAGCAGAGTCGATATAATGAAACGTATAGTCAGTAACATGGGTGTTGGATGAGATTTGGTGGGGGTTTCTATAATAAGTCCATTTTTATTGGTATTTTTATGTTCAGTGCGTTTTCACAGTTATAGTGGGCATTTTTGTCATTTGTTGCTTGTATATGAAATAAAATAATTTATTTATTTATTTGAGAGATTTGGGGTTTCGCAATACTTATATGATAATGTGTACTTCTTGTTTTTGTGGATGCATATTCCGTTTACGAATATTTGGGGGTTGTAATTTCATTTTCTGTTGATATTTATTGTCATTTTCTTGTTAGACAATCTTCAGTTTTTATTTTAATTCAATTTGGGTATTTTATAGACGAAAGTTTTGTCTCTCTTCTGCTTGTTTTATCCAAGGGGTCCAGTGAATATTATTCGATTTAATTTGGTGTGGCCATGTTCATGCACATATATGTATAGTATATACATGCGATGACAATTTATATACAATCATTAAGTCGGCCCGAAAGAATAGGGGAACGAAGTCATGAGACTCATGACCTTGTGTAGTTGTTATGTTTCAATTTGTCAAAATTTGGGTAATTTTTTAAAAAAACTGTTTACATTAAGGAAAAACATATGAAAATAACTTTGTGCTGGCGATAATGATATACTACATTGTACTTTTCACATTTACATAAAATTATTAGTCGGAGTAAACAATTACCGGTTTATGGTTCGAATTTATGAATCATTCTAAAATCTAAAAAAGAAAAGAAAAACAAATTTGGCTTAGCTCATTATCAGTGTCGAGTATCGCATTTTAGGGACCATCTCTAAAGAGATAAAGACTTGTGAAAAACTGGCATCAGCTCAGTTCTCATTGTGTTGTTTTAGGCGATGCTTTTTGTCCGTCCCGCCAGCTATTTTCCCACTGGAAACCTCCACATGCTTCCAAAGGTCCTGCCACGCAGCTAGTTCTTATCCCGAAAACAATCTTTTCTCCTTTTGCCTTTCCGAACCGGGTCAGGTCAGACCGGTCTAATCGGGTGAGTTCGAATCGGGTAAAAATCGGCGGGTCGGGTAAAATAATTATTAAAAAAAAAAAAAAAGTTCATCTTCTTCCTCGTGTTCTCTCTCTATCTCAAAACCCTAGCTGTTCCCTATTCAATTAAGCTAGGTTACTCTCAATTCGAGTTTGATTCACTGTGAATTAGAAAACCAACGATGATGCAATGTCCTGTCTCTTCGTCACTTATCTTCCAACCGAGCAGTATCCGATTAACATCAAAAGTCTACGCAAAGAAGAAACTCACTAAGAATCTCCGTAACCCACGCCGCACCAAACTCCCTCCTGAGTTCGGTGTCAACTTGTTCCTAAGGAAACCCATCACAGAACCGTTGTTACCACTACAAGAACAAGAAGAAGAAGATCAAGAGCTTGATGGTAGTCCTGATGTCTGGGAACCAAACGAAATCGAAGCGATCTCATCTCTTTTCCAGCAAAGAATCCCTCAGAAACCGGAGAGAGTAGTTCGAGTCAGGCCTCTACCACTTCCTCAGCCTCACAAGCTACGACCTTTAGGCCTCCCAACTCCAAAGCCCAACAACATCAAGAAACCACTAGTGTCATCATCATCAAAAGACCCGAGCTTTCTCATCACTTTAGCTAGAGAGATCAAACACTTACCTTCCCCTGAAGCAGACGTCTCTCTCGTCCTCAACAAATGGTCCACCTTCCTCCGCAAAGGCTCCCTCTCCACCACCATCCGCGAGCTCGGCCACATGGGTTTGCCCGAGAGAGCCTTGCAGACTTACCGCTGGGCTGAGAAGCATCCTCATCTCTTTCCTGATAACCGCATCCTCGCGTCCACCATCCAGGTCCTAGCCAAGCACCGCGAGCTGAAGCTTCTCAAGTTCGACAACACCTTGGCTAGCAAGAGCGTTATCGAAGCCATGATCAAAGGCTGCATCGAAGGCGGGTGGCTGAACCTAGCGAGGAAGCTTTTACTGATAGCTAAAAGTAACAACCGTGTCCTCGACTCGAGTATCTACGTTAAGATGATTCTAGAGATCGCTAAAAACCCTGACAAGTACCATCTCGTTGTTTCCCTCCTCGACGAGTTGAAAGACAGAGAAGACTTGAAGCTGAGCCAGCAAGACTGCACGAGCGTGATGAAGGTCTGCGTGAAACTTAAAAGGTTCGAGCTCGTTGAGTGTCTCTTTGAATGGTACAAAGAATCTAACAGAGAGCCGAGCGTTGTGATGTACACTACCATGATACACAGCCGGTATTCGGAAGAGAAGTATAGAGAGGCGATGAGTATGGTTTGGGAGATGGAGGAATCGAACTGTCTTCTTGATCTTCCTGCTTATAGAGTGGTTATTAGATTGTTTGTGGCGTTGGATGATTTGGGAAGAGCGATGAGATACTACTCTAAGCTCAAGGAAGCTGGTTTTACTCCAACGTATGATGTTTTTCGCGATATGATCAGCGTTTGTATAGCTTCTGGGAGATTGACAAAGTTTAGAGAGATATGTAAGGAGGTTGAAGATGCTGGATTGAGGTTGGATGCAGACACTTCGTTTAGGTTGTTGCAGCTCGAAAACCAAACAATGTCTCTATAAAGTATTAAGACTTGTAATAGAGTTTTGTGTTCTCTTTGATTAGAGATAACATTTTTTGTGAATACAAGAAATTCTATGATAAAACATTTTGTGGTTTTACTGTTTGATAGTGTTTTCAGGAAAAGACGAAAGTGGAAACTGGACAAGTTCAGAATCAGACATAGCTACTCTCTTGTCTGCTGGAACTGATTCTGGTCCATCCATGGATGGTTTAATAACTGTAAAGAACAAAATATTATAGAACAGAGTAAAAGCTAAGAGAAGAAAAGCTGTAGTTGTGAGGAACGATCCGGACATCTCAGGTGGTTCTTCAAACATGAACGGATCCATTGATGAAGAACCTCCACTACTTGTTCTGACAACGTCCGATGATGTCTTGACGAAGGTTCTTGGTTTTTCATCGGCTTGAGATTCGATTTGTTGGTCAAGCTGTTTCAGAGCTTCTCTAGCTTTATCTCTATCGATTTCGAATCTTTGTGAAGAAGAAGAAGAAGGTGAGTCGTCTCTTTCAGTGGCTCTTACAATACCCATCAGATGTTTTTTCTTCTTCTCCATGAATCCGCCATGTACGTACCAATTAAGAGACTGTATCCCTAACACCACCATTCTCTGTTTCTTTTCTTCTACGGCTCTCTGTGATGATGATAAATGTTGTGTGTGTGTGGACATCGTTGTTGGCAAAATTGTCAGATACCACAGGCTTCTTAGTGGATTTTTATTGTCGTTTCAAAATAAGAATTTACAGGCCCATTCGAAAGTATTTTAAGGCTTCAAATAAAAAGGTATGATATTTAATTATTTATACACTCCATTTGATCAAATCCTAAGGTCATACAAAATATTACAAAGTTGGTTGAAATAAGCAACAATATAAATCACAATAACTTGAACCCTTGTTTTTGATGCTCTTAGTTAAAAGCCTTATTTGATCACACAATTTAGCAATTCTATAGAATTTTATAGAATTACAATAACTTGAAACAGCAGAAGAAACCAATGATGTGCACATCAGGTGGTCTCACATATTCCGCACAACAATCGAAATGGATAAATCTCTTACAAATCAAAAATCTCAAATTAAAAGTATGTTTGAATCACTCTCTCGCTCTCTCTCTCTCTCTCTTTCTTTTTAGAGGAATGATCTTTAAAAGTGGCCAAAAGTTTTGGATTATTTGGACAAGGTGAATTGGTGAAGAACATTGCCGGAAATATCATAGTAGATGAACTTAGCTTGATAGTGAGTAATGTGAAGAGACATGAAACCTTGTCCGTCGTAATAAAGTTTTAGTTCTTTTGGATCCCACGGCAGAATAACTCCTCTCCATGCCTTTGATCCTCCTCCACTTGTCAGAAATTGAATCCCACTTCACCAATTCCAAACAATGAATTATTTAGGTTTTGTCTGAAGTAGTAAACATTTAAACTTAACTAAGACTTTGACTAATCTAGATTCAAATAAAATTTGTTTAAAACAAAATGATTTCGTGTTTTATTTTTCATTCAAGAATGTAAACCAATACGATCCCTATTGATGAAAAGAAGAAGTAAATAGAACTTTACCCGTCGGACCCAATGTGCTGCAAGCAATGATCATGTCCGTTCATGTACACGTCCACTTTATTTTCCTTCAATAGTAAATAAAAGAATTACGACAAAAGTACTAAATAAATATCCCCTATACTATATTTGCGAAGTGATTTTGCCACGTGTCCTTTCTACAATCAATTTCACAAAACAAATATGACATGACTACTGAAATTGATGACATGACTTCCAGAAAAATATGACATGTATAATTTCATTTAATGTTGATTTATATTTTGGCAAACTTATTAGAATATGATAATAATTCATATATTACTTTAATATTGATATTTTTTTTTGGTAAACTTTTTTAAAATATGGTAATAACTCATACATTATCTATAAAATAAATATATTCATATATAACATTTTAAATTTCGACATATTATTATTTTTGTATAATTATACAATTTGTGTTACTAAAGCTTTCAAAAATTTCTACAATTTTTTAAAAATTTAAATATCTAATCGTAAGATCATTAGTTTCTTATATATCTACAAATTTTATAAATATTGTTTAGGCTAAATTTTTGATAATTATACAATTTTATATTATTTTTATTAGTTTTATACAAATTGATTTAATATATATCAAATCTATATTAAATATTAGTAAGAAAATAGTAAAATCTATAATATTTAATAAAATTTATTTTTAAATATAAGTTAAGTTTAAAAAGTTAAGTTTAAAAAGTTACTTACTGCACATGGTGTAGGAAAACACCTTTCGTACGAAAAGTTAGTAATAATAAATAACAACTAATGGTCTAATGATTGTTAAATAATTACATCTAGAGTTGGAAGTAAACAAGGAAACAATTAATTTACCTCTAGAATTGGAAGAAGTTGATCGACAAGCTCTTGGGTCACACCATGCTCACCTGCGGTTTTGATCCCATGATGTCCCACGACAAATTTCCATGTGGCACGCGACTTTTTCATCTCTAAATCTAAATCCTGATATTTTCAATAGCAAAAAATTAGAATTATTAGACAATATTATAACCAAGAAGGAGGTTTCTGACTACACCAGGAAGGAGGTTTCTGACTATTAATTTTTCAGAAAAAAATATGTACTACATGTAAGAGGTTGGAGATATATCTATCCCTGGGTAACACGTTGCTCCAATCATAAGTGTGGTCTTCTGGATCTGTGAAGTATTGTTCTACAAATGGATTTGTATCCACGAAGAAAAGCTCCACCATTCCTATAATCACAAAAACAATTATCATTAATCAACCAATTTGGGTAATAGTAAGTGATAGTGTAAATATATGTTGGTTAATGATGATAGTGTAAATATATGTTGGTTAATGATTTAAAGTGTATATAGAATGTTTTTTTTCCTGGGTTATCATTGGTAGTTAACTTAAACTGGATGGTTGCCTGCAAATTCGCAGATATAAATATTGTATGAATATATATATATTATGTTTACAATGTCATAAATCTTGAATAATAATCAGAAACATTAAAAATATACTTTTTAACTTCAAATAGTTTGAAAATTTAAAATCTCAATATTGTTTTTAGTAGCATGAAATATAGTGATATATACTTCAATAACATCTTCCTAATTTTTTCGTTATCATTTCGTTAGCATGAAATTTAGTGATACTTCAATAAGTTCAAATATTGTTTTTCAAAGCCTAATTATCTATAAAGCATATATGTACATTATAAGAGATTAATAATTATTATAGATACAACTATATTTTATATGAATATGAAATCAGTATAGCAATTCCAATAAAAAATGTATTCATTATTTGTAGTGTATAAATATAAATATAAAAATAATTGATCAAACATTATTACACTTTCTATGATTTTAAATTGGATACCATAAATTATTATTTGTAATATCATTTACGTTATTTGCCAAGTGATAATACTTAGTTTTAGACTACCTTTTATTTTAGATCTAATTAAAAATTAGAAAATGTCCCGTTTCATTATATTATGTAGTTTATAAATATATAAAATAATTGATCAAACATTATTATTTTTTATATATTTTCAACAATTAGTTACCATAAATAATTATTTGTTATTGAATTTAGATTATATGGCAAGTGATATTAATTGGTTCTAGATTTTTTATTTTTAAATCTAAACTAAAATAAATAAAATTAAAAATTATCGACCAAGCAGATTATAACAATTTTTTTGGGACTTCATAAATGGTCGACATGTAAGCCAAAATCAATTAAGTGACTTTCTTTTAATATATATGAGGATTAATATTTTTTATAAATGTTTTAGAAACTCTAATAAATAATTTAAAATTATGATAAAATAATTTTGTAAGCCATGGTAGACAATTTTTTAAATTTTTTTATAAATGACTTATACGATATATATGGACATTATAAGACATTAATTATTATTATAATACTTTATATACAAATATAATGTTTTATATAAAAGTATGAAATCATTATATCAATTTCTATAAATTGTGTTCTATTAATTAATTTATGTAGTATATAAATATAGAAAAAATTAATCAAACATTATTACACTTTCTATAATTTTGGAAATTAATTACCATAACTTATTATTTGTAATATCATTTAGATTATTTGATAAGTGTTATTAATTAGTTCTAAACTTACCTTTTATTTTAAACCAATCAAATTATAACAATTTTTTAATTCTTTTTATGATTGACACATTAGCAAAATTCAATTAATTAAGTGACTTCTCATTTATTATATAGGAGGATGTGAGGATAAATATTTTTACCAAAAAATTTAAATAAAGATAGTTAAATATAATAATACAACCATCAAAATTCATATTCTGGTCATATATAATCTAAGAATTAAACTTATATATTACTTTGGTTGCAATTTATTTTACTTGTTTCTATAAGAAGATGAAAAGTTGAAAACTAATGGAGCTATTTTTTTGTCATCTGCTAATATGAAGCTAATAAAGGAACAAAATCGATTTTTGAATTTAAAAAAGTGCTTAAAAATATGTTACTATAGCTTAATTTCAAACTTAATTAAATATGATTTTAGACCGTACCAAGGCAATGCATATTTATATGTCAAACAAATCTTTGTTCCAAATTCAACTTTACCGTCATTAATCTAATATAATGGATGCATAAAAAGTGAAAACAAGAAATAGAAATGAACCTGAGAGTAAGACAAAAGATCTGCGACAAAACCATCTCCAATCTTTTTGGGTAAGAACATGACTTAGTTGTGCAGCAACATTTCCTCTGTAATCATGGTTCCCCAAAACTGCAACAATATTACGTTTGAACCCTCACGCGTTATTCTTCATAGATAACACAATTACGTATTAATTACTCTTTAAAAGAAAGTCATATTACCCGAATACCACTGTTTTTGGAGACTAGGATGAGTGTAGATATGAGAGAATGAAGCTTCAAAAGCAGGATCAGTGTCTCCTTTTAAACCGTCGTCATAGAAATTATCTCCCACTGATATCACATAATCTATGTCTAGTTGCTCTCCCACAATTCCCATCTGCATTGTTCATTTATATAAATAAATTCTTGATTTGCCCATATTTTTTTTTTTTGTAAACTATTGATTTGCCCATTTTTTCTTATTAATTTACATCTGATCATGGTTTTCTAGAATTTGATAATATATGAGTGCGCTATTTTTATTCGAACAATAAAAATTAATATTGGAACTCTTTTTACTTCATTGCCAAACAAAAAGTCACTTATAACTATAAGGAGATATTCTGTAATGTTAGTTTTATTAATGAATCAAAACTTCAGCTTCTTTGTTTCATCAGTTAGGCAAATATGCATTGTAATGAAGCGTATCAACTTTTTAATTACAAGAACATTTACAGGAATATGATGTTCAATCATTTTCAATCAATTCAATGTCAATGTATTGCGTAGAACGAATGACTTCCTATTAGAAAGATATGTACGCAACAAACGAATATATGCTCAAATGTTCAATCATTTTTGTTCTTTATAAAAAACACACAATTCAAACCTAATCATTTGGGTGGTATATACAAATACATATTTCGAACAAGAAAAAGAAATCTTCAGCCATAAAATTAACTAGATCTTGACTGGTGCGTCCGCACGGGTGTGTTCTTTTATTTGTAAGAACATTATAAATTCATAACTAATAGGTAATTGTTGGATTTTAAAAATTATGGTCCATTATATATTATTGTTTGACTATTATTGTATTTGTAATACGAATAAAAGAATACTATACATTCATATATTAATTTTTTTTGTTTCATTGTTTATTTGATATTGTAAATCAAATATTATAGCTATTTCTTGTATTGTATATCTAATTTTATATCGGTGCTCCATAAACAAAATTAGAAAGAAGGTTTACTCAATCTATTAGTTTCTTTGTATTGTATTTTTTATATATATTGAAAAAATTTTTATAATGGTTATTGGAAAGTACATTAGTAAAAATCAATTTTTGAATATATGTATATTTTTGAATCAAATTTTTTTGATTTTTTTTAATGATTAAATTAGACAAAATATGTTTTAGTTAATTAGATTGGACCAGTTGCACAAAAAAAAAGTAATTAGATTGAGTCATTTTCGTATATTTTAAATCTGGTCCAAACAGATGATTTATAAAAATATAATGGACTCAATTTTTTTTAATAACATAAGCCATTATTATTATTTTAATATACTGCAATCTATATTTTTAAACAACATTATATTTATATTTAATTGTGTTATTCTTGTTTCCAAACATTTCCAAAGATACTTCTACTTTAATAAGATAGATAGAAGATATAATATTGCAAAAATATCATGTCACTATTAAAAATCAGATATGTGTCATCATATAATTAATCGTGTTTTTTATCTACCATCATATAAATAATCACATAATTAATAATATTTTATATGTACCATCGTATAAATAATCATATATATTATATTTTTTAAACTTAATATGAAATATAAAAATCATAATTTACATTGGTGTTTGAAATTGTTTTGTATTGTATTTTCTTAAATTTATTTAAAACATTTTTATAATGGTTATAAAAAAACATTTTAGTAAAATCAATTTTTGAATATATGTATATTTTTGAATCTATTTTTGATATAAATTAATTTTAAATTATTATTTTGATTTGAAATATGTATATAAAATTTAAATTTTGTTTTATGATTATTTTAGACAAAGATGTTTTTAGGTAATTAGATTGGGCCAGCAATTTTCGTATATTTTAAAGCTGACCCATATATATAGTTTTCATAATATAATAAATTTCTAATTTTTCTTGATAACATAAGTCTATTATTATTTTTTTAATATATTGTTATCCATGTTTCCAAACAACACTATATTTTTTAACTACTATCTATGTTGCCAAACAAAAGCTTAAAGTACTTCTAATTTAATAAGATAAGTGTTAATTTTTTTTTGTCTTTGACTTGAACGCGCGAGGCAGGTCAAACATTAAAATCTGACTTTATTTTAAACTCCAACCAAATTATAAATCTTGAATAATAAACACATATTTATTACTCTCTTTGTTTCTAAATAATGCATATTTTAGATTTTTCACAAATATTAAAAAAATTATTATTTAACTATCAATGAATTAATTTTTAAAATTAAAACATTTTCCCATAAATTTAAAACCAACAGCATTTCAATAAATCTAAAATTGACAATTAACATTTTTTAAAGTTTACAATTTATTATTAAAAATACATAGAAAATTTAAAACATTAATGTTTTGGAAACAAGTAAAAAAAATGCTAAAACATACATTATTTATAAATCGAGGGAGTACTTATTATTACCTGATGAGCAACGAGAGATTGATTAAATCCTCCTTGCCGTCCCCAATCTCCAACGACCAGAATGTTCAAAGAGCCATCAGATTTCGTCACCGGATGCTCCAACCTTTCAAGCTTTGACAAAGAATGACTGAAGAACATACATAGAACAAGAAACATAAAACGAACACTCAATGCAGACATCTTCATCTTGTATCTTCTTAATTACTTTCTCTGAACTTAATAAAATCCAGAAAAACTAATGTACTGTAATGAGAGGGAGAAGTATAGCTAGGTGCCAATTTATATATACTACATCTCTTATCCGCGCTACGCGCGGTTAATGTCTTTTTAATTTATTCTCAATATATTTAAATTGTCTAGCAAAGTTTGGAAAACAGAAGTTGAGTTTTAGATTTTATAAAGAAGTAGAGATTTAAAAAAAAACAATGATAAAATAGTTGAAAATGTAAATAAATCTAGGTATCAAGTTGTGTGGGAATAGAATAATAATCTGAATGAAGCTTGAATTAAAGTCACTCTTTGATGCATGTTTTTGCATGATCTCCTATTCGCCTTTTGAAATGCTTTATGTAATCAATGGATTTGTTGAAATAGAAACTTGTTGCTGGTGATGACTTGAGTAATAGTTTGCCTGGAAAATATTGGATATTATTGTTCTGTTGATAAAAAAAAAAATTAAGATCTGTATTATTTTTTGATGTGTTTTAAAAAATTAATTACTTTTGAAAAGTTTAGGAATTATGCTTGTGATGATGACAACTTTAAGTTTCCTGTTCTTCTTGCTTTGTAGGATGTCAAAATCTGCTGCTTGCTTATCGCACAGTATGAGTTTAACGATTGTCGACCTGAGATAGAAGTGTATGCATGAAGAGAATTATGATTTTGTTTTTACCTATTGTATTAGGTTTACCTGTTCAGCCGTAAACCGATCGTGGCATCAGTATTGATTCCTGGGTAGGACGGATTTTTTTTTTTGTATTATGAGTATATGTCCGACGACATCTGCACATTGATTTTGAGTTAGAATAAACATCTATGTTTGTTTAATTGATATTGAGCTGACTTATTTAACTGGTAGGTAGGTGGGTGTAGTGGCTAAGCGCAATAGATGTTTGTAATTCTGAGGAGAGAAATTGTGAGCTGAAAATATTGGACCGATGTCTGTAACTTTCGATGTTATTGTCTTCTGGTCGATCTAGATGTAATACGGCAGTTGGGTGAGTTTTGGATGTCGTGAATTATGTATGACAAAAAATCCTGAAAATTCATATATATCTCTCTCTGTTAAACTTCTTGGGTCATTCGGCTGAATGTTTCCGGTGAGCCGCTCTTCTAATGGTTGTCCCTGAATGTGAACAAATTTTGTTGTGCCGAACCAATTAAAAAAATAATGAGTAGTTTAAATCAAATATGTTGGATTGGAAAATATATATATATATATATGTATATGTTAAAGTTTTAATAAAAGGCTTACGTGGTGGTCGTAGCACATGAAGCCGATGTGAATTTGAGTATTATCTATTTGGTGTTTTCTGATGTCCCAAACACTTCTTATACATACCGTGATAGGGCGCACTGAAATCCCTTCCCAAAGTCGGTGGATTCTTTGAGGAATGTGTTGCATGTGAGATGTCATTGTAAAACTTACGATTTTAATTAAGGACATACATTCACCAGTATTTCAAAGTTAAAATATATTTAAAATTATATTTTGTTAATTTTTTAATTTTTTATAAAAATAAAATAATTGATTATAATGGTCTTTGAATTGATAATATATATACATACTACTTTTATATCATTGACTATATATATAGATATTCTTAATTTTTTTACCACGTTCTTTTTAAAAGAGTTTTACTTACGTTTATCAAACCATATACATAACTTTTCCTTATTATATTTAAGGAACCGAAATATAGGTGGGACCAGTTTTATATGTTTATGGAACCGATTGGTCCTTCGGTGTTTTGCCTTGGGGGTTGTATTAAACCATATACTGGGACCATTTTATATATTTAAGGAATCGATTGGTTCTGAGAGAATGGTGCGCTTGGTTTCTATAGGTGGGGATGTTTTTTTTTTTTTTTTTTTCTTTTTCCCAAATTGATATTCATTCATACACCAAAAGACCAAAATTCATACAAAAGTTGACGGCAAAACGAAATAGCCCCAACACTGAATACCCATAGAAAGCGGTAACTAAATCTCACACAGGGGCGACTTAAACCCACATCGGGGTGACTTAAACCCATATAGGGGTGACTTAAAAAAACATAAAACATAAGAACCAAACCAACACTAGCACCATAAACGGATAATCATCACAAGAGCTACATCAACACACCAAGCAGTATTTAGAAAAGAGTAAACGCCAATGATAGGGAGTTACCGCTGCTGCCTCTGGCTCGCCACCCGTTAACCTCCACTTCTCATACTACCACACTTATCGCTGCTGCCTCGCCCGCCAAACGATAAGACAAACCCGGAGACTTCATAACTCGACAAGGGGAGCTCGCTGCTCGGTCCACACACCTTGGATACATACACGACAAACAACTAAAGAAAGAAGCTCACCCAAACACCATGAAACTGAAGCCTTGCCTACAGAACTTCTCCATGAACACTCACGGGAGAAGTCACAAACAGCAAGCAACCACTGAACATATTACCCTTACAAAAAAGACTGCTAAGTCACAACCATGAAAACGCTCTCCCTTGCCCTATCAAGCTCACACCAACTCGTCGGTACACCAAACACTCAAACAACCGGCAAAACTAGTCCTATCCGTAGAAGAACCAGACACTCACCAACGATGAAAATTCAGAGTACCAAAACATATCAAAGATGGATCTCGTTAGAATCAGGAAGCAAAGAGAAAACTAGATCGGGAAGAGAAGGTAGCTTCCGACGTCGGAGAAACCAACGCCGGAGCAAAACACAAAGACCACCTACTGTAACTTTTGAGAGAAAAGGACGGAGGAGGTATAGGTGAGGATGTTTTACTAAATATAATTTTTTTTAAATATATATACTATACTGCTAAAAATGTAATAATGCATAGAAGCTAATTATATTATACAGCTAAATATATATTTGTTAATAATATATCAGAACTCTAGCTCCTATTTTTGGAAATTGATATATTAGTACTAAATTAGATGAAGTCGCCGAATAAAACTATTTTTCTTAATATTAAAGTATAGTCGCTGAAAAGTATAGTCGCTGAAAAGTATTATTTAAAAAGAAAACTTTCCTAAAATAGAATCGTTGTGAATTTAATTTTTAAAATTGTTAAATCACAACCCCTAATGTAAAATATTTTTCTATAAAAATGAAAACTTTATTAAACTTATATATTTGTGAATTTTATTTTAAAAATACAACGTTTTTATCTTTTTTGTTATCCTAATTTCAATTCTTTTAATATTTATATTTTTATATTTTTTTTCCAGAATTCGCTAACAGAAACTAAAGTATGGTTTGAGTGGATTGGATATTCCAATTCATTGACCAAAAACAAACTTAAACTCCTAAAAAAAAAACCTAAAAAAAAATTGCTCGATCCTTCACATTTTTTTTCCCTGAGAAAAAGAGGCAGTAGATTATATATTTACCTGCAGTTTCTATGGGTTGATTATTGGGCGGGTTATCCATTCCGTTGAAACAGCAATCCTTTCAACCAACCTATTATCAATTTGGTATGTGTTTACTTTTTGATTCACATAGGAAAAGCCATAAAATGTTAAAAAGAGGTTTGTTCTGTGTTAAGCTCTGAAAATAACTAAATTTTTCCAACTGAAAACAGATCAGAATATGATAAGCTCTCATCAAAATCCATACACTCTAGCGAAACCAATATTCACAGATGAGTAATGAATGACCTAAACAGAGAAAGCTCAAGCCTTTCATATTATAAAAACAAAGCAAACTTGAACGAAAATAATGCCAAAGGCACATATAAACAGAGCAGAACATAATAAAATTTAATCAAAAGGAATACACTATGGTCAAACCAATCTACACAATACCAACTACTCTGTGTCTGGCCAAACATTAGTGTGATAGTACCTGTTCAACGTGGGTGTGAATTGGACAAACTCTTTGGACTGAAGAGGCGTTGAAGATTAGCTAGGTTAAGTGATGTGTTACTTTATAGTCTCTGTGAATTGGACAAACTTTTTGGACAAAAGAATATTTGCTACACACCCGTGAATGATACAAATTTCCTTAAGTTACATGAGTCTAAATATCTTAATTATTAGACACCCGTGAATGATGCAAATTTTCTAAATTTCCTAAATGTGTATAATTGATTTCAAAATTATGGAATCTTGATAAGTAATCATGGTATAATTGATTTTAAAAGATACAGAAAACTCTATATGTCTTCTAGATTTTGCTCAGATATAAAGAAATACAACAGAGACTATGAGGATCAAAAGAGATATAAGAAAAATAGCCCAAATGATTAAAAGACAAAGTCTTAAAACGAAAACAAACAATGCATTGTATTTGAAAAAACCCAAAAATACTTAAGCTGCAGCAAATTTAAAAAAAAAACGCAATCCTTGAAATATAAAGCATAGAGATAAACACCAATGAACCCAAGTTCTAATTCTCACACCTTGGGCGTTTAGCTGTCCCTGGATCAGCACTGCTACACGTCCGCTTGCTCTCCTCATCTGCAGGATCTCCACGGCCTGTGGGAGGTTCACAGACGTCGTTTCCAGACTCCTTTGCTTCCTCGGACGCTGCACCAATGTCATTTCCAACTGAGGCTTCCGTGGGTGGTGGTGTGTCTAAAGGGAGGATCTTGGTGACAGTTATGGCTCGGGTATTGCCTGAGAAGTTGTGGTCTGTGACTTTCACACAGAACTTATGTGTCTGTCCGATGGTACTGATCGGAGCTTCCGGGACAGGCACCTCATGGTCAGCTCCTTCGCTTTTATTAGCCTTACAATCAATTATAATAGTGTCAGCTTAGTCACTTGAGAGATCAGCAACAATGAGGAAACAATGCATTCGAGATTATAAACTGATGCTCAGTTACCTCAAAGTAGCTGCTAACTAACTCGGATGCGTGCCTACCAGTCAACTCACGCCCAGCATCTCCAAGTAGGACAAAAAAAGCTTGTTCACTGTTGTCATAAACATAAATCTTTGCCCGGTACCTGTTGTCAAAGAATAAGAAACTAACGTCAATAATTCAATAATCAAAAACTAATACTATTGAAACCGTAACTGAATATTAAAGCAAGACAACATACTGTGGAACGCCAGCTGTGTTAACCTTCCCACATTTTGTGTTTGTACAAATCAACGAACTTGGGCCGTTGGTAGCCTTAGAATGGCACTCATTGCATGCAATGTAGTACCAAGGAGAGCCATGAACAACATCATCAATCGTAGCCGTGCACTCAAAAAAGGCAGCCTGCGAAAGTTTGTAAGCATGAGATTAAAATATATCAGTGTTTCAAAATGAGTAAGTAAAACAACTTTACTTTTACCTTTGCAGATTCCTGAGTCATATAGGAGAATATATCTGCTATAGTCAGTGTCTCACGCTTAGTGATGACGTCTGCGCTACCTTTGCAGATTCCTGAGTCATATAGGAGAATATATCAGTGTTTCAAAATGAGTAAGTAATACAGCTTTACTTTCAAAAGTTTGTTGCAGCCTAGTCCCAAAGGTAGAGCTTCATCACAGGTCCACTGCAAAAATAAACTCATAGGTATTTAAGAACTACCGGGAGATGATTACTTGAAATAAAAGAACACACTTACTCATGCGATTGCACATGAATCATAATATGCCGAGTGGTAGCGATCTTCACATCACCAAGGCTGGGACGCTCAATAAGAGTCTGTCCATCGACCAGCTTCATGTGGCCAATAACATCTATAACATTTACACGAAAAGAGTAAGTTATATGACTAATAAAACTCTAGAAACCAAATATTTGAACTACTTATTTAACCCTTAGAATATAGATTTATTTACCTAACCAGGAGGATAGACTAAAAACTACACACAAAGTAATGTAACTGAGAAATGATTTCAAAAACTAATATGCTTACCGTAGAGGTCACCTTTGAGATCACGGTTGGCTTCAAAATCTTCGTATGAATGAAACCTGAAACGATCTTCATCAAAAGAAATGGGAATCTCGTGAAGAACCGACATTTCAGAGTTCCATGCGAAAGACACGGTTGCGACATGATCAGCAACCCGATACACCGGTTTATTTTTCGATCCGTAGATATTGATGAGTTTGTAAACTGAGCCGCGTTTCATATCAGGCAAGTACTTCTTAATTCGTCCCGGTGGGATGAATCCTTGAATAACAGTTCCCTGAAATAACAGATCACGAAATGAGAATGAAACCTCAGAACTAAAAAGATACGAAACAAACACATAGAAACGAACCAACTTCAGAATTAAAACAGACACGAAACAAAACACTACTTTAACTAATTAATCAAGCGTATAATATACGTCTAAAATAACCATCGACAGATACGAAACAAAACACTACTCTAACTAATTAACTAATTAATCAAGCGTATAATAGACGTCTAAAATAACCATCGAAACCCTAGCCTATCAAAAATTCTCGGAAACATAGATTTAATGATCTGGAAACTATTTTTGGAGAATCGACTAACCTGTTCGTCGATGAGGAGCATTTCGAGGCCAATCAGTGTCTTCTTCACCGGGTTCCGAGCCTCCCAGAAATGGATGAGTCGGAAGCGTAGTTGAGCTTCATGGGGACCTAGAGAGATATCCTTAAAGGACATGAATTTTTCATCAGAGTCGGAGGAGACATGCGACGTCCCATTTCGTTTCATCGCCATGGATCGAGTTTTGAGTGGTTCTAGGGTTTTGGTTTATATGAAATAAAATGATCAATATATAAAGAAGGATGAAAAGGGGGAGGTGAAACGAAATCATAAAAGAGGTATTGATTGTGTAGAAGTGGCTCGATTAAATCTCCGCTTCTCTGCTCTTCGATCGGAGAAAACGAAAAGGTAGAGGCGATGAAAAGACGAAGAGGCAGAGACGATAAGCTTCGACGGAGACTCCGAGGTTTGCTTTTGCATTTTATGTTTCGAAATAAAAGTTTAATAAAGCCCCTTTTAATTTGTAAGTTACGGATGAAGCCCACAGAAGCCCACAACACTCCAGACAAAACAGATGGACTCGTGTTTTGTTTAAACCGTGTTTTGTTTAAAACACTTCTGATTTGCGTGAATAAAAAATCTGACGTCGAACACTGTATGCTCTCTATATGGTGCTTTTAGTATTGTAGATGAATCCGTGAGGAAAACCTGGTCCATAAATTATTGAAGAAATTGTATAAAATCATTTTACTATGTTTTTCTTATGTCAACTCATTTTACTATATTTTTTGTCAAATCATTTTGCTATGTAAATTAACAGGACTTTGAGTCTCTGAAGAAATTATATAAAGTTATAAACAATACTAGCTTTTTTCTTATATATATAACTAGGGTCGGCCCACCCTACGGGCGGGATATTAGTTAATTTGATATTCACTAAATGTTCGAGTTGAAATTTGTTTTAAGATTCAAAAATTTGGTTATTTGTTATGTGTTACTTATTAGTATGCGGTGGTATAGTTGTTTTTCGATTATTCTTGCTTTGGTATTGTATCAAATTAACTAATTGTCCAACTCATAATTATAGATGTACAAATGTGGATTTGTGATAAAGTTTGATGACAATACTGTTTTTTCTTTTTAATTCTTATTCATAGTGGAGTGTGCATGTGTCAGAAAGAGACCTATAACAACTTTTATGTTTTTGCGTATGGATTTTATATATATATTATTTTGTATAATGCATACTTGCTCTACAACATTTGCTTGTAAACTAAAAAAACTGTTTTCTATATTTTTAAAAGAGAAAATATTTAGTCTATAAGATAACATGGACATATGTATTGACTATATATAGAAGTTGGGTGTTATTTTAAAATGACATATGTATAGAGGTTTTTCAACCATTACTTCACTGGCACAAAACATTTATAACTGTAAATATCTTCTTTTAAAAGCAAAACTAATAAAAACGTGTACAACAAATGTATTTTGATATATATTATATCCATCAAGTTATAAAGGTTGGAAACATTGCAAAACTGTTTGGAGCAAATTTTTTAACTTCACGATCTTCATCTTGACATCAGTTCAGTGTCGGCCCTGGCTACAAGCAGAAGAGTCATGGGCTTCCAGCCGACACGATAATAAGTATTTTCGCGGCTACATATTTATAAAAAGTGACTTCAGCCTAGTGGTTCTAAGAGAAATTACCAGTGCTAGAGGTGCTGGGTTCGATTATCCCTGACTGCATTCATTTATTTTGGCTCCAAATATAAAATGGGACACGTGTCACTTCCATAACGCACGACTTGATGACGTGGCTTCACGGGAGAGAGGCGAACATTTCTTTATATATATTGATATGCCCATGTATAATATAAACATACAGCCTTATCTAGTATAATATATTTATTTTCTGGCCATGCTGCCTGTACTTACCTGTTAAGAGCAAAGTGTTTATTTTCCTGATTTTTTTTTTTGGTATACATATGTACTTTTCCCTATTTATGTTGGTTTTATTATTGTATCGGATATTTGATGCATTAATACTGTATAAGAGTCTTTGAGATTTTGTATAACTAGTACAATATACTTCTGACATTTTGTTTTTAAATCGAAAGGAATAATAAATTATAATGATTTGAAATATATACATATTAGAGGGAATATTATACTAATAAATTATACCAAGTAATGTGCACACTTTAACATAAAATTAAAAAATGGGATACACGAGAACCAGGCATATTTAAAGTGCTTCCGCCAAAAAATAATTTTGTTGAGTTATAATAATTTCTAAATTTAAAATATATTATTTTAACAGAATAAATTTTATCACAAACTAAAAATTTATAGTGTATTACATTACATATTTAAATTATGATATCACTAATTTTAATATCAAATTTAAAAAATATATGTAGTATGAATTATATATATTTAAAATAATATATTCGATGAAATAAAAACTGAAAGAAGTAATAATTTGTTTTCTATTAGTTATTTATTTTAAATAAGAAATTACTAAATTTTGGTTGTAAATATATTCCAAAATTATAAAAGAAGAAAAACAAAAAATAAGTGTCTAATGAATCAATATATTTCCAGTGGATAAAAGTAATATTTTTAAAATATATGGAAAATAAAAATAAACATAAAAATAAAATAGGTAAGCTAATTAAATAAATTGAATTTGTTTCATTTTAATAGGTAACTATTTTAGCTTCTTATAATAAATTAATTGGACAAAAGTATTAGTTTTAATATTTTACTAGATTCTGATCCGTGCGTCCGCACGAGTGTTTTTTTATAACTTTATATTGTTCTTAATATGAATATATTATCATACTATAGGAATTAAATTTATTTATATTGTTGGTGAGACCATGCATGTTAAGAAAGAAATCTTAACAAAATATTAAGAATAGTGTTTTTAACACTTTTAGGAAAGGAATATGTTAAGATTAGAAATTTAAATTTACAACAATACTTTATAAACCTATTATTACATTAGAAGTTTAATAGAAGGAGTAGTCTTATATTTATAATAATATAACTGACTTACGGCATGGTTCAAACGCAGCGGTTGCGGTTGCGAGAGTTTGCGGATACAGATGGTTGCGGTTTCTAGCGGTTTTAAGAGATTTATACGACTGGTTCTGCGATTATAAATTGGTGCGGAATACTTATAACTGGTGAACTACCAAACACATCAGCGGTTAAATAATAAATTAACAATATTTACATTTTATATAATTATAAAAATATCAAAAATCATAATATTATAATAAGTATAAAAATTATATTTAGAAAATTAGAGTTTTAATTTTTAAAAATTATAGAAAATATTTTTATTTTAAAATTTGATAATATTATTTAAAATATAATAGATATAATTTAGTATTTTTATAATTCCAATTTAAAATTTTTATTGAATAGTTTTATTTTTGTATTTATATTGTTTTTTAAAATAGAAAAAAAGTTATCATTCCGCAACCGCGCGCAACCGCAAACGCTAGTTGGAACCACCTTTTGAATTTATGAGGTTTAGAGCGGTTTGAAACAGTTAAGAACGGTTTGATTGATTGTTGCAAAACGTCAATAACCGCTACCAATCGCAAAACTGCGTTTGCAGATGGTAGCGGAGAAACCCAGTCATACCCTTAGTTCCAATTAAATTGGGTGTCGAATAATGTTGTAAAGGAAATGGAAATTAATAAAAAGATTAACATGTTTCCAATAATTTAGTGATAGTATATATGAAAGGAATATTCTGGTTGATCATATAAGAATATCGACTGGATTTGAAAGATTGATACGCTTGGGTTAATGTGATAGCTTGAAGACAAGGGGCTGTTTTGGAGTGATTCAGATTTTGGTGTTATTTGGTGGAGCTAATTGAGTTTTGTGTCTCAAAAAATATCTTTTCAGTATAATCCCCTATATATTATTTGTGAAACATTACAACATCTTTTTGTAGTCACGTGTCATCACTAGGATAATTCTTAGAATTATTAGAAAAATAGGTTGGTCCATCTAATTATATAATAAGTTTTTTATTAAACTAACCGTAAATTCATTACTAATGTCATTTATTATTTCTTTAAATAAAGATTACGGAATTGCCTAATGTGGGTAAAGTATATATGACAATTAATGATTTTGAATAATAAAGATCTGATAAAAAATGTATCTTCTATCAAATTTGTTTAATTTAAAACTATTAAAATATTTTTTTTAAAAACACAATAACCATATTATAAAAATTTAAATTTTTCTGTATATTTTATATTTTGAATTTTAAAAAATGACTATAAATTACTAAAACTGTTAAAAGTCTCACATTCAAATTTTGCGATCCATGGTTTAAAATTTTTGTTATGATAAAATACAAATGATTACAAAATCATATAAATAAAAGTCAAATTTAATGAATCATTAAGATTTAAAATATATATGTATATATATCATTCTAAATTAAACTATAAACCATATTGAATAAATAAATATTTTAGTTTCAAAATTTACTTTGAATAATTTTTTTTTAAAAGTTTTGAAATAACATTGATAATTTTTTTTTAAATTATCAATTACTAAAATTATTAATCCCACAATAAAATTTTTGTTATCAGTAATTTAAAGTTTTTGCTATTAAAAATACACATGATAAAAAAACATATGAGTAGAAAGCATCATTTAAAAAAAATAGACATTAATATTAAAAATATACTATGTATGTTAATATCATTTAAATTTAAATACATATCCTATCAATTTTTTTTTAAAAAATGTTTGGATTAACAAAATTGATTTATACGTTCGCACCAATTTAATTATATATGTATTAGTTACTGACTTTTAATTATTCAATATATATTTATTATTTCATAATATGGAAGAATATATAATACATAAAATAATTTATATATAATGTTTATCTCGCGCAAGGCGCAGATCTTAATCTATATATCTATTATAAACGCCTAAACGACAAAACTAAAGAAAGTTATAATCAAGTCACGCTAAATTGTAGTATTTTAAAAAATATTGTGGAGCTAACTAATATTAAGGAGGTGGTTATACAAACAACCGATTGTATCCGGTTTGCTACGGACAATTTTTCTGTTGTAAGGCGGTTTGTTAATAGCGAATTTATTAAAAGCAAATTAATAGATAGGTAAAGCGTTAAACGATGTGTTTTAATCCAATGGCACGAATAAGTAATTATTGAGGAAAACTCATGATTATTTCCTACTTGTATTTCTATTTTAATAGTTTAGATGAATTTATAGTTGGATTAAATTTGTTTGATAAAGTCAAAAATATTGAGTTCACATGCAAAGTCGTGCTTACAGTGTAAGAAAAAAACGCAACTACTCCTATTTTAATAGTTTAGATGGATCTATTGTTGGATTAAATTTGATAAGGTCAAGAATATTGAGTTGACATGCAAAGTCGTGCTTAAAGTGTAAGCAGAAAACGCAAATACGTCAGAGCACATTTTCGTCAATTTTGATTTTAGTGGTTCCTTTTTCATATATTTTATTTATCGAGTTTTTTTTTTTTGTAAAAGGCATTTTACGTGAATTTTTCCTAATACGTTTCATTTATATACTGTTTGTTTTAATCGTATTCTGTCCAATTTTGTAAAAGTTCTTTTATTACATAATGTTCTAAGTGGTTCATTTGGTATCATATTTCAACATTATTATGTAACAATATAATTTAGCAATCACCACTTACAGACATTAGTTAATATAATACACTTTTAATAAATACAATTTATTTAAAATCTAATTACTTTATTTTTTGATCTATTAAGTATTTTTCACAATAAGATTATATATTTTAATATATTAAGATACTTTTGCTAATTATATATACCACATTTTAAAAATTAAATTTGGAATAAATCTCCAAAATAGCACCTTTCTAAGTTTATATCACAAAAATAACACTCAAAAACTAAAATGACCAAAATAGTACCTTTTTAAGTTTATCTTTTGAAAATTTTAATTTTTTTATTTTTCAAAATTTGAAATCTTATCCCCAAAACCTCATTTCTCAACTCTAAACCCTAAACCCTAAACTCTAAACCTTAAACTCTAAACCCTAAACCCTAAAATCTAAACCCTAAACCCTAAACTCTAAACCCTAAACCCTAAACCCCATCCTTTAACTCTAAACCCTAAATTTGTGACTTTTGATAAAACATTAAGTGCTATTTTTATGACTTTTGACCTTGAGTGCTAGTTTAGAAACATAAACTTGATTTAGTGCTATTTTTGTCTTTTTCTCTTAAATTTGCCTTAGACCCATGAAAGCTAAACACGTCCATGGTCAACATGATCCCCTCCTCACATACTGCCTCCGCCATTGCGTATCTATGTATATAAGAAAATAGATAATAAACAAATTAAAGGACTCGACATATGCCTTTAGCCTACGAGTATATTTCCCTTTCTTAATCTTTATTAGCTGGAAAATCACCACCATATAAAATACAATGAACTACTAATATGAATATTTGTTTTTCTCACCCCCTTGTAATCAGATCGGTCATTGACTAAATTGAAAATTTTAATTTAGTCAATGACCGATCTGAAAATTTGAAAATTTTAATTTTTTTATTTTTCAAAATTTGAAATCTTATCCCCAAAACCTCATTTCTCAACTCTAAACCCTAAACCCTAAACTCTAAACCCTAAACCCTAAACCCTAAAATCTAAACCCTAAACCCTAAACTCTAAACCCTAAACCCTAAACCCTAAATCCTAAACCCCACCCTTTAATTCTAAACCCTAAGTTTGTGACTTTTGATAAAATATTAAGTGCTATTTTTGTGACTTTTGACTTTGAGTGCTAGTTTAGGAACATAAACTTGATTTAGTGCTATTTTTGTCTTTTTCTCTTAAATTTGCCTTAGACCCATGAAAGCTAAACACATCCATGGTCAACATGATCCCCTCCTCACATACTGCCTCCGCCATTGCGTATCTATGTATATAAGAAAATAGATAATAAACAAATTAAAGGACTCGACATATGCCTTTAGCCTACGAGTATATTTCCCTTTCTTAATCTTTATTAGCTGGAAAATCACCACCATATAAAATACAATGAACTACTAATATGAATATTTGTTTTTCTCACCCCCTTGTAATCAGATCGGTCATTGACTAAATATATACCCTTCTTATAAATGTCCCGTGGTCGAAGCAGAACGCGACATAACCATTGTAAAAAATGACGTTTAGACAGGCCCGGGCCGTGGTATAAGCCACATAAGCGGCCTGAGTAGAATCTAATCTTAAATTTAATTTTTTTCATAACAAATTTGCTTTGTTTATGTCAATTCTACATTTTTATATGGGTTTAGGGCCTTAGAACAAATTTTGTTCATGTCGGTCCGACACTGCACTTGGGGTTGGCGTAAATGTTAAGATTTATAACAATTTTAGGTTTTACATAATTGTGACTGACCATTTATTATAAAAAAAATGATTGAAGACTACATAAAGTATTTTCCATCGCATGGATAACTATGCAAACTAAACTAATGTATACCTAATTACATGAAATATATGTTATGCATGACAACATCCCCCAACTTAATGATGTTATGTGGTTAACATCACTAGTTTAGTTTCATTCATTCAAAAACTGATGTTTATGTCAGAGACTGTTTAAATAACTTGTTTCATCAATTAAAACATGACCGCACTGACCGTAATTTAACTAAAAACAGATTTTAATCAACGTTTTAAAAGCGTAAGAATATTTTTAACAAAAATCTAATTTACAAAATCAATATGTTTTAACATTTTTGATAAGTAGTGTTTTATATTTTAGGGTATTTAAAACCACATAATTAAATTATTTTTATTTATATTAAATATGAAAGTTATATAAGATATTATGCAATTTTATTTTTTTAATTATTTTAATCTGTTTTCTTATGAATTTTTAATAAAATTTCTGTAACTCGTTTGATTAATTGTGTGATATATACTTATTTGCTAAATTTTTAATTATAAAACTTATTTGACGTCAATTTATTAACTTTCACATTTTATTTTTTTAAAACTTATTTGATGTCAACTTAAACCAAACATAATATCGCATATATAATTATTAATTATATACTTTTAAGAATAAAAATAGTCTAAGAGTAAGAATCTAATATGAAAGTTTTACTAAGTTTAAATGAATGCAATTTTTGTTTATAAAAATATGATTCATTAATTTAATTAATTTATATCAAACAAATAAAATGTTCGAATCAGTAAATTGACATCAAATAAGTTTTATAATAAAAAAATGATCAAATTATAAGTATATATCACACAATTAATCAAATGAATTACATAAATTCTATTAAAAGTTAATAACAAAACAGAATAAATAATTAAAAAACAAAATTAAATAATATCTTATATAACTTTCATATTTAACATAAATAAAATAATATAATTATATAGTTTTCAAATACACTAAAATAAAAATGTTAAAGCACTACTTACCAAAATTTTATAAAACATATTGATTTTGTAAACTATATTTTGTAAAAAAAATTCTTACGTTTTTAAAATGCGGGTCAAAATCTAATTTTAGTTAAATTACTGTCAGGTACATCATATCTTAATTGATAAAGCGAGAGATTTAAGCGGTCTCTAACATCCACAACACTTCTTAGATGAATGAAATTAAACTTGTGATGTTAACTACATAACATCATTAAATTGAGGGATGTTGCCATGCATAACATATACTTCGTGTAGTTAGGTATACATTAATTTAGTTTGCATGGTTAGTCATGTGATGACCAATACTTCGTGTAGTCAGCAATCATTTTTCCTTTATTATAAGAATAAAAAAAAAACTTAAACACTAGAAATAAGAAAGACTAGAAGAGTTGCAGAAGTGATGGAGTTGTTGCTGAAGTGGCAGTGATGGACAGTAAACGATCTCTCATCATGCAATCAACCCCAACGATGGACGCAATTTCGGAAGATGGTGATTCCCTGAAAATGTGTTTCTCTCACGCCATAAGTATTGACTTAAAGAAGAAGTTTGAGCACTGTAGAAGATTTGGTTGAAGAGACAAAATGATTATGCTCCAAAATAACATAGAAAGAGAGTATAGATTCCGGCGAAACCGATAGTATTGCTAAGAAAAAGTGAGATGACCCCACAACAACATATGAATATTGTAAAACATGTGATCATGAGTTTTTAGATCTGAAGAGCATAATACACAACTCGAGGGAACGTTCATACCCCCTAAAGATAGATTGTCCCTCATGGGAAGTCTTCCAAGGACATCAAGCCATGAAATAAAAGAACACCATGGTATATCCTCTCTGAACCAGACAAGATTGTACCAAGACACTGTTTCTGATGGAACCCGGATCATGTCCCAAGTATCTCAAGTCAAAAAATTTGGAACAAAGTGTCTGGCACCGGTCCTCCATAAAAACTGATATGTACCACGTGAAACCAAAGGAAGAGACATAGTGGACAAGACGATGTGCAGAGTTTCAGCTTCATCAGACCTCACAGCCGGTAAAGACAAAGAATCTCCAATCGCAGACTCAAAAATTGATATTGACAGTGGGATGCACAGGTCTTTGGGATGCTGAGCGTGGGATGCGCAGGTCCATGTGACAAGTTGTCCCAAGAGCAGATAAGAGTCGCTGATCTACCATCTCCAATTGAACATTACCAAAATTAGTTCAATTGGTTCACCAATCATACCAAAAAAAGTCGCTGATCTACCATCTCCAATTGAACATTACCAAAATTCATGGACAGTAGGCTTTATAGAGATCATACCTCGAATTTTAGAAGAGAAACGTTGAGATTTTTTAACCTCCCAACCGCTTTTCGTTTGAAAAACATTATGCTGCACCCACTCAACCATAAGGACGAGCTTGGAGAGAAGAAGTTCCATACTCTCTCTCTTCAAATGAAAGCCTATTTGGAAGTTTTCAAGTTCCCGGATACCAAGTCTACCTTTCTTCTTCGGTTTATAAATGTTATGGTTCAATCATATAGAATTGAAAAAATAACTTAATTCGATCGAACCAACTTTGCAGTAAACCCTATACCTAAACACTAAACAATAAACAATGAACCATATATTTTTAGATTATACAACAAACTTGTACTATGATAATAATAGACCATAATAACCTAGCGAATTATGATTAGGATAACTATATGATTTATTTATCACTAACCGAGATTGAAAATGTGGTAGTTAAGAACGGTTTATTGAAGCTAATCTCGTATTAGTAATGTCAGCAAGTTTAGTGAATTTTTTCCTAAATGGCGTTGAATCATATTTGAATCATCAATACACGTTATTTTTGTCATGTTACATTTTAGATCTAATCAAACTATTGCATTTCACTTAAATATGTTCTCAATTAATAGTATGATTTCAAGAACTTGTTAAGAAAGCTAGTTTGTGAGAGAGTGAAAAGTTAAATGTCACTATCTCTAAGAGATTGTCAAGATACTTACCTTTTGAAAGGGTAAAAGAAAAGGAAAAATAAAAGGTATTATAAAAGGACACTGGATTCTGGGTAATATGCCCCTCAAAATGGTCATTTGGTTCAACAAAATATTTATCTACGAACTGTGTTGTGTCCATTAAGAGAAGAGAACATCTACAAGATGGCTTGTTTGAAGTAATTCTCATATATTTTAAATTGAAAATGGTATTTACTTTTTAATGTTAAGCTGAGTAGATCATCTCTAACGTGTTTTGATATTTTTTATGGTTTTATAATAGTTGTTGTTGTCCGTGTGTGGACATCGTTGTCGGCAAAATCATAAGATACCACATGCTTCTTGCTCTTAAGGGATTTTTATACGAGTATGTGCAGGTTACACCAACACATTTTATCGTAATTAGCTATATTACTATATTCCACTATTTTCATACTGTACATTTATCATATTGGCTATGTTATCCCTATGGATAATATACCGATAAATCTCCTTTAAATACTTACTTTAGTTAATTAATAATTTATTTATTTTTCTTCTTCTTCTTCTTTAACGTCTTCATGGCTTCCAAAATCTCTTTCTGATTTATCTTAATCTCCTTTTCTTCTGTTTTTTTTTCCTCTATTTCTGATTTATCTTAATCTCCTTTTCTTCAGAATAGAAATGAAATTGGTGATTTTTCCTGTAATTTTTTCATCAGGTTCTAATATAATTTCATTTCCCCCCGCATTTATGGTAAAAAATCTCAGGGTTCCTTTTCATAGATTTTGAACCAATTTCTTCAATTTTAATTAGTTTTTAATCTTCGCTGAAATTAATCTACCAAAATTTCTTTAATATCGAACCAGTTTTTTAATCCATAAAACCAGATAAGTACATTTTCTAATCAGCAATAGTTTTGTTGTTGTGTCTATGTAAGTTTTGTTTTTCCACCATTGATGTTAAAAAATATATTTGTTTTGATTCATAGTATTGTATAACATTTTTATTACAATACTGATTTGATATGTTTTCCCTTCTCTTATTATTTATGTTCTTCATTGTATTGACTGTATATTACATAGCTTTCTTTGATAGCTAGTATTGTAATCAGTTAATTATTTGGTTACACAAATGTTTAGCTAATCATTTCCATGGGACGACTTGTAAAATCTGCCAAAATATATAGAAACATAGTACCAGACTCGTTGTTGATAGTGATACATTTTTGTACAAGTTATCTAGATTGTTATACATATAAAAATTCACTTATCCGGTATTTAATATATTGTTTACATGATAATTGTTAAATTAACTGTATATTACATATAATTCCTTGTCAAGTAGTATTTTAACCAGCTAATCATTCGTTTAGTGGGTAACTCACATAATAACTACACTAACTATGAGGTCTCTTATTTGTTGTGTAACAAATTTTTTGTCCGATTAACATTATATTTACACATCTAAATAATTATTTCTAAATAACAAAAAAATTACCTTCTTGGCTATTGTCACTAATTGTCCCCTCCAGCGTTCCACATTCTGAAGTTTTGATTGAAATCTCAGAAAATTATCTTCTAAGCAGACTTTCCTGGAAACATAATCAACCAACCAGAGAAATTTGATAATCTGAAGTTAGATATAACCCCTGTTCGGAAACTCGCTACGCGTAACGCGTGCGGCTGACCCGGGCCTAGCGATTTTTTGAAAAATCGGAAAAAATCGGGGAGTACTCGGGGCCTAGTTTTTAATAATTTAATATTAATAATATTTATATTTGTGATATATCAAATTAATATGGATCAATCAAATAAATTTATGAATCGGTTATATAAAATTGCAAACGCCAAGTAACAGAGAAAGTAATTTGGTCTAGTGGTTTAGATATCATGTTCACGTGCAGTATTACGTCCCCACCAAGGTTCGAGGCTCCATTTTACCCAATATGCGTTTAATGAGTATCAAATTACGTTTCTCTCCTCGTCTCTTTCCTCTACAAATCTAAGCAGCCGCCTCTGATTTTTTTTTCTTCACCATTTTTGTCGATTTATCTTGTTTTCTTGTAGATTACAGATAGATTTGATCGTTTTATAACCCAAAATCAAGTTTTAGAATTTTATAGTTATAAAAACTGGATAAACTGAAGATTTTCAATTTTTAAACCTCATAACCGCACAAAAACATTTGCTATAACACGGCCGAGTTTCTTAAACCACGGTCTATGCGGTCAATACGCGTCTGGCCGCATAATGTCACCGCACCGGTGCAATTCGCCACGGTGAGGGTCCGTGGAGCGTTTTTCCAGACGATTAAGCGGCAGTTCGCCCGCGTTTTTGAACAAGGGATATAACCAAGAAATAAAATAACCAAGAGAGAGAAAGAGAAAAGGATCTTGAAAATTGGTGAGGTAGTATGAGGTGCAGAAATATCATGAGAGATGAAGAGAGATCATGATGAAAGTTTGTATGATTAGAGATGTTGAAATCTCACCCTTTATGAAGTTTCAAAATAGCTGCTCGTCACCCTTTATGAAATGTCAAAAAATAAATAAATAGATGCTCGTAGTGAATCTTAAGTGAATGGTAAAGGATGACCGAATGATTATGTATGTTGTAAATTTATATTGTTCAGTTTTGTTTGGAAACATAAGAATAAGAAAAGTAGAGGAATAAGATGGGTAAAGGAGACTATGACAATGTAAAGAAAGATAAGAAGAATTTTTTGTTTAATTATATGGGGTTTTATACTTTGACAAAATATTTTAAAGATTGCACATATCTAATAAAATCTTGGTCTATATATATATATATATCATCGAATAGCCTACCATTTCCTTACGGAAAATATATTGTAAAGGCTTCCAATGTAATTTTGCATGCTCTTTTGTTACTGTAGCTTTTACAGATTTACTGTTTTAGGTACTTTGTAAATTTCTAACTCTTTTATGAATTTTTGGCTAATTGACTCTTTATAATGATTATGGACTTCAAAATTAAAGCTTTAAAGGCCCATTTTCCTTTAAGGGTTCAAATTAAAATAGTATAATATTTTCGCAGTCCATTTAATTAAATTGATCAAAAAAAAATTACAAAGTTGGTTCGAACAAGCAGCAAAATAAATAAAAAGTTGTGGTTAGGTTATAGGCTTATAGCTTAGAGAAAGAGAAAGCATCTCTTGAAAACAAGCAAATTGTTGATTTATGAGAATCATTATCGATTTTTCCAACGAGATATCTGTCTTGCTGTTTAGCAAACCATGATAACTAATTAACTACACCATGGATATGGAATCGATCGAAGTTCAAAAAGTGCAAACACATGAAATAGATGGTGGCTGACTTAACACCAAAAAACGTGTCTACACCATCAACGAAAAAATTATGACGGAAAAAGATGTTTCCATGAGAATGGAGAAGCTAGTGAAGAAAACTTTGGTTTTTACAGTGTAAAATAATAAAACTATTTTCATTTTAAAAAAAAAACAGTTTTACATCAAAAGCTTCATAATCTGATTTATACACAGTTCAATCTAGTTATTGAGTTTTCGAGAGAACCATGAGATGAGAACACTCTCATACAATTCTTGTTTTCTGTTTCACGGAAAACGCTTAGCCGATTTCGGATTGTCTTGTTGATGATCCATAGAGTGTACTAGTACTTGAAATGCATACTATAAGTAGTAGTAATGTGTGGTCGTCGAAGTCATGACAGACCATGGCCGTATCCATGGCCGTATATGCGTTTTTCATAACTCCTTTGATGAGGTATTTCTTTATCATACTTGAGTAGCTTCGTTAAAAGAAAAGATGGTCTTGTGGTTTCCTAAGCGATTTTGCATAAAAAACAAATAGTGTCGGTATTTTGATCACCTTTTCCATTGTGTCTCCAGTTGAGAGACGATCTTGCATCGCCATCTATGTAATGATCGCGAACTTTGGGGTAGTTTGGAAGAATCATACACTGGTAAACCAATTGCAAGGTTGTAAAAATAATAGTATTACTCCATGAGTTTGCTTTCCAACTTGTTAATTAAAAACCATATTTGAATACAAAATTTAGCAATTATAGAGAATGTTGTAGAATTACAATAACTTGAGGCCAAAAGCTAGAACCAGTGATATATGTGCACATCATGCGGTCTCAGATAACCCATACAACAATTGAAATGGATACATCTCTTATTATCTTATAAGTAAACAATCTCAAATTAAAGTATGTTTGAATCTCTCAATCTTTTTAGGGGAATAATCTTTTATAGGAACCAAAAGTTTTGGACTTTTTGGACAAGGTGGATTGGTGAAGAACATTGCCGGAAATGTCATAGTAGATGAACTTAGTTTGAGAGTGAGTGATGTGAAGAGACATGAAACCTTGCCCGTCGTAATAAAGTTTGAGTTCTTTTGGATCCCATGGCAAAATAACTCCTCTCCAGGCCTTTGATCCTCCTCCACTTGTCAGAAATTGAATCTCACTTCACCGATTTGAAACAATGAATTATTTAGCTTTTGTTTTAATAGTAAACATTTAAACTTAACCAAATGTTTGACCCAAAACTCAATTAAGTTCAAATAAACTGATTTAGTGTTTTTTTTCATACAATAATGTAAACCACCACCTCTTTTTGATTAAAAGAAGATGTAAATAGAGTTTTACCTGTCAGATCCAATGTGTTGCAAGCAATGATCATGTCCGTTTATATACAAGTCCACTTTATTCTCCTTCAATAGTAAATAAAAGACCACAACAAAGTACTAAATAGAGATATAAAAATAATAATAGTAATAATAATAAGAATAATAATAACAATAATAATAATAATAACAATAATAACATGCAATGATCTTTTTTTGAGCGTTAAACAATTTACCTCCAGAATAGGAAGAAGTTGATCGACTAGGTCTTGGGTCACGCCATGTTGACCTGCGGTTTTGATGCCATGATGCCCCACGACAAATTTCCATGTGGCACGCGACTTTTTCATCTCTAAATCTAAATCCTAATGTTTCAATAGCAAATGTTAGAATTACCAGACGATATCAAAATCAAGATGGAGATGTGTGATTATTAATCTTTCAGAAACAAAATGTATTACATGTAAGAGGTTGGAGATATATTTATCCCTGGGTAACACGTTGCTCCAGTCGTAAGTGTGATCTTCTGGATCTGTGAAATATTTTTCTACAAATGGATTTGTGTCCACGAAGAAAAACTCCACCATTCCTATAACCACCAAAACAATTATCAAATGGATTTTTGTACTCTACAAAGAGAAACAACCACAGGGAGCTAGCTTGTTCAATATTACTATAGCTCGAATTTCAAACTTAAATATGAGTTTAGACTTACCAAGGCAATGTATATTATGCAACAGTACATTTCTGTTTGAAGGCCAGTTTAAAAAAAAAAACAGTACATTTCTAAGTCAGAATCCAAGAAATCTTTTGTGTCTAATCCAACATTACCGTCATTAACCTAAATATAATGGATACATAAAAGGAAAAAGAAGAAGAAAAATGAACCTGAGCATAAGACAAAAGATCTGCGACAAAACCATCTCCAATCTTTTTGGGTAAGAACATGACTTAGTTGTGCTGAAACATTTCCTCTGTAATCATGGTTCCCCAAAACTGCAATAATATCAGAGTTTGAACCCACGTTTATTATTCAGAGATATCACAGATAAGTATTAGTCAATCATTAAAAGGATGTCTTTTTTTTTTGTGCGACTTCATTAAAAGGATGTCATATTACCAGAATACCACTGTTTTTGGAGACTAGGATGAGTGTAGATGTGAGAGAACGAGGCTTCAAAAGCAGGATCAGTGTCTCCTTTTAAACCGTCGTCATAGAAATTATCTCCTAGTGATATCACAAAATCTATGTCTAGTTGCTCTCCCACAATTCCCATCTGCCATTTTTCAAAAATCTATTATTATAAAAGAGTGTTTGCTTCACTCTCATGAAGCCACATAGAATGCCAGCTAGATAAGTTGGACTCTCTCGCTTCGACACGTGTCGCATAAGTATGAAACCCGGCGTTTCATTGCAGAAAAGAAACGAAGGTCGTCTCTTCCACTTCGTGCGATGGCGACTCGGCGCCGTTTGCGTTTCTTCCCACGATCTGAAACGTCTGAGTTAAGGCTTCGTGTTTAATCCCAGTGATTTACTCCCCCACATGTCGTCTTCAATACTTTGTTTCGATCTGAAAGGCGGTGTTTGTTCTGTATAAATATGTGTGAGTATTCATCTCCTTAATCTCATCTTATCTTCGTATCTCCTATATTTTTTGCCGGTGTGGACTTGCTCGGATCTCTCTTTGTCTGATGCCTCAGTGGTTCTGTGTTGGTACTCTATGCCCGTGGTGGAGGTTTTCTGGTCTGTTCTGGTATCTCTCTATGAACTTGGAAGCTTGAGCCTCTTCTCGCCTCTCTCGGTGGTGGTTTTGTGCCACCGAAGGTTTATTGCGGCGAGTAACCCTTGACGGTGGCTTATTCGTTTGTTTCTTTAAGGTTTTTGGTCGCTGGTTTACTCGTTGGACTTTGCCTCCACAGATCGTTCCTACTTTCTTTTTTTATTGATTATTTCATTATTCTCTTGAGTTCTTTTGTTTATCAATTTTAGCTAAACCTCTCTATGTTTTTTTGGTGTTTTATTTATTCTTACATGCAAGGACTGCAAATCTTCAACGGGTCAGAAGATTGTGAACTGAACCTGATCAACAAAAGCCAAGCTAATCACATGAGATATTTTGGTCAGGGTCAACAGCTGTGGCAAGTGGAATGTTTTTGCTTATAATTCCATCGTATATTTTTAAATTAAAACCTCAGATTGGAGACAAACTAAATTTATAAATGGAACTGTTGGTTTTGTCTTACCTTGCAGGCTTGGATTGCAAACTTTTAAAAGAATGTTGTTCAAGCAGATGCGAAATAGAAGTATTCAGTCAGACATTTAGAGTTGTGTAGGAAGCATGTAGCTCACGATTTGTCTGTCACTTTTTAAAGGTAATTCTTTTGTCTTCTCTAATACATTGCAATATATGTCTCTAATTTGCTCTAGATTAATTATTATTTGGGTCTGATTAATATTTTATTTCTTAGATTTGGTGCAGTGCTCATGAATATGTAGAACCTAATGTGGTACTTGAGAGAGGACTCGAAAGCTTTCTTGATAAAGGTATTTTCCAGTTTCTTAGTTTAATGCTCAAAGCTTGACCGTCTATTGAAAATCTACAAACCCGTACAATACTCTCGCTAACATCCTTAGTATTTCTAATACGTCAAAGAAAATTGAAACCATAAAGCATGAAATTGTAAGCATATGCATCTACGCTACTTTACTGGTAGACAGATAAGAGAGTAAGCATATGTGTTTTGTCTTAGATAGATAAAATATTCTCAGTACGCTCTATGGTCATAAATTCTCTTGCCAGCATGTGATTTTTAGACAAAGTTGTAGCATCAATGCGATTGAGTTTATTGATGAACATGGGTCTTTGGTTCGCCTTCGCCATGCTCAGGTTCATAGTTGCATGTTTCTCACATTACGGTGCATAATTTTTTTTTTTTTTGTAATCTGGCTACGGTGCAGAGAGTTCATAGAAGAGTTATTGGCCAAAACAAAATTGTCATAGCTATTATCCTGGCGATCCTACGTCCATGTGTTGAGCTCGAGAACCCAAACCGCCAAATCCAATGTTATGAATTTCTTAAAAGTATTCTATGTACTTTATCTTTTGTGTAGTATTTCTTTTCATTCTACTTAATTCTACATATAAAATCACTTGGTTGTATTCGCTGAGAACATATTTGCAAACTGTGCATTTACATAATGTAGTTATCAGTTCTCATATTTTTCTTTTTTCCGGTGACAGTCAATAGTATTTCACCGTAATGCATTTAGATAATTCAGATTAGCCAAGTAAATAACTCTATGAAGCTAATTCTTCACAAGTTGAATAAATTTAACCCTAGATTTAATAACCAACAAAACGTTGGTAAGGGTTTCACAAGAGTATGGTTAGCCTCTACAAGGCATTCCAGGATTAATAAAATTAATAAATAACATCAGAATCATTCTATTAACAGTATTTTCAACAAAATGTTACTACCTAAACTTACCCAACAACAACTACATCATGCAACAACAACAAAAAATGAAAAATTGAGTTACTTCCCGCGGGAAGTATTTGGTATTTTCCGTTTCTTCGGATGATAAGATGGGTCAACTATTTGCTTCATTAGTTACAACAGTGGCACCTGCAGAATCCGCTATTGGATTAGCCATTTTTTTTATAACTTTCCGAGTCCAAGAGACTTTTGTTGTAAAATTTATTAATAGCATTCAAGGATAATATAAAATTATAGTAAAAAAAATGTTCTAACATGATATATATATGTATAGAGTAAATTATATTTTCGGTAAATCATAGTCTAATAAATCAGCAAAAATATCTTTTAAAAATACAGTAACTTTCTCTAACCATACAATAAATTAATTATATATAAGGAAGCCATTATTAAAACTATTCTAAATTTAATAAGTGAATTTTATTTTAGAAAACCTAATAAGTTATTGGGATAATATTTTTATTAAGTCCATAAATATAATAATATATAAAATATTCAGTCATATATTTATTTAAATATTGATAATTAAAATTATGTTTTGATTCTCTTTTTTAAACAAATAATTTTCAATTATGCTGAATTATATATTCATGTTCAATTATTAAAATATGTAAAATAAACAAAAAATACAGGTACATTCGATATATACAAAATATAAAATAAACAATGTTTTGAGTATTAAACTTTACCACAACAATAAAAACGCAAATCTACTTACTATATATAAAATTTTGAGCAAATATTTAGGAAAATGTATACCATTTTAATCATGAAAATCGTGTCATGCTAATATAAACTTTTAATTTCTAATAAGACTAATAAATAATAAATAATAAATAGGTTTAGTTTGATATATGCGAAGATGATATAAAATGTGTTCTCATTATAAAAACATTGCAAAAAAATAAAAATAATAACTAAAATAGTATAATGTCATAAAATATATTTGACAACAAATAAAAAAAACAAAAACAAGTTAGAAAAATAAACGAACATCAAACAAACGTTAAGTAAATAAATATAATACCTCTCATCACTTAAAATTTTCTACAAGACAAAAATCATTATTATACACATCTCTTGCAAATGAAAATCTAAAACACAAACCATAAAATCATACAAAAAATAAAAATCTAGATAACAAGTAAAATATATCCAGCCCGTAGGGCGGGCCAACCCTAGTTTATTATATAGATATTTTTTTGTAAGGACATTTGATCATGTTGAGGTTTTCTAGAATTTAACAATATCTGGCTGCACTAATTTTTTATATTAAATCTACAATAAAAGATAATATTGAATACCAAACAAAAGTCGTCGTAGTTAGGATATTTTAGATTTATTTATTTGTTTAGTTTTATTTTGAATCAGAACTTAAGCTTCTTTCTTTCTATCACTTAGGGAATATGCTTTGTAAATGAAACGTATCAACTCTTCAATTACAAGGATATTTTCAGGAATATGTTGTTCAATTCCCCGAAAAAAATGATTTTTTAATCAATTCAATGTCTATGTATTGCGTAGAATGAATGACTTCCTTTTTCTTTTTTTGAGCAACGAATGAATTCCTATTATGAAGAATTGTACGCACCATACAAATAGCTGCCCAAAGGTTGAATGATTTAATGGAAAAAAACAAACAACCATACATATTAAAATAAAAACACGTTTCCACTAAAAATCAAACCTAATCATTTTGGTGGTATATACAGAACATAGTCCTGATATAAAATAGTGCATTTCTATCCTACAACCAAACATCAGAAACATCTATTGCATCCTTCAAGTTAATTTTAATCTTTTTTTCATTAACCATTCTGTTATTGTATTTGCAGCCTTGAACAGGCATGTATATGCTTTTACACTGTCGAACGTTGTAGTCGTGTTTTTCTTATATTACTGGTTACCTGATGAGCAACGAGAGATTGATTAAAACCTCCTTGTCGTCCCCAATCTCCGACGACCAGAATATTCAAAGAGCCATCGGATTTCGTCACCGGATGATCCAACCTTTCAAGCTTTGACAAAGAACCATTGAAGAAGATGCATAGAATAAGAAAAATCAAACGTACGCTGAACATCTTCATCTTAGTTCTTCTTAATTGTTTTCTCTGGTCTTAAGAAAATCAAGAAATCCAATGTTTATATTGAGAGAGAGAGAAGTCTAGGTGCCAATTAATATTAGATGAATTCGTAAGGAAATCATGGTCCATAAATTATTGAAGAAGTCATATAATCATTTTACTATGTAAATTAACAGGACTTTGAGTCTTTAAGGAAATTAAATACAATACAGCTTTTGCTTATGTAATATAATTATTTAAGGTCTGGGCGATGCTCGTGTATTTACGCGTTTACGTCAAAGTGTTTATCTTCCAGATTTTTTTCTATTCATTTCTAATTATGTACATATACTTTTCCCTATTCATGTATGATTGTATGGTATTATTCTTGGATATTTGATGCATGAATATAATCTTTGAGATTTTGAAATAACTAGTAAAATATCCTTGTGGCCATTTTAAAAATCACAAAAAATTAAATAATTTCAAATATCTAAATATAGTGGAATAATATACTACTAATAAATTATCCAAAATATTATACACACTTTAACCCAAAATCAAAAAGGCAGTGCGCCACGAGAACCATGCGTATCTGCTATGCATATAAGAAAATGAATGAAATAATAAACAAGTTAAGGGGATAGACATATGTCTTTAGTTTACATGTAAATTTCCCTGTCTCAAACTTTATTAGCTGGAATAGTCACACATCATAAAAAATGTTTATGTCACGTGAAAAACCACCACCAAATATAAAAACAATGAAATACTAATATGAATATTTGTTTCTCAACTTTTTGTAATCAGATCGTTTAGATATCCGTATAAATCCCCTTCTTATAAGTGTTCCATCGATGCAGAACGCGACCATATCCATCGTAAAAATCTACTCGCAGTTCTGCTTCCGATAGATAAACCGACATGAAACCTTGTCCATCGTAGTAAAACCTCATCTCTTGCGGGTTCCACTCATTCACATCCCCTTTCCACGCCTTTGACCCACCGCCACTTGTCATAAATTGTATTCCACTGGAGATAACACAAAACATGCGTACCGTTTTGTTTTTAACCTCTTACGTTACATATAGAATCCACAATTAATAGATGAATTGATTAATGCAAAGTATGAGTCACCTGTTAATGCTGCTTATGTGCTCCAAGCAATGATCATGCCCGTTTATGTACATATCCACTTCATTAGCCTAATTTTCAAGAAATCAAAGTCTTTCATGTTTAATATTACGCAGTTTGATTTTTATGATAGTAAAAGTTACCTCAAGGATAGGTAAAAGTTGCTTTTCAAGCTCTTTCGTGATACCGTGATGACCTGCACTTTTGATTGTGTGGTGACCTACCACTACTTTCCATTTCGCCACTGATTCATGAAATGACACATCGAGATCCTATAATTGTATATATCTTTGACAGAGTGATTATTTTTATCAATTTTTAATAAAAAAGATTTTAAAATAAGATAATGACTTAGAAATATCTATTAATACTATTTCAATATAGAATGTCAAAAAGCTAGGGTGTGAGAGAGTACAAAGTTGATTACCGCTAAGAGATTGTTAAGATACTTGTTTCTTGGTAATACGCCGCTCCAATCATAAACATGGTCCTTTGGTTCATCAAAATATTTATCTACGAACGGTGTTGTGTCTATGAAGAAAATATCGACGATATCTACAAAAAGGATAGTTTGAAGTAGTTATTATATATTTCAAAATGAAAATGATATTTACTTTCTGTTGTTAAGTTAATTACCGGCATTAACAACGTAAGATCTTAAACAAACCCATCGACAGTCCAAATCCTTCAGTATCGGGCTGAGTTGTGCATCGACGTTACCTCTATAATCATGATTTCCTAATACTGGTAGTAGATAGAAAAGAGTAAAAAAGTATTTGTAAAAACCTCGTTATAAAAAAGAAATATAAATGATATTTAGTTCAATTTGTTGTCTTAATTTCAGTTGGAAAATATAGCTTACTTACCATTATACCATGGCTTTTGTAAGCTGGGTGCTGTGTAAATATTGGTAAAAGAATCTTGAAATTGACAATCATATGGACTTGTTATTCCGTCATCGTAAAAGTTATCTCCAGTCGAAATCACGAAATCGATATTTAAATTCTTTCCTGTTTTTCCCATCTGAACAGAAAGAATTATATTTCCTCTGTTCTAAAATACTTAATGTTTTGGATGTACACGCAAAAATTAAAGTATACACTATTTTTTAAATAATAACACTAAAAATATAAATTAAAATTAATTCAGCCAATCCTTAAAAATAAGTATAAAACATCATTAATCACATAGTTTTCAATAAAACTAAAACTAATATAAACATATCAAACATAATCTCTTTTGAAACATCAAAAAATCTCCAAAACATCATCTATTTTGGAACGGAGGGAGTAGTAATCAATATTGATTAGTAAAGTAAATAAAAAAGGGTAATATATATGATATGAAAATAATAGAAAACAAAGATGACGTATACAAGTAGAAATAGAAGATGCAATGCAAATAATTTAAGATTATTAATTATCCCCGCAACATTTTATTTTTATGCAATTTTAGTGAATCCCATTAACACGCACAAAAGAAAAGTTGCGTAAATAACAAAAATATATAAAAACATCATTCTCCTCTCCAACCTGTTATTTAGACATCTAATTTTAAAATATCAAAATTTTAAATAAGACTGAAATTACGTTTTACATGCAATAGTCGGTTTATTAGTAATTGTTATTATTATTATCGGTTACTTCAATAGCCTGATCAGTAATTTACTCAAGAATGCATTAGACGTCAAGAAAACACAATATTACACGCTTCTCTCGCTTAAGATATCATATACTATTAACTATTATATGATTTATCTAATCATCTTCGTCTTTTCTTCTAATTCTTCTCAGTTCTCATATCAGTTCTAACCAGTAACCACGCCGTATAAAAGAACTTGAAATGAGCCAAATTAGAAACAAGGATGAAATATTGATTCTTGATAAGGCATACATATATATGTATATACCTATGTTTACGTACCTGAAGAGCTACTTGAGACTGATTGTAAGAACCTCTTCTTCCCCAGTCGCCGACAACGAGAAAACTGAGTGTACCATCGGATTTTGGTGGTTGCACCAACCGTCCTAGCTCCGCCCTGGAGTTATAGATCGATAATAAAATGATCAAACAGAAAACAGAAGATGAGAATTTTACGGGCTTATCTCTCATGGTCTCCATTGAGAGACGAGCTAGGGGGTGCTGGTGGTGGTGGATTTTTGTGTTGGTGTGGCTTTGTGTATTTATAGGACTTATGTGGACAGATTTTTAAAAAATTAATCAATGTAATGATTGTGAAGTTTGTACCTCATAAACGTGTATATGTTAGGTGTTTTTTTAAACTATATGTTAGGTATTTAAGAAAATTTATAGGATGTAATAGTCACTAGCTAAAAACGTTGATCAAATCTTTATTTCATAAACTCACTGCTTGATAGTTTTTTTTTTGTTTAACACTGATTGATAGTTTTACATAAAAAAAAGTTAAAAATCATCATGCTGCGAATGATGTAATAGTCACAAGTTATATATTTGTCTTTTTGTTTAGTGCTCGTCAAAACTTTATCATCATTCACCGCAAGATGTAATAGTCACAAGTTATGCCTCTCAATCGTCTAGATTATTCCTAATATTTTTTTAGAAATTATATATATAACGAATTTCCCTCAATATACTTTACAATAGAACTGCATAATTATTTGTAAATTACATTTAGATTAATATATCCACACATAGCTTTCTTTTGATTTCATAGAAGGCCAATTAAAAACATCATGATTGAAATTAAGGGCGTAAGTATGTTATTTATGTAGTTTTTATTTTTTATTTTTTGCTAGAATGTTAATATCATATAAAATGAACAAAGAACTTACAAAAGAGTTCTAGACAAAATGTTTCCAAGGCAAAAAAATAAAACAAGGAAAACATTACACACACCTAATAAGGTAAAATTAGAGAGATAACTGATCAGCTTAATCGCAGCCACAAAGATAGAAGCGCAGAGAACTCCTTTTTGTGTCGTCTGCCAAGAATGATGTTCATTATCTCACGATCAAGAGACTTGAAAACCGACGTCGCCGGGATGACGATATGGTTGTGCAGAGTATGGTTTCGCTGTCTCCATATATGGTATATAGTTGTTTGAGCTGCAATCTTCCTCATAAGAGCTGGAGCTCTGCTTGAGCTCTGTTTGATCCATGAGAGAAGCTCAGTCCAGTTCAAGAAACCAGTCTGCGAGGAAAAAAATCTGGATAGCACCAATCTCCAAATCTCTGCGCTGAAACCACAATGGAGCAAAATATGGTCCCTTGATTCATGTCCAAATAAACAAAGAGGACAAGCTGTTGGGATCGCCATGTTCCAAGAAGCTAGCCTTAGACGGGTGGGAAGACGATTTAACTGAGCAGTCCACATATGAAAGGCGTGTTTGGGGACACATCCTTTAAACCAGACCAATTTTGACCACTCTTTTTTAGATTCCATGGGTCTACATTCATTCCAAGTTTTTGCTGTTGAGAAAACCGTGTCCCTGAGTCCATTTGTTAACCAGTAAACCATGTCTGCAGAGGCGTTTTGAGTTGGCAAGGTAATGAGTGTGAGATGAGCATGGAGCAGGACCTCATTATCTGATCTTGGAGATGGGAGCAGCCAAGCATTTTTAGAACATGCATCAGGAACTGATGCGTTGAGAGGAAGCCGAAGCCTCCTAGTGGCGTGCTCTCCAAGGAACTTAATTAAAGGTCCTAAGGGTGTCCAAGTGTCGTACCAAAAACTGATCTTCAGACCATTCCCCACTTCCCAACTTATAAACCTTTCCGCAAGAGGCCGAAGCTTCAGCAAATCCTTCCAAGCCCATGAGTCTGAGTCTTAAGGTTGAATTGCCCAAAAAATTGTGTTCCTCAGGTTATAGAACCTGTGCCAGTCAGCCCAAAGAGACGGTTTATCCGAGAAGAGCAGCCAAATGAATCGCATGATGAGGATTATGTTCCAGTTAGAGATTTTTCTAAGACCAAGACCCCCTTCATCTTTTGGTAAGCAGATTGTATTCCAAGCCACTTTAGCAAGTCCATTTTTTCTATATCACCAGACCATTGAAATCTAGAGCATAGGGACTCTATCTTCCGAATGCATCCTTTAGGTAACCTGAAAGTTGAAATCCAGAAGTTAATCATACCAGCAATTACCGAGGCTAGTAATTGTTTCCTTCCTGCGAATGATAGAGATTTTACAGCCCATGATCTGAATCTTCTTACTAAAGCATCCAGGAGAGGTTCATACTCTGATATCTTCAACTTTCTAGACATAAGAGGTAATCCAAGATAGCGAATAGGTAGTGAACCTAACGTGAAGCCATAGCATGCCATTGCGTTAGCTTCAATTTGGTTCACCCCTGCGCAGAATAGCTGAGATTTCTTAGGGTTAATTCTTAGGCCAGACCAGGAGGCGAAATCATCCAGAGTTTCACTCACTCCATGCAATGAAGAGCTACCTCCATCAAAAAATATCATTACATCATCTGCGAACATCAGATGAGAGACCTTTAGTTCTGAGGTTCGAGGATGGTAGTGGATGTAACCAGTGTCGAATCTGGACTGGAGAAGACTAGAGAACACTTCCATAGATAACACGAAGAGATATGAGGATAGTGGGTCTCCCTGTCTCAGTCCCCTAGAGCTTGTGAAATGCCCTCCAGTACTACCATTGACTGAGATTGTGAAAGACGGAGTACCGATACATTCGTCGATCCAGTTAATAAACCTCTCGAGGATATCAAGAGCTCGGAGTGCTGCTAGAACAAAATCCCATCTAACAGAATCAAAATCTTTCCTAAGATCCACTTTCAGCATTGCCTTCGGTTCACTCACTTGTCTGTTATATCCCTGAACAATATCAGTCGCCAGCTAAACATTTTCATCAAGAAGTCTGTCTTGCAAGAACGCTGATTGGACTGGAGAAATAATTTGAGCGAGGATAAGCAAGAGTCTTGATGCCAAGATCTTAGAGATTACCTTATATATTGTGTTCAGGCAGGAGATCGGTCTGAAATCTGCTGCGGAGGAAGCGTTTGTGATCTTTGGGATGAGGACCATTGTGGTTTCATTCCACTGCTTTAGCATTGAACCAGATGAGAAAAATTCCTCTACATCATCACAGACCTCTGATCCAATAATATCCCAACAACCAAAGAAGAACTCCGCTGAAAACCCATCTGCTCCGCAAGTCTTATTTCTAGGGAGCGCAAAGAAAGTGTCCCTGATATCTGCTCTAGTAAACCTCATTGTCATAGCCATTTTCTGCTCATTGTTGCATTTAGTGGGAAGTAGGAGGTTGATATCGCCTTGGGTAAACATACATGGCTCAGACTGTCCAGTTAAAAAAGAGGAGAAGTAGTGAATACAATGGTTCATTATGCCAGCCTGAGTGTCAAAACGTTCACCTGATGTAGCGATGAGGTAATGGATATGATTTATTGCCCTGCGAGCATTTACCATCCGATGGAAGTAGGCTGTGTTACCATCTCCATTTACCAGCCATAGAACCCGTGATCTTTGCAAAAAGAAGTTCTCTTCTGCTTTGACCAAGATCTGCCATTTTCTCTGGGCCTCAATCTCCAGCGCTGCGTTTGATGGGGACGGGTCAGCCAGAGTTTCCGCTTGGAGGTTTATCAAAATCTCATGTGCTTCTTTCACTCTCATCTCAATCCCAGAATAATTTTCTCTGCTGAAAACTCTGATCTCCTTCTTAAGTAGTTTTAGCTTTCTCGCGAGACGGAGCATCGCAGATCCGACCACGTTGAAGGAAAACCAGTGATAGCAGACCATGTATTTAAATTCTTCATTTTGCAGTAGGAAGTTGTAGAATTTGAAAGGGGCTTTCGGTTTAGTTGATTCGAGCTGCAATGTTACTCCACAAGAAGCATGATCCGAGAAGTCATGCTCTCCAAACGTTGCAAAAGCAATGGGAAAAGTGGCTTCCCAAACTTCGATAACGAGGATACGGTCTAACTTCTTTGCAATGGGTTTTATGGGATTCTTGTTCCACCATGTAAACAGGTTCCCTCGGTATGTTAGATCGTCCAAGCCAGCAGTGAGAAGGCATTCTTTGAAATCTCTTGGCTTCCTATCAATGTTCTGACTTACAGCTAGGGAGTGTTCATCAGGGTGCCTGATTTGGTTAAAATCTCCTAAAACCATCCAAGGCGTAGCCAACGCTTCATTATACGCTGCGACTTCTTCAATCTCTTTCCATAACTCCTTACGAAGATCTTCAGAGTTAGACGCAAAAATTATTGATACTAAAATCCAAACTGAAGCATCTGGTAATAAAAGAACTTCACACGTTATCATCTGGAGTGATTTCCTTATGACAGCAACTTGCACACTAGGGTGCCAAACTACCCAAATATTTCTCAAGTCTGAGAACTCATAGTTATCTTCAAACAACCAACCAGGTAGCGTTTGAGCGATTAACTTGCAACTCTTTAGGCTGCTTAACATGAGTCTCGATGATCCCACCGAAAAGATTCATATTATTCTTTAACCAGTATTTAAATCCGCGTCGATGGCTTGATATATTGAAGCCTCTGACATTCCAGCAAAAAAGGTTTGTACACATAAAAAATTATTGAGATTTGGGGTCCTTGCCCCGCTTGCCCTTCTTGTTCTTTTTCTTTTGTTTTTTCTTTGAACCAGGTGTTTCGAAACTCGACTGCTTCTCTGTGATGCTTCTCTCCATCTCTGCCTCAGAAGAATCGATATTGGAAGAATCTGTTACTACTCCTGCTGATGCGTACTCCTTATGAGTAGCCAAAGTCCCATGGTTGTCACCTGTCGAGCTATGGATCTGCTTTCCACTACCTTCTGCCTTTTCAGTGATCTCCGACTTCCCTAGAGTGGATTCCGAGAAGGGGATTACTAAAGACTTGGATGTTCCAGCAGTAAGGATCGGGTCAGGCTTTAAGACATCTCTGCTTTTAGCTCTACCTCTTCTTGACTGAGATTGTTTGGTCTCTACTGTAGGAGGTTTTTGACAGGTTTCAGATGTGTGAGTCCTGGAGTTGCATCTATTACAAAGGATTGGTGCGGCCCTACAGTGTTTCAGACTGTGACCGATTTCCTTGCAGTGAGAGCATACCGGTGGCATCCATGGACTAGAAACCTTCACTCTTCTTACTTCACCTCATCGGAATTGAGCATTCACCGCTTCCGGCAGTGGGATACGAGGCTCTATCAGAGTCAAGACCTTTGCTACCTCTAAATATGTTTTGTTGGCGGTTGAGGGGTGTAGAAGTCTGGGGTGACCAACCAATCCCGCAATGTGCTCTAGAACTTCTTCATTGAAAAATTGCAAGGGAACACCCCTCAGTTCTAACCAGATAGGTGCGGAAGTTAGCTCTGGTTTATCAGGTGTAACCCCTGGTTCCCAATCAACTACAAACATTGTTTGTCCCTCTATCTGTCAAAGTCTTTGGTTTACCACTCTTTTTCTCGTCGCAGCGTGTGGGATGCGGAAAAGAAATGAGTTGCCTTCCATCTTTGAAACGCTGATGTCTCTGTATTTTTTTGCTCCAGATCCCATTTACAATATTGTGAATTGTGCCTTGAGATGGAGGCTCATGATAAAACTGACCCAGAATGAAGCATTCCCAGGCCTTCTTGTTTTTTTCTATGACTGAATTAGGGATGCGCACACAAGCTTCACCTGAGGGTAACTCGAAGGCTTGTCCCTTTCTCTGCAACGTTTTGACTGGTCCCTTGAAGAGGCCTGTCCATTTTTCTGTTGGAGAGGATTGCTTCTCTTCCACTTTCCCCGGAGTAACCGTAACTGCGGCTTTCACGGAGATTGTTGTTTCTGAGGGAGCATCAGCTTCCTCCAGTGTTTCGGAATCTGTCACTGGTTGCTCTGGAGTGGTTGAGGGATCAACTGTCACAGGAACAAGAGCTTCTATGGAATCAAATTTTGAGTCTTCTTGGAGCAGAGGTGGGTCCAACTCCATGGAAACTTCATCAATGAGAAGTTTTGGCGAGACAATCGCCTTTGGCTTCTCAGGGATAGGATTTTGTGTCGGGAATTTGGCTTCTCCTTCAGCCACTAGGTTGAGCGGAGGTATGATGTCGGGGGGATCTGACGGTTGCGAGCCTACCGAGGAGAGGGAGATGGGGCTGAGGGGCTTTTTCTTCTCCATGAGATGGGGATGGCCTGAGAGGTGGTGGGATTTAGGATTCCGACGTCTCAAACGACGCCGGAGAACGACGGAGAAAGCTGTCAGTGTGGCTGAGCAAGACCTAACCTGAGTCGCCTTTTTTTGCTTGCGCATAAGGCGCGTCACTTATCTTTACTTTTAGATACTATTTTTACTATAGTTATGTAGTTAGATCATGATTAACCCGGAGTTTTTAGGATGAGGTTATTAACGGAAGTTAAGAAACAACTTCCATTAAAAACCCCACTTTAAGAACTCTGGATTAATCATGGCCTAAGCCATGCATATAAAACTAAATGGACTTTAGGAAATTACGTGAAACATTTTTCGTTTAAACACGTACGTAACGAAAAGGCGCGGTAGACAGGGTTGGACACTTGGACCTATAAGAATATGTTCCACACACAGACACATGTGACGTGTGGCGTATGCTAACTTGGTCCTTATACGAATTCGACGGATACATGAGATATTTTGGTATTTGGAGAGTGGAATTATATATGAAAATATTGTAACGAGTATTTTTGTTGGTCATCATGGGATTTAAATAGTTCTATAAAATCAAGATAGTCAGATATCGATGTTTGCATCTCCACCATATGAATTGCCATACCGAGCCAAGCGGAATCTTGCGTCGACCCATACCACACCATTGTTGTCATGATATTCAATTATTGATATATTTTTGTTCATGTTTTTTTTTTCTTTTTCTCTTAATAAATAAAATCCAGCTAGACATCAATACAAAAATATAATAATCCAAAAGTCATGTGAGAGCCTGATGAAAACATCCAAAATTTCAATTATTTGTACATCCTCTACCTATACATATTAGTATACATCTAAGTACACATTAGATTGGGACCACGCCGTGATACGCAAATTAGTGATGTGCAAATTAAAAAAATATCAAACTAATGGATAATATATAATTATTATATGCATATTAATTAGGTTAAAATTATTTTTAAAATTATGATTTAATTTTTGATAAGAAATTAATTAAAATAAAATGAATTCTAAATACCATATTGCTTAAAGTTAAATATAACTGATGAAATAATTTGTTTTGATCAAATAACTGATGAAATAATTTTTTTTATGAATTTTACCAAAAAAAAGGATTTATAACCTTTAAAAACAAGTTTACATTAAAAGAAATCTTATAACGTCAACTATTTTAAATTTTTCTTAAAAGTATTTTTCTACATGTGTTAAAATAAACCATAAATTCTGTTTAGTTTGATTTCAAATTCTGTCACGTATTTGTGTTAATGAAAACGTGTTCTTCTTTTTTTCTTTTGACCATCAATTTTGTGGTAGTCAACCAGTGGCAGAGCTAGAAACAAAATATTGGGGGAAAGAAACAAATTTCAACGGGGCAACAACAGCTGAGTAATGAAACTTTGGTGATTTAACTAACAATTTTGATAAATATTAATTTTGTTGGGGGCAGCTGCCCCCCCCCCCCCCTTCTCCACTAACAACTATATGCATCCAATTTTCGTTCAGTTGAATGATTTAGTTTATATTGCTTGTACTTTCCATGTTTGATTTCAGTAGTGCGATTTGAATACCAATAAATACAAAATTGAATCTCATCAATAAAACTCGCGATCACTGAAAAGAAAACCATCCATTGGGTCACTTAATGGGCCAAGGCCCACATCTAAGGTTCGTGTCGAAATCATGATACTAAAACTAAAAGTTTTCAGGACTCGGAGTTTCGGCGCCATTAAAGACGTTCAAAAGTTTCATCAGAGAGCTCTAAAATCAGAAGGGGGAGATGTCTACAGAGATCGCTCATCTGCGACGGAGGTTGGTCGAGTTCACGATTCAGTGTACTACTGTAAGTTAATCTTCTTCTCGATCAATACATATTATGTTAACTCTTCGTCTCTATTGATTTTGATTTTGCTGTGGATCTGATTTTGCACGATGAAAGCATCTCGAACTTCCTCCGATCGTTAAATACTCAGCACTATCGCTCTTCTTCGATCGGTTTCGTCCGTCTGTTGTCAGGTATTGCGATTTTTCTCCCTCAGATGCTTCTCGATTTGAGTTGTTATTAGTGATTTCGATTGATGTTTAGGGTCTAGTGACGAAAACGGTTAACAATCTAGGTCTACTTGCGATTCAGATACTCTAGATTTGGATTAGTGATCATTTCATCGTAGTTGCAAGCATGACTCGGTCTTGAGATTTTTGAGGCTTGAAAGAATAACGGATTGAGAGCTAAATGATCAATAACTATATTTCTCTTAATCAATATTGGGGTTGAATGATCTATACATATGAACCATTTAAATTTTGGGAACCGAGGCGAATAATTTGTCTCGTTATGATCATGACCGGCTTTGATTGTGAGATATCCTCTTCTGCATTTGGGCTTTAAGTCGCGTTGTATGATAACAGAGATTCAGTTTTCAGAGTATGGGGAAAATATAGGTATCATGTCATGTTTGTTATTCTCTTCTTCTATGGATGTCTCTTTGAAGCTTCTTGATCCCTTGGTAAAGCAGGTTCTTACAGAAGAAGAAGAAAGCAGAACACTGGCTATTGCAACCGTTGACTGAAAGCAATCTGCAGCTGTTTGTGTTAATCTCCATATGGATCTCGTGCAAAGTGTGTCTACCTTCTTTACTTCTGCTAGTGTTTGTGTGGGTGTGTTGTTCTCTTCTGTTGAATGTGACTAGAGCTGAATTGTTGCTGCTACAGATGCACTGTTCCCGGGGTTTATCGGTTCAAAGTCTGAAATCCTTGGGTGATAATATGATCACAGAGCAGCTCTTCACTGTTCGGGATTTCATGGAAGCAGTAAGATACTTATGAAAAGCTTGAAATTGTGACTGAATGTGTTAGATGATTTGAATTTTTTTCATTGAGTTATGAGGTTCGTTGGCAGGAACTAGTTTTTCTGAAGGTAACCATTGTACGCTTGGGGGTGTTGTTTACGCTATAGAAGCTCATCCCAACTTATTGTCTGCCTTCGTAATTTAACATGAGAAGCAGGTGATGAAATTCGAGATTGGCACTTTAAATATAGCTTATACACTGCTTGATGACCTTTTTATCCATTTCAAGTAAGTTGTTTTCATCCTTATCTAGTATCTAACTTCTTTAAGCTTCTACTTAAAACTAAAAGAATTGTGCTTGTTACTTGTTCTTAGTATCTAACTCCTAAACCATATTTGTCTACTAATAGGGAAGTTGCAAAGGTTGGAGAACTTTTGAACTTCGAAGCATGTATGGATATGATGGATCTTCTTTACGAGAAGGAGGAGACGTCCGTTCTTTATCATTCTTCCACATCTTTGGCTGCTTCCATTTTGGTTACTTAATTGCTCTATTTATTCCTTAATTGGTGAAATCATATAATATCAATCATGAAACGAAACTGTGTTTTCTCTTGACGACAGGTCTCTTCTTACATAATAACCGTGCCTAAACAACAGTGGGAGTTCCCTATTCTCCCATGGGGTAAGCATTCTTCTTTCTGCTATTTCCATCAAAAGCATTTATCGATGATAGATTTATCAAGTCATAGGGTATTGAACAAGTTAGAAATAAGTTATACCATATAGGATCGCTAAGGGCCAAATATTCACCTTTTTGACTACTCTGCATTTCAGCATCACGCAAAAGAAGAATACATTGTTGTTCCCACTTCAAGTCTTCTTCATCTTTCCCTTTAGACCCGGACATTGTATGATGTTCCTCAACTTAATACCTGTAATAATTATGATTATGAGCCATCAAGGTTGACTTACTGAGCTCTGACCACCGGCCATATACGGTTTACGGACCAGTCAAATCTTTGTGGCCCTTCAACTTTTTTGCTAAACCTAATGTATCTCTGGTCTGGGCCTCCCAAATATTGTACTGGACCGTATAGACTATAGATATAGATACAGTAAAGTCAGTAGTTCAATAGTCAGCATTTCCTTTTTCCCATTGAAAAAACAAACCTCATTCTCATGGAGTTATAGCTGTAATACACTCACACACACACACACAAAAAGAAGAAAGAAGAAAAGTCTATTTTTAATTTATTTCATAGGGTCCCTCTCCAAAATGATTGAGAGAGACATGCTTTGAGAGAGAAAGTAGATCTCACTTGGGTTTCGGCCGGCGGAAGGCGCGTGAACGCGCGTACCGTCGCCGGAGCCCATCATCTTTCTGTCTTCTTGGTCCGGCTGTGGTCCTCTCCCCATCATCTTCAGCAACCGCTTTGTCTGAACTCTGGCTCATCACCACCCGTGGTGTCTTCGTTCTTGGAGTGAAGATGCGATTGTCTCGAGTTGTCGGCGAGGTGAGGACGTTCGTAGGATGGGTTTCGTTTCCGGGAGATGGGGGCTTTCACAGATCCGTCGACGCCGGCTCTAGTTACCGCGGGGTGGAAGTTTCTTTTGCTTCACCGTCGTCGGCTCAAGTTCTCGGGAGGTGAAGGCTACCTCAGCTTCTCGTCGCCGGCTTCAGGTTTTTTAGTTTCTTGTTATTCTGGTTTGGGGTTCCGCTGTTGGATCGGGTTTGTTCTTGGTTGTCGTTCTAGTTTCGATGCGGTGAAGCGTACGCCTTGTCGGATGAGCTCTCGAAGAGAGATGATGCTCTCCGACGGGTAGATAGAGTTTGGAAGAACTGAGATGGTTTCGAAGGAGGCTCGGTGGTTTCGGAGCTCCGACGAAAGTAAGTTGTGGTGAGGTGATTCCGGTGGTGTTTCGAGACGGCGGCGGTCAAGTCGAGGCAGATGCGATGCGTGTCGGTCTGATGGTTGAGATGCATCCACGTGTCCCGCTGTCGGCCTCCTTGACGTGTGGGTCGAGTCAGCGTTTCACCGGTCTAGTGTTTGGGCCGCCGGCCCATGTAATGGTTTCGTTTTTAGTTTTTTGCTTGTGGGCCTCGGTCATCCGTTTATGTATTTGGGCTTTTGGCTGTGTATGGGCTCGGCCCAATCTATTTATTAAAAATCAACCGGTTGGAAAAAAAAACAAAAAAAGGGTCCCTCTCCAAAATTTATTTTTCTTCATTTATGGAGTCTACACCACATTGTCTGGAAATTTTCTTTCTCTATATTACCCTTTTTCAGTTTTCATGGTAACGAACATGATAATTTTCAACATACTACTAAATTCTTGAAGAGATGATTTATGTCTTAATCATTCACCTACTCATTTTTTTATATACACATGTACATGTAGATAGATCCATGTGGCCTGAGCCTTTACTATAAAGTTTAAAATGTTAGGCCTATCTTATTTGTAGGGACCATTTTAGGAAAACTAGAAAGAAGTAGAATGAGGTTTCTAAGGTTAGGAGACGGTAGGCACTAGACATGGTTTTGTTCTGCTTCTGTGTTATATACTTATATGACTCTGTTATGTCTCTTGCTGACTATAGTAGATAATAAGACAATACAAATTTAAGACTTGCAGGCAATGATGATCTTAATTATTATGATTAAGGGATATATAATTCTTCATTTCATTAATATTACAGGACCCTACTTGGATTTACCATTTTGTTTGTTTCTGGCAGTTAAAATGGTGACAAATAAGGAAGAAAGAGAGGTGGTGGAGCTTGTTGGATACATACTTTCCCATGTCCTTTACCCTCACCCTTCCTAACACCTTAAACCCTACAGGTACACGCATCTCTGGTTCCTTCTTATCTACTTCGTTTTGTTAAAAACATATTTTTGAGCAACTGTAGATATAATCAAAATATGTGTATATATGACGATACAAAGACATGTAGGGTCTATCTATATACACACGTTATATAGTATATACGCATCATATAGGCATTTTCCTACTTTAGTTTTTAATTCTCTTATACATCGTTACAAAATTCCACTCACGTTTTTGGTCCAAACGTCTGACATTTCATTTCGTGGACTTGTAGAACTGTAAAAGAAATGATTAGTCGGAATAAAACTTTAATTGAAAAAAAAACTGTAAATGAAAAGGCATTTAAATTGTTAATTAAAACACATTTTGATACGGTAAACCATCTTTACTCTATTTTTTATCCTAAAATAGAGTAACTCTATAATAGAATTTGAATTTACTCTAATTGTACTCTATTTTAAAGTAGAAAATAGAGTGATGAACAAAAAAAACAAGTTACTCTATACTTAGAGCATCTCCAATCCATCCCTATATTTGCCTCTATATGCTATAATAGAGTAAAATCTACTCCATCCCACATCTATTTCTTCTTCTAAATTAGAGATTGCTATTTTCTCTTCTAAGAGCATCTCCAATGTACACATCTATAATTTTCTCTAAAATAGAGATCTCCATTATAGAGTTCTTCTATTTCAGAGGAAAATATAGAGGAAAATTATTTTTTCTCTATATTTAGAGGTGTAAATAGATATAGATATTCTTTCCTATAAATAGAGAAACTCTATTATAAAGATTGTTAGAATATTATTCAAAGGAAATCGATGGACAAGGAATTTGTTGATTTTATTGCTGGTTGCTTCAAATATCAGATGGTGAAGATAACCGATTCCAAGAGTTTTTAAGTTGATTCAAAAATATCAAAGATAAAAAAAATATCATTTCCCATTTCATAATGCATTAATTGATTATTTATGAGAAAAATATAATAATAATGATGGTTAGATAATGTCTACTTTGTTTTATTATTCTTGTTTAATGTTTTCTGTTATAAAATCTTTAAATTAAATAATATTTCACTTTTATGAAAAATTTTCAAAAGATATAATAAAGAGAAAAAGACAAAAATAGCACTAAATCAGGTTTTTGTTCCCAAACTAGCACTCAAGGTCAAAAGTCACAAAAATAGCACTTAATGTTTTATCAAAAGTCACAAACTTAGGGTTTAGAGTTAAAGGGTGAGGTTTAGGATTTAGGGTTTAGGGTTTAGGGTTTAGAGTTTAGGATTTAGGGTTTAGGGTTTAGGGTTTAGGGTTTAGGGTTTAGGGTTTAGGGTTTAGAATTTAGGGTTTAGGGTTTAGAGTTTAGGGTTTAAGGTTTAAGGTTTAGAGTTTAGAGTTTAGGGTTTAGAGTTGAGAAATGAGGTTTTGGGGATAAGATTTCAAATTTTGAAAAATAAAAAAATTAAAATTTTTAAAAGATAAAATGTTATTTTGGTCATTTTAGTTTTTGAGTGCTATTTTTGTGATATAAACTTAGAAAGGTTCTATTTTGGAGATTTGCCCAATAACGAATGAGTTAATTTTCAACATTTATAAGTTAAAGGGTGTTAATTGTAAAATAAAAAAAAATCTTTTAAAAATATTCTTTTTAGAGGAGAAAATAGAGGAATACATTAGAGACAAACCCACCTCTATTATAGAAGAAAAAATAGAAAAACACTTTTGAGATGGTCTTAGAGTAAACTTATTTTTCACTCTATTATAGAGTGAGAAATATAGTACAATTAGATCATTTTTTACTTTAAACTTTATTTTAGAATGAAAAATAGAGTGAGGTTGGAAATGCTTTAATAGTCTAATATAACTATATGATTGGTTCCTGGCAAAAAAAAACTAGGAAAATATGGTAAAGAAGTTTCTATCACTCCTGTATTTTGTAACGTTTTATGAAATTAACTAGTATACTTCCCGTATTGCGTACGGATAAAAAATGATAAATGTTCCAGTTTCATTATACACTGGTGTAAAATATCAATTATGAATTGTTTGTTAAGATATTTTATTTTCTATTTATAAAAAGGAATTTGACTCTAGTTTCCCTATTTATACATATTTTAAAAACATGTTGATTTGGCAAATAAACAAAGAAATATGCATTTGTTATTCAAGTAGCTTTTTAACAGAATTCACAAAAAATAATGATATTATATAGGTGGTATCTTCGTAACTTTTATTTTATTAGTGCTAATAAATAAATAAATATCAATTAGAAATAAACCATGCAAAAATACGGTACTTAAAACTTCACTAAAAAGGTTAAGTAAAATAGAATACTTAAACATATAATTTCTTTTTTTGATGATAGTTTTTCAGCGTGTGAGATTTGTTGCTCATTTTTAAGAATTGCATCAGTCAAATCATTAGCTCCTGATACTATTTCTTCAATTATGCAAAGACTACAAAAAGATAAATAGAGATATTTGAACAATATATTAAGAGACAGGAAAATTTAGATATATCCATTTTGCCTCATCTCGATTATAGAATTTTGAAAAAACTATAACTTTTAGACTGTCGATGCCTTTGTAGAGGTTTGATAAATAATAGTCGCAGTCAGGTTGGCAGCACTGCATGCTCTTATCAGGTTTGTGGATTAGGGAAGAGAGACTGTATCTTTTTATAAAGAAAAAAACATTAAACGTTCATAGAATTATCTCAGACAAATATAAATAGTTAAATAGAGGTTAGTTATTTTTAAAGTGCTGTTAATGGTGATTGTGGGTTGTTGAAAACTAACCGATGGAGAAGAAAATATTTACTTTTGGTAAATATTTAAAATCAAACGTAATGCATGAGGTTTGGTCTTTTCCTTTTTGATTTTGCTAAATATTTTTTTTTTAAAATTATCTGGTAAAATATTATCGGTTAAGTGATTTGTGCTTTAGTATATAAGAGATAATATAAATACACGGATAGGTCGATCGTTATACATACTGATACTACCATGTGGATCTATGCTTCACAAGGCAATGACGGTTGCGATGCGACATACCAGGCATGTGAGTTACTACATATCCACTTCATTCCATATAAAATACTTATTTTCACCTGCATAAATGTGCTAATTTATTAACTCCTAAATGATATTGGTACTCTAACTCTGCATATTTGTACTTACTGTACCACATTAGATTTTGTCTTCTCCAAATATCCTCGAATAATTAGTAGTATCACTAACTGTTAAATCTCACCAACATAAAGGACAAGTAACTAATGATGACAAAAGAAAAGACACAAAACTGTGAAAATAAAGGGAGAGAGAGAGATTTCACTTGGCAATGTATAGATTTTTTTTGTTTGTGAGCCTCCTGAAGAGAATTCTAACTCCACGCTAATATGACACTGACCCAAAAGTGAGCTGTGTTATAGTATAACTTTAAATTAAAATAAAAAAAAATTTCTGTAATAACTATTTTTAAGTTTTTATCACAAAATAGTTTTTAACGAAGAAAATGATTAAGGAGGTGTATTGAATCTAAAATTTGAAGTGATTTGATTTTTGATGAGTTTTCAAATGATTGTAGAAAAATCTGAGAATTTGGTGTGATTTTTGTTAAATAACTCTAGAATTTCATATAAAACACTTTAGAAACACTTAAAGCATTTTAAAATTTCTAACTTAAATTTTGTTCAATAACAGTTGATTTTGGAGTGTATTATAAAATAACAAGTTCAATAACACTAGATTTCAAAGTATTTTTTTAATCCATATTTGAATAACATTGGATTTGTCATTTTAATACAAATCACTTCAAACTCCAAATTGAATACACCCCCTAAAATAAGTTTTATTAAAGAGTAAAAATGTATTTATGCCCTAATATTAACTAATCTAGATTTAGGATTTAGAATCAAGGAGTGGAGTTTTGGGTATATGGTTTCAAATTTTTTTTTAAAAATAATAATAATAATTTCAAAATAAAATGGCTATTTTGATTATTTTCTTTTTTGATGGTTATTTTTATGACAAAAAGTTAAAAAGTTATTTGAGAAAATTGTCCTTAAAATAACTATTTGACCTTTTCGAATTTTTGAATTAGCGTTTATTTTGATTTTCAAACAACCAATAATTTAGGATCGTTGAGTTGTGAATTGGGTGTGCCACATTGATTATCATATCCAACGACTAGATAAGTATATGATTAGAAGTAATGATTAGATGCTTAATCCTAGTGGCATCCTGAGGGGTTTAGCATAATATTATAGTGATTTAATACCCCTTAACAATGTTAAGTTTCATCATCAATTTTAATAGTTTACTGTTTCTGTTTCATTATATATTTACTATGTATAATGAATCATGTGATTTGCTCAAAAAAAAAAAAAAACAAAAAATGAATCATGTGATTAACTAATTAGCTACGTTTCTTTCTTTGATAAAAACCTTTTAAAGTGATAATATGTTTCTTCGTAATCGTATCACGACTGTATCCAGCACGACGTTGACTTTTCATACTCAGTTTCTCACACATGCGTATTAAATTGGGAGATACATAAACCGAAAAGAAGAAAAAAAATCAAATGTTCCAGTAAAGATTATGGATGTGGTTCTGTTTTCTTTTTTTTTTTTGACCAAATGTGGTTCTGTTTTTTAATAAAATAATTCAAAACATATTATTAAAGATACGTAGATGCTAACGGCCGAACACTATATTTTCTTTTATTTTTACACTAAAATAGAGTTACTTTATATAGAATGAAATATTATGGATGTGGTTCTGTTTTTAATAAAATAATTCAAAACATATTATTGTTTTCTTACTCTAAATAAATAATGTTGTAAAAAAACTCTAAATAAATAGCGTTCTATTAGAGATTACTCTATATTTCATTCTATTATAGAGTAAGTCTATTATAGACTAAACCATTGGAAAAAATCCAACTCTATAATAAAGTTACTCTATTCTCTATTTTAGTGTAAAATATAGAGAAAAAAATAGTGTTCTATTGGAGATGGTCTTGCTACTCTAAAATACTTAGTGATAAAAAAGAATGCTTCATGAGTTTCTTTTAATAGTTCTTACATATATTACTCCTATATTTGCTAAATGAATATAATATATACATACATATAACGCCAAGCATTTTGATTAGTTGGTATGGAGAGCAATAATAATGTTAGGATAGGAATGGGATAGGTAACTAACAAAAGTTGCTGATTAGCATTCGAAAAAGAACTTCGACTTTCTTGATGAAACTCATGGAGGAGAAGAGCGGCAATTAGCCATGGGACAGATCCAGATATTTGAGAAATTTATGGTATCCGGATTTGGATCCGGATCCGTGGATTTAATATCCAGATCCGGATTTCAAATATCTGTCTCTATATTCTATTACCCGCGGATATCCGTCTCTATATTCTATTACATGCGGATATCCGGAGCCGGTCCAGATCCGTAAAAATAATTAAAAATAATAATTTTTTTTCAATACTAAATTTTTTAAAATAATACATAAATTAAATATTTATATAAGATTTATAAATATATATATATATATATGTCTATAATATTGTAAAAACTAAAATATTATATTATAAAATTAATTTATGTAATATATAAGATATAAGTAGTAATGAAATTTAAAAATTTAATGGGTTTTAAAAATACGGATCCGGATCCGGATATCCGGACTTAAAAATTAAGATATCCGTATCCAGATTCGGTTTGGACGGATCCAAGATTTTACTATTTGGATCCGGACACATCCGGATATCCGAATATTTTATTTTCGGAGAGGATCTAAGATTTAATAACTCTCAGGCCTAGCGGCAATGAGTGACCTGATTAGCATCTTTCTTGTTATGAAGGGGTTACTATAGACCACCCGTTTGATCAGACCTGATTAGCATCTTTCTTGTTATCAAGGGGGTACGTATAATATCATTATCATCTTTAATTAAACAAGAGTTAATATCCAATAGTAACAATAAACAGTGACACCTGTCCTCCTCGTCTTCTTTTTGTTAGGTTGTTTTTCTTTTGATTATTATTGTTTGGCCTTTATAAGGTTTATGCAAAATACCCTAGATAGGAACAGTTTTTTATCCGGAAACTATTTATGACACCCAAATATAATTACTACAACCAATTAGTAAAAGTTATCTAGAGTATGTATGTACTATTTGATTCCGAAGACAATGTGCAACATTCGAAATATGGATATCTAATCAATATTCTAAAAAGTTTGAGATATAATGTTTACATTAACAAACTAAATAACAGTATAATACTGACAACAAATCTCTGACTTAATTAGTTAGTGGTAGACCCTATCCAATATTGTCTAAACAAATTTTTAAACGCTGCTTTTATGCATGGAATATTAAATTGTACATTATATTATAACTTGTCCACTTTTATTTTTCTTTTTCTATCAACAACTTGTCTACCTACTTTGCCAAAGGAATTAGCTACCCCAGATTCGTAAAAATATCATATTATAGAAAACATATTCAGTAAAGAATCGTATATTTTAAACATAAAACAAAATGTTATCGTAAAGAATAGACTTCACCGTCAAAACACAGCTACTTATGTCAGTGACTCTTCTTCTATCATCACTACACGACATAAATTCTAACTCACTCTTCACGTAACTCGCGTGACACTCACTCTTCAATTTTAATTGGAGCATATATTCCACGCGCAATTAATTAGTCACGCGCTTGTCGTCTGGCGCCACTCATTCGCACCGTACCCGTCGTCGGTCTTTACGCCAATCTAACGTATTTTGCCGCGAAAGAGAACAGTATATTATAAATATAACATTAATAAATAAATGAATAATGTCGAATAATGTAAAATTCGATTTAAAAAGAAGGTCATTATTGTTTTTTTTCTTTTTGTTTTAAATCTTCTCTGTTACTTGCTACCTGTTCTTTCTCTCTATCTTCATTCTCCTTTTTGAGCTTAAATCAGCAAATTGTTATCTTTCTTTCTCTACTTTGCTTCTGTGAATTGGTTTTTCTTTCTTCTGGAAAGTAATGAGTGGCTTTTATAGTTCATAATGTTTCCCTCATCTTGAAAGCTTCAAATCTGGTTCTTGTGTCTGCAAAGTAGTTGTGTTCTGTTTTTTCTTTCTTCAGTTGAGCACCCATTTTTGCGAAATCAAAAAACTCTTTTGTGGTTGCTTCAAGATCCTGAAAATCTGGTGAAAAAAATGCTGGAAGTTGGAAATTTCAATGCCCTCTTTTTCCAAACAAACACTACTTGTAATAATCTTCTCCGAGAGCTTCAGGTTCCTTCTTCTTCCTCTTTATCCTTTCTGTTAATTTTTATTTTTTATTTTAGATTTTCTTGATGATGACGGTTTATGGAAAAGAATGTCACTGTTTGTTTTACATCCAAAAGGGGGTAAAGGATGAATCTTTTGGTCATAATGAGTTCTCAGTAGAGACAATTTTAATTTTTAACTGAACTAGTCTTTTTTTGTTCATCATCTTTGTTTTCCAAACAAACACTACTTGTAATAATCTTCTCCGAGAGCTTCAGGTTCCTTCTTCTTCCTCTTTATCCTTTCTGTTAATTTTTATTTTTTATTTTAGATTTTCTTGATGATGACGGTTTATGGAAAAGAATGTCACTGTTTGTTTTACATCCAAAAGGGGGTAAAGGATGAATCTTTTGGTCATAATGAGTTCTCAGTAGAGACAATTTTAATTTTTAACTGAACTAGTCTTTTTTTGTTTTCATCATCTTTTTCTTCTCTAGGTCAAAGGGTTCCTGTGAATTTTGACTAAACATGCCTCTTTGTTTCTTTAATTTGTAGTCACTATCCCGGTTTTACCGCAATTTTCTGGATTTTTTCATTACTCTACATGTAACTGTTGATGTTTTTATTTTAAGAGCTCTTGTACTAAAATTTCTCTGTTAGTTGTCTTGTTTAGAGGCTAATTTCATGAGTTAAAAAAATAGTTTTTTGGGTGTATGAAACAGCAAATATGGGTTGAAATTGGTGAGAGTGAGGCAGAGAAAGACAAGATGCTGATGGAATTGGAGAAAGAATGTCTTCAAATCTATCAAAGAAAGGTTGACGAGGCTGCAAATTCTAAGGCACGGCTTCATCAGTCTGTTGCAGCTATAGAAGCTGAAGTTGCTTCTCTAATGGCTGCTCTTGGAGTCTTAAACATCAACTCACCGGTACCACCTATCTTCATGATAAATTTTGATTGTCCTTCCAACTATGTTAGCTCATTCCAATTGATCTTTGTGTTTTGATACTCAGATAAAAATGGATAAAAGCTCAAAATCATTGAAAGAAAAGCTTGCAGCTGTGACCCCTCTAGTTGAGGAGTTGAGGATTCAGAAAGAGGAGAGGATGAAGCAGTTTTCTGACATAAAGGCCCAAATCGAGAAGATCAGTGGAGAGATTTCAGGATACAGTGAACATCTCAACAAGGGCATGATCAGTTCCTTGACTCTCGAAGAACAAGACTTGACTCTCAGAAAACTCAACGAGTATCAAACACATCTCCGCACGCTTCAAAAGGAAAAGGTGAACAGCTTTTATCACGTATTCATAACACCCAACGAACAACAAAGTTTCTTACAAACCCTGATCTATGTTCTTTTCATGCAGTCTGATCGCCTCAACAAAGTCTTGGGCTATGTCAACGAGGTGCACACTCTTTGCGGTGTTCTGGGAGTTGACTTTAGTCAGACGGTTTGTGAGGTTCATCCGAGCTTGCATAGGACAGACCACGAGCAGTCTACAAACATTAGTGATAACACACTTGAAGGACTAGACAACATGATTCAGAAGCTAAAAACCGAAAGAAGAGCTCGGTTTCAAAAGGTATGGCTTCTGCTTTATATACCTGTTTACACTATTATTATTCTTCATAAGTTGATTTCCTACTTCCAAATGTGCAGCTGAAGGATGTAGTGGCTTCGCTTTTCGAGCTATGGAATCTAATGGACACACCGCAAGAAGAGAGAACTAAATTTGGAAGAGTTACTTATGTTGTGAGATCATCTGAATCTAAAAACACTGAGCCAGGCATCCTTTCCACCGAGACAATTGAACAGGTTCTGTAGGATCACTTTTGTTATCCTACATTCACGTCTTTAGTCTCATTCTTGATCTGAGTCTGTGTTTTTACTTTTACAATAGGTGTCTGCGGAAGTGGAGAGTCTGAGTAAACTGAAAGCTAGCAAAATGAAGGAACTTGTGATGAAACGGAGGTCTGAGTTGGAGGATCTTTGCAGAATAACTCACATTCAACCTGATACAAGCACTTCAGCTGAGAAATCAAGTGCACTAATAGATTCTGGTATAAAAAAAGTGATTGAGCTTTTTGGTTTTGAACCCTCTTGTCAATATCCTTTTGTTTTACCATGTTTCTTTCAGGGTTAGTGGACCCTTCGGAGCTTCTTGCAAAGATAGAAATGCATATAAACAAGATCAAAGACGAAGCACAGAGCCGTAAAGACATCATGGACAGAATTGACCGTTGGCTCTCTGCATGTGAAGAGGAAAACTGGTTGGAAGAATATAATCTGGTATGAGACTCTGAAAGCTTGAAACCCCCACAAAAAGAAAATGGATTCTTTGATGATGTATGTATTTTAAAGATTCTTTCTTTGGTTTCCAGGATGAGAACAGGTATAGCGCTGGAAGAGGTGGACATGTAAACCTCAAGCGTGCAGAACGAGCCAGGGTTACAATCAATAAGATCCCAGGTATTTTCCACCATTCGCATTATTTTGTGGAATGAATAATCTCTCATTCCTCTGTATGTTGTTATTCTGCAGCAATGGTTGACAATCTTATCAAGAAAACGCTAGTTTGGGAAGAGGAAACGCAGAAGTCATTTCTCTATGATGGTGTAAGTTACCACTCTTCTAAAGAACATTAACACAACTAAAGTCTTTTCTCTGATTCTTGTGATTACATTCTATAGGTTCGGTTGGTTAATATACTAGAAGACTATAAACTGACAAGGAAACAACAAGAAGAGGAAAAGAAAAGATACCGGGTTTGTCATTATAAAAACACTCTGAGAATTTTCTAATTTGCTTGTCTGTGTAAAAAAAAAGTTTTATATGTCCTTGTGGCAGGACCAAAAGAAGAGGCAGGATCTCTTACTAACCCAAAGGGAATCCATATATGGATCAAAACCGAGTCCAAGAAGAAGCAGCAGCTTCAGAAAGCCCAATGGTTACAGCATCAGCAATGGTAATGGTTCAATGCCTCCCACGCCTCGCAGAAGCTCGGTAGGGACAACAACACCTGATCTTCTTCTGACACCGAGATCTTACTCTGGTCACCATCGCCAAAACGGGTATTTCAAAGAAGTTAGGAGACTCACTTCCACTCCATTAAACTATGTGGCCATTCAGAAGGAAGATACTGCTTCTACTACTTACACATCGATTTATAGCTCTGAGCCAGACTCACCTCTCCAAGGCTGACTTTGACTCTCCTTTCGCACTGGTAAGTAGAACAGATCAAAACTTGTTTAGCTCTTAACATGCTTTTATTAAAGTGATTTTTTAAAATTATTGTTAATGCAGAGATTGATGTTTAGAAGTTGGATATATGTGGTTAAGGATTTGTGGAGTAATCTTAATAATGATGTTACCGTAAAGAAGAAGTCAGTGATGGGGATGAAGATGCAGACTTGTGAATACAGATAAGGTGACTTGACTTGTTTAGGAGATATGGAGAGACAACGAATATAAATAAAATAAAACTGTATCTGTAACTCTTTTTAATCTTTCAGTGAGAAAAATACTATTTTTGCCGTGTGAAAGTGCGTGTGTGTGTGTACGTATTTGTGTATATAAAATATACGTATTTTTTTGAGATGTGAAGCTTTGTTTTTTTATTTGTGGGGTCTTAGTAGTGCTTTTCATACTGAATCATTGCGTTTTTGGATTATCTCGAATCTGTTGGATTGCAAGTGAATTGAGTTGTTAATTTTCTCTTTATTTTCTTAATATATATACTTATATTTTAAAATGTCAACAAAATAGTGAGTTAGAAAATACACGAAATACTGTATAAAATAATTGTATGCAACTCATTGTCGCTACACATACACAATTATCTTTCTTTCTTTTTTTAACTTTTGTGTAAACGATCAAGAATATAAAATTTTCTCCTTTATCCGTATAGACATCTACATGACAAATTATACTTTATTGTAACATTTTACACCGTTTTGTGATTTAACGATTTGTATAGATACTGGTTGCACTAGATGAACAGTTTTATTATCGCAAACCGATTTGATCAAGTTCCTGAAAACAAGTCCTGTGTGTTTTCACTCTTATTTACTTTTTTTAAAACAACTCTTATTTAGTTCTATGTATAGTTGTATACACTTTTATCAAACAACACCACCACCTTCTCTCCTCTTGGTCTTACTAACACAGAATTTTTCAAATTACCAGTCATATATTTTCCAAAGGCTGTGACAGAAACTAAAGTATGGCGCATTTAAACCCATATTTGGACTTCATACAACATGGGCCATTAGTATAATAGTGATTGAAACCGGAAAGCCCAAATTTAACATTCGGCCTCGCATTTACATACACGAAAATAGAAAATTTTATATCTTCGAACCGTACCTAACCGGGCCGGTTTACACCGAATAATAATATAAGACGTATACCGAAAACTTGGTATAACGACGATCTACGTTAAATTCAACTAAAACTTAAAGCAATCGCAGGCGAAAAAAGAAATCTTCACGATCCGCCACCGTGAAAACAACTCAAAGGTTTTTTCTTTTTTTCACGGCTCGAACTCGTGAACTTGTCGAAAAACACGGTAGATTGTTGTGGCAGTGGATCTTCGAGATGTGGTTTCTTCCTCATCGTGAGTCGATGTGGAGAACATAGATCTCGTGAAGAAACTGCTGTCTCCTTCGACAAACGAGTTGCGTCTCTTCCTTACGTTACGGACATGACGTGGAGGTGGATAAACCTGAGTTTCGCAGCTGGCTCTGTGTTTAACCCAGCCCGGTTTGGTTTTCTCCGTTGAATTCTTGACAGTAAAAATGAATTTTCACTATCAACTGAGAAACTTGGTTTAGTTTCAAGAGTAAGGGCTTTCAAAAGACAAAACTTACGTGGATGAGAGCAGATGAGATTGGTACGGGACATTTAACCGGACGATCTTCTTCTTCCGGTTCAACTGGATGCTCAACGGGACAAAACTCGGCTTCGAGTTGGTTGTTCTCTTCATCGTATTCCATCAACACTACCTCCTCCACACTTTCTGGTTTGACCTAACGAAACCAAAGAAAACAAGAGAAATTAACATTTCGTAAAATGATGAAAGCAAAGGGTTTGAGAGAGGAAGTAAAGCTTTGTTTAAGAAAAAAAAAACTCACTGGGGGAAGGAAGTCCATTAGCTTCGTGAGATGAAGGAGTTGAGAGAGGAGAGGCTTGTGAATGTGAGAGAGTTGGGTGTTTAAAAGGGTAAAAAAAAGAAGAGAAAGTGAGGAGGTAAAAATAGATAATTAAAAGTTGGTCTTGCATGAAAAGGAGGGATTTTTTAACCCCACAGTGAAAAAAGATGTGAGGCAGAAAAAGATTCCTTAACCTCCCACTATTTTTTCTTTGCTTTTTAGGTCCCATCTTCATGTAATTCAAATGGTGTATGGGTAATAAAACTTTCTGTAGATTGGTTTACTTATAGCAATCGGTGCCAAACTCTACGACATGAGATGTGTAAACCGAGTGTATAAAATAAATTATCAAATTTAAATTAAAAAATGAAAGTGTAATCCCAATTGTATTTATAAAATTATTTAGGTCACACTGACAATATTTGTCAAATAACAATCACAATATCCAAGAGTTAATTTAATATTATGTACATTTTTCTGTTAATGTTAAATATGCAATTCAACATTATGTATATGTTTCTGCACATCAAAACTAATGTCGTTTGATGTATTTATATAAATTACATCACTGCTATTATTTATTTGTTTCAAGGTCTAAAAAGAAGAATTCAAAGAACTACTATATATTATATACGCTTTCCTGCTTTTATAAAAAGGAGATGCTATCTTTCTTTGAAAATCTGAACAATATTTCGCTTTGTTTCATGTCTTACTTTTTTTTCTTCTTTCCCTTTTAGGGTGTGAAGAAGATTGGTGATGTAGAGAAAGCTATCGCTCGTATTCTGTTAAATTAAAATTATATACTAGCTTACACAGAAAATAGATAAAGCCGGCCGTTATGGGGAAAGCATGAGGTCGACCACTTTACTTTACTCAACAAGCCGTTTTCTGTATGGACATAGAAAAGCAATCTTACTAAAAATACACAACTCCAGTCTATGCAAATGACGATATATACGTACTTAAATTATTAGCGCGCGTAGTATAATCAGCCTTGTAGTTATAATAGAAAAAAATGGTAGAGAAATATGCTAACTTATAATGATTTTGATTTAATCAAATAGGCAACTTCTTTTTTGGACATCCACATACGACATTTATTGATATATACAACTTCATACGGTAAGGACACGTTTCATTTGAATAACTATACGAGCATAATAACAGTGAGGTTCATATTAAATCATTTACAGAAAAAATCATACTTACATTTAAATGGAATATTTATAGCTATTCGAAATAATAGAACTGCTATTCGAAATAAAATTGCTATTATTATTTCACTTATTATTAATGATAATACAAATACGTATGTAAAAAGATTTGTATAGAGTTTGTAGATTTCAGGACCGACCATGGTCATCACCTACTACCAAGTCGACATCATCAAATAGTTGAGTGATTGAATTATGGCTAATGTGTATTTTAATTGGTTTCTAGGATTAATAAAAAAACTTTTAAAATATGAAGTCTGTAAAGATTTTTGCGCCTGTGAGTGAACTCATGTTTGGATAGAGACCGCGATCCATTGCTGATATGTGAAATGACAATCTGTCCTTTGATATGTTGTTACCGGTTGTCCAGTTCTCAGGAAATGGGCCTAAAGCATAGTGGGCGAATTGCTGACATACAAGATTTCATTTAGATTAACCGAGTGATTAACATAAAAACTAGTTCTATGAACTGGTGAAATCGGTGTTCAAAAAAAAAAAAAATGAACTGGTGAAATCTAGAGAACAAAATGAAAAGGTATCTAGAGGTTACATACGAGTAAATTAGAAAATACAGGAGTTAGTTCCAAATAACGTAGGCAACTTTTAGCTTATGTAAATCCTTTATCCTTAGATTTATGTATTTCCGTAGAGTTCCCTCATTTGTAATTAGATGTATTATATTATTTGAAAATAATGAACAATTCTCTCAAATATTCTATTTTAAAGTTTTTATCACAAAAATAATTTTTAAAGAGAGAAACAATCAAAGACGTTTCATTAAAGAGACACAAGAATCTTTTATCTCTTGATTTATAAATATACAAATATAAATAAATAATAATAATAATAAAATTAATATGTTTTTCAAATTCAAAAATATTTTTTGAAAATATTTTTAAAATTTTAAACTCCACTCCTTATCTCTAAATCCTAAGTCTAAATTAGTTTTTAGAGGTATAAATGTATATTACTCTTTAATGAAAAATAAATTTGTCATTTTTTCTTCTTGGAGCTTTTTTGTGAAAATAAATTAGAAAAATAGCTATCATAGAAAATTTCTCAAAAATAAATGAACAATTAATAAGAAGAAAAAGATGAATTCAGTATATATAAGAAAAACTAAGGTTTTAATGAACTAGTGATAAATTTGTTTATCACAGAAGACTCCTACTGCATTATCCTTAACCTAACTTTTCCGATTCAAAGGATTCTAATAGTATAAGAGTATGATTATTGGGGGGTTTTTAGCAGAATATAAGAACCCGTCTCTTAACTTTTAACTAAAAGAAACTAAGAACCGACTCTTAGCTTTTTTAGTTAAAAGTTAAGAGACGAGTTATTATATTCTCCTAAGAACCTCCAATAATGATGCTCTACGACCATCTCCAATGATACACAAAAATTTACTATATATTTCACTCTAAAATAGAGTAACTCTATTATAGAGTTGAATTTGCTTCGATGGTTCACTCTATAATAGAGTTACTCTATAATAGAGTGAAATATAGAGTAATGTTGTTTTTTTATTCCATATAGAGTGAAAAAGCAATATTACTTTATAATTCACTCTATTATAGAGAAACTCTATTATATAGAGTGAACCATTGGAGCAAATTCAATTCTATAATATAGTTTCTCTGTTTTAGTGCTAAATATAAATGAAATTTTTGTGTCCCTTTGGAGATCTCAGAAACAATTAACCGAACTGGTGGCGTGGAGCGAGACGTTATTATTCAGTTGATACGTCACAGATCTCATTTGATGACGTGTGACATCTCCTCATCCGAGGGTCGTCGATGATCTGTGGAAACAAAACCGTGGATTGGCCGTGGACAATAGAGCGTTTGTGGGGGACCCAAGTGAAGCGTAGTCTGTACGGTGGGTTTATGGTTACATAAACAATAATGTAATACGTCTTTCTTTAATAATTATTAGTTATAGCCTTCTTCTTCCCTCCTTCCTCTTTATATTATATACTATAGTACTATTATATAATAGGTTGTTCTAAGAACGGAGAAATCAAGCTCTTTCTTTCTCAAGTAATTTAACATCCATAGAGATAGAGAGACGATCCCTTTTTTTCTTTTCTTGGTGTCACTCACTTGCATATCTAACGAAAAAAAAAGAGAGAATATGGGAGAAGGTGCGTACTCCAAACCCACCTCTCTTGGCCGCTACATTGTTTTCTACGCTATACTCTTGTATTATGTTGCGTTTTGTTCAGTTTCCACCATCCACTTCGTCTTTCCCTTCACTCTCCGTGTCATGCACATTGGTTGGCTCATTTTTGTCGACAAACGATGGAACGTGCTCGCTATTCTTCTTTGTTTAGCCGCTTTTGTCCGCTACATCTTCTCCAAGAGCAACAAAGAGTACTCAACTGAGGCCGAAGATCTGCTATCTCAATATATGGCTTTCGAGCAGCCTTCGTATACGCCATTGTCTCCTCCTTCTTCTTTGCTATCTCCACCGTCGTCTCCGCCATTGTCTCCTCCTTCTTCTTTGCTATCTCCACCGTCGTCTCCGCCATTGTCTCCTCCTTCTTCTTTGCTATCTCCACCGTCGTCTCCGCCATTGTCTCCTCCTTCTTCTTTGCTATCTCCACCGTCGTCTCCGCCTTCTTCTTTTACGTATCCACGTTCATCTTTGTCGCCTTCATGGTCTTCTTTACAGTCATCTCCCCGTTCTTCTTTTTCTTTTTCTTCGCCGCCGCGGCCGCCTCCCCCTCCGCCGTTCAAAATGAGGCCATGTGAAAGCAAATACGTCAGGATGGGTAGCAATGCCAGTCTTAGCTCTGAAGAGTCCAGCGACAGCGACATAGATTCTAAAGCTGAAAAGTTTATCGCCCAGTTCAGAAGTCGACTCAAGTTTGAGAAAGAGAGACTGCACGAGTGCGCTAACAAATCTTGCGATCCTAATAATTAATTACTGCTTTGAATCTTAGAACGTTAGTTAATATATGATCACTTGTCAAGTCCTCACGGCAGTTAAACATATCGTTTGTTTTGCTTTTTGCACAAGAGTTAAACGTAACATAACTCTCGTAAAACAAGAATCAAGTTTTAAACATATTTTCTGTAGAAACAGGGCCGTCTCAAATTTTGTTTGGACCCTGTTCAAAAAATATTAACTTTATATTTAAAATATAATAAAATAGTTTAATAAATTAATAATTTTATTTATATATGTTTAACATTTTTTATAAATTCTAAATTCTAAATTAGTGAGTACTATATCTAAGTCTTGAAATTTTAGACCATAATTTATGCATATATTGTCGAAAAATTCTAAAATTTTTATTTTTAATATTCGGACCCGGTTTGACTGCTCCAGTTGCACTAACATCACGGCCTTGTACAGAACTGCCAAGTCTAATCTCCAAGATTTCTTGTTGCCAAAAAGAAGAAGCAAAATCTAGATACGTGTGGAGTTTGAATCCATATTTACAAATTGAACAGGTTCATATATGAGCCATTTTATCACATGAAGGCCCAAACATTCACTCCATCATAACCTTAATTCGAAAATACGTCAGGTGGATTGACATATGGCCCAAAACTCTTTCCGTCTAATAAATAATCACATGTTTTTTTCTGCAACAAATCACATGTTAACAAAGCTTTTTGTTTATACAGATATACTCTGTAAATTATTTTCTTTTCGACTTTCTATATTTGTAACAGGTACAAAATAATTATACAGAGTATATCTGTATAAACATCCAAGACATCATCATCAAGGGACCCACATGAGACAAGCATGAGACCCACCTGGAGACTTTGAAGCAACACGACAAAAGTCTCCATCAGCCAACCAAGACTTGACACGTACCAACAAAGTGTCGGCACAATCAGAAGACGACACGTAACAAGCAGAGTGTCGGCACAATCAGAAGACGACACGTGGCAACCAATCAGTACGCAAACTTCGTCTATAAAAGGAACCCATGAGGAAGAACGAAGCACGGGCAATTTCGCCAAGCTCTTTCTCACTCTAAAAATCGCTCTCCCTTCTCTCTAAAAATTCTGTAAAATTTTAAGTTCTATCAGCAACTCTGTAATCAAAGTTTGTAACCTCAAGATCAATAAAAGTAAGTATTAATCACAATCTTGTCATCATAAGTTTGTTGTTAATCTAGCAAATAAATAAAATAAAAATAAATTAAGAACTTTGTAAACAAATCAACACAAAGAAAGTAAAGTAAAAACTGGTATCAGATGCTAAAACGATGCAAACTGGTCTAAAGAATTTGACCATCAAGATATCTGACTTTAATCTATTTTAAACCCGTTAAAACGACCTCACCGTCTAAGTAAAACTCTGTCACTGTAGGTGTTCCAGGCAGCAAGTCCAAAGAAGGCAGTAAGACCGTTGGCAAGCCAGCAGTTGAGTCGAATTAAACGGTTAGTAAAATTTTATGAGTTTAAAATCGGATTAAAATCATGGCATCTTCGATTAGAAAATTCTTTAAACCAAGAACCGCGTCAACCTCAGCGTCTTACTCAACTGTTAATTCTAGAGAAATAATGACTAAAATAACGACTTTTAATCAAGAAATTTCAAAAAATCAATTACCGCATATTAATCCTGAGAATATATATCAAATAGGAACATTTGATTTCAAAACGGCTTATTCAATAAAAGAACATGAACAAACTCTGTCTTTACAAAACGAGTTTGAAGAAATCAAATTATTATCCTCACTAGCTTTAGAAAAATATAAACAAAAAGGATTCAATTACATTCATTTCAGATTAATTCAAGTAGCTATAAAACCATTATCAAGAACAGGAATTGATTCACCTATCCTTATGTTATTAAGAGACAAGACTTTATTAAAATTCGAAGATTCACTCCTTGGAGCAGTCCAATCAAATCTATGCAACAGAGCTGTATATTTTAATTGCGCTCCTAATTTTCAAGTTAGTCTACACGACCCAACTATACTCAACACTCTGACCTTAAATGTTCATTTACCTGAAATTAAATTTCAAAACGAAAGACATGGATACTTATTACTCTATAGAGTATATTTTAAACAATCAATTTCAGAATTCAACCCAAGATGTTTACTACAAGATAATAAAGGTGAAACAACAATTTTGGCCGTTCATAGCAAAGACGCTCCAACGGCTACATACACACCTAAACAACTGAACTGGGATGAAATAACTATACCGGATCAATGGAAAATTGAAATTACGCAACCTCCCAGAAATATTGAACAGAAAATATATCAAAAATAATTGAACAAAGAGACGGAAAAATATTATTACAATTCGGATCTTATAGAGATCCGTTACCACCTAGAATAAGCCCATATCACTCGAGGGCTTCATTTTCTGAATATCGCACTGGTCAATCCAGTACGAACTCAGAAACAGAAAGCGTAAATCAAAATGTTAGACAAGAAGAACCAATTAAATTTAAAGCTCCAATAGCCGAGCCTCATCAAGATATGTATCCGACTTCACCAACTTTATCGGACTTTAAATCAATAAATGTTATAACCTAAGCATATGAAATAAATAAACGATATATAAAGGAAGACTTTTTATTCAAAACAAAATGAAGAAAAAAGGAAATGGTATTTTAATACTTTTCCTAAAGAAGAAACTATATTATACCGAGAAAATTGGTATAATTTTATGATATCCAAAGAAACAGACATTCCATTTTTCAAATGGTTTGAAAGTTATACAGACGACAACATATAAATTACCCATTCAAATCAATTAATGTAAATTCGACATTAAGCCAAGTTTGGGAACAAACGGATGGAAATAAAATAAGATCAATCCATCCACCTCTGAAAGATATAAAGATATATACTGCAAATAGACAAGTTATTGCAACCCCGTTCAAAACCGGAGCTAATAAAGATGATAAAAACTCAATCCATATGCAAGATATAAAGTCAATATACCAACAAAATAATTATCAAAGCCAGATATTACACACAATATCTAGACAAATAAACGAAATAGATATAAAAATCAATAATAACGAGACTAATAAACAAGAACAACATCCTTTTTCATCCATAACTCCACCAATATTTAAACCAATGAACATGCAAGTAAAATTACCAGATAACCCTATTTTAACATCAATCGCATCCAGACTAGACAAATTAGACAGAGGCAAAAATATAAACATTATAGATGAAGAAGACAGCGAGTCAACTTCAGCTATAATATCCGAAGACGAACCAATAATCAACCGAATAAAAAATAATAAATCAACAAAACCATATTACAAGAGACATACTCCACCGGATTTATTATTTGAAGAACACCATAAATATTCCGCAAATATGTATTCCGGAGACGGAATATATGAATGGAACATTGATGGAAGATCAGAGTACGAAATAATGAATTTATTACAAGAAATGGGCATGGCCGCTATGGCCTATAAAGCAAAGGGAAACGATGATAAGCAATCATGTGTCCTATTAATAGTATGATTTAATGGAGCATTGAGATACTGGTGGGATAACTCACTAGACAATGTTACCCGAGAATCAATTATCAACCATACTGAAACAAGAACAATAGAAAATACTGAAGGAGAATTAGAACAAGTGGAAACACAAAACGCAGTGGAAGTATTAATTCATACTATAACTATGCACTTTATAGGAAATCCAAAAGAAGAGTTAGAAAGTAAGAAAATAATCTTAACCAATTTAAGGTGTCCAACAATTGGAGATTTCAAATGGTATAAAGATGTATTTGGAACAAACATATTTCAAAGAAATGACTGTACTCAAGCCTTTTGGAAAGAAAGATTTATAGCAGGATTACCAACGTATTTCGCAGAAAGAGTAACAAACAAATTAAAAGAATACTCAGGAGGACAGCCAATCCCTTGGAATTCAATAACCTATGGTCAATTATTCGCATTTATTAAAAAAGAAGGATTAGCGATATGCCAAGACCACAAAGATAAAAAGAGAAATGAAAAATTCCAATTCAAAACAAATATGGGATCATTTTGTGAACAATATGGATATAATCAACTCAATCCCCCATCAAGAGTTAAAAGAATTAAATATAAAAATAATCAAGGAAAATTTAGAAGACATTATCAAAAATATAATAATCAAAATAAAAAATTCAATAAAAAATCTAATGATCAATATTATTCAAAAAACAGAAAATCTTATAAACCAAACGATAAACAAAAAATTGTATGCTGGAATTGTAAAAGGCCAGGACATAAGTCCTCGGAATGCAAAATGAAAAGAAAAATCAACGAAATATTTCAGGACCAACCTGATATTCAAGAAAAATTAATGAAATTATTAATATCAGAATCGGAATCGTCCAACAAATCAAGTAACGAAACCTCAGAAAATGAGATAGACAATATAAGCAATTCTTCAGAAGAACCGTAAGAGTTATCTGACAATCTATGCAACTGCAAATTAATTAATGTCATTACAAAAGACAACGATAAACAATTCTTATTGGAAATAATCGATAAAATAGACAATCCTGATATCAAAAGAGATTATTTAATAAAACTAAAAGAAATCATTAGCAGAGAAAGCGAATTACTAACCCCAGACACTTTTAGTTTAAATAAAATATTCGAAAAATATCCAACCCAAAGTTTGTTTAGGCAAGTAACAACAGGAGAATTACAAACCGAGGTTAAGCAAATAAAAAGTCAAATAAAGGAATTACAAATAATAGTCAATCGACAAGAATTAAGTCAATTCCATATGGATGCAAGACTGGCAATAATAGAAAATAATTACAATAAACCAAACGGCACTAATAATACTGAACCATCCACAAGTAATCAAAATACATCTTTAGACAAACTAAAGGGAATAGTAATATGCGAACCAAATGAAGATGAAAAAGAATATATACAAATGATCAACAAAATAAATTACCAAAAATGGTATACAAAAATAACTTTACATATCGGTAACAACTTCAAAATAAATGTAATAGCTTTAATGGACACGGGAGCAGACTATAACTGCATCCGAGAAGGAATTATACCAACTAAATATTATGAAAAAACAACTGAACGTTTAATTGGAGCTAACGGCACCACTTTAATGGACACGGGAGCAGACTATAACTGGTATCAGTTTTTACTTTACTTTCTTTGTGTTGATTTGTTTACAAAGTTCTTAATTTATTTTGATTTTATTTATTTGCTAGATTAACAACAAACTTATGATGACAAGATTGTGATTAATACTTACTTTTATTGATCTTGAGGTTACAAACTTTGATTACAGAGTTGCTGAAAGAACTTAAAATTTTACAGAATTTTTAGAGAGAAGGGAGAGCGATTTTTAGAGTGAGAAAGACCCGTGCTTCGTTCTTCCTCATGAGTTCCTTTTATAGACGAAGCTTGCGTACTAATTAGTTGCCACATGTCGTCTTCTGATTGTGCCGGCACTCTGCTTGTTACGTGCCGTTAGCTCCACTTAAACGTTCAGTTGTTTTTTCATAATATTTAGTTGGTATAATTCCTTCTCGGATGCAATTATAGTCTGCTCCCGTGTCCATTAAAGCTATTACATTTATTTTGAAGTTGTTACCGATATGTAAAGTTATTTTTGTATACCATTTTTGGTAATTTATTTTGTTGATCATTTGTATATATTCTTTTTCATCTTCATTTGGTTCGCATATTACTATTTCCTTTAGTTTGTCTAAAGATGTATTTTGATTACTTGTGGATGGTTCAGTATTATTAGTGCCGTTTGGTTTATTGTAATTATTTTCTATTATTGCCAGTCTTGCATCCATATGGAATTGACTTAATTCTTGTCGATTGACTATTATTTGTAATTCCTTTATTTGACTTTTTATTTGCTTAACCTCGGTTTGTAATTCTCCTGTTGTTACTTGCCTAAACAAACTTTGGGTTGGATATTTTTCGAATATCTTATTTAAACTAAAAGTGTGTGGGGTTAGTAATTCGCTTTCTCTGCTAATGATTTCTTTTAGTTTTATTAAATAATCTCTTTTGATATCAGGATTGTCTATTTTATCGATTATTTCCAATAAGAATTGTTTATCGTTGTCTTTTGTAATGACATTAATTAATTTGCAGTTGCATAGATTGTCAGATAACTCTTGCGGTTCTTCTGAAGAATTGCTTATATTGTCTATCTCATTTTCTGAGGTTTCGTTACTTGATTCGTTGGACGATTCCGATTCTGATATTAATAATTTCATTAATTTTTCTTGAATATCAGGTTGGTCCTGAAATATTTCGTTGATTTTTCTTTTCATTTTGCATTCCGAGGACTTATGTCCTGGCCTTTTACAATTCCAGCATACAATTTTTTGTTTATCGTTTGGTTTATAAGATTTTCTGTTTTTTGAATAATATTGATCATTAGATTTTTTATTGAATTTTTTATTTTGATTATTATATTTTTGATAATGTCTTCTAAATTTTCCTTGATTATTTTTATATTTAATTCTTTTAACTCTTGATGGGGGATTGAGTTGATTATATCCATATTGTTCACAAAATGATCTCATATTTGTTTTGAATTGGAATTTTTCATTTCTCTTTTTATCTTTGTGGTCTTGGCATATCGCTAATCCTTCTTTTTTAATAAATGCGAATAATTGACCATAGGTTATTGAATTCCAGGGGATTGGCTGTCCTCCTGAGTATTCTTTTATTTTGTTTGTTACTCTTTCTGCGAAATACGTTGGTAATCCTGCTATAAATCTTTCTTTCCAAAAGGCTTGAGTACAGTCATTTCTTTGAAATATGTTTGTTACAAATACATCTTTATACCATTTGAAATCTCCTAATGTTGGACACCTTAAATTGGTTAAGATTATTTTCTTACTTTCTAACTCTTCTTTTGGATTTCCTATAAAGTGCATAGTTATGGTATGAATTAATACTTCCACTGCGTTTTGTGTTTCCACTTGTTCTAATTCTCCTTCAGTATTTTCTATTGTTCTTGTTTCAGTATTGTTGATAATTGATTCTCGGGTAACATTGTCTAGTGAGTTATCCCACCAGTATCTCAATGCTCCATTGAATCCTACTATTAATAGGACACATGATTGCTTATCATCGTTTCCCTTTGCTTTATAGGCCATAGCGGCCATGCCCATTTCTTGTAATAAATTCATTATTTCGTACTCTGATCTTCCATCAATGTTCCATTCATATATTCTGTCTCCGGAATACATATTTGCGGAATATTTATGGTGTTCTTCAAATAATAAATCCGGTGGAGTATGTCTCTTGTAATATGGTTTTGTTGATTTATTATTTTTTATTCGGTTGATTATTGGTTCGTCTTCGGATATTATAGCTGAAGTTGACTCGCTGTCTTCCTCATCTATAATGTTTATATTTTTGCCTCTGTCTAATTTGTCTAGTCTGGATGCGATTGATGTTAAAATAGGGTTATCTGGTAATTTTACTTGCATGTTCATTGGTTTAAATATTGGTGGAGTTATGGATGAAAAGGGATGTTGTTCTTGTTTATTAGTCTCGTTATTATTGATTTTTATATCTATTTCGTTTATTTGTCTAGATATTGTGTGTAATATCTGGCTTTGATAATTATTTTGTTGATATATGGACTTTATATCTTGCATATGGATTGGGTCTTTATCATCTTTATTAGCTCCGGTTTTGAACGGGGTTGCAATAACTTGTCTATTTGCAGTATTTATCTTTATATCTTTCAGAGGTGGATGGATTGATCTTATTTTATTTCCATCCGTTTGTTCCCAAACTTGGCTTAATGTCGAATTTACATTAATTGATTTGAATGGGTAATTTATATTGTTGTCGTTTGCATAACTTTCAAACCATTTGAAAAATGGAATGTCTGTTTCTTTGGATATCATAAAATTATACCAATTTTCTCGGTATAATATAGTTTCTTCTTTAGGAAAAGTATTAAAATACCATTTCCTTTTTTCTTCATTTTGTTTTGAATAAAAGTCTTCCTTTATATATCGTTTATTTATTTCATATGCTTTGGTTATAACATTTATTGATTTAAAGTCCGATAAAGTTGGTGAAGTCGGATACATATCTTGATGAGGCTCGGCTATTGGAGCTTTAAATTTAATTGGTTCTTCTTGTCTAACATTTTGATTTACGCTTTCTGTTTCTGAGTTCGTACTGGATTGACCAGTGCGATATTCAGAAAATGAAGCCCTCGAGTGATATGGGCTTAGTAACGGATCTCTATAAGATCCGAATTGTAATAATATTTTTCCGTCTCTTTGTTCAATTATTTTTGATATATTTTCTGTTCAATATTTCTGGGAGGTTGCGTAATTTCAATTTTCCATTGATCCGATATAGTTATTTCATCCCAGTTCAGTTGTTTAGGTGTGTATGTAGCCGTTGGAGTGTCTTTGCTATGAACGGCCAAAATTGTTGTTTCACCTTTATTATCTTGTAGTAAACATCTTGGGTTGAATTCTGAAATTGATTGTTTAAAATATACTCTATAGAGTAATAAGTATCCATGTCTTTCGTTTTGAAATTTAATTTCAGGTAAATGAACATTTAAGGTCAGAGTGTTGAGTATAGTTGGGTCGTGTAGACTAACTTGAAAATTAGGAGCGCAATTAAAATATACAGCTCTGTTGCATAGATTTGATTGGACTGCTCCAAGGAGTGAATCTTCGAATTTTAATAAAGTCTTGTCTCTTAATAACATAAGGATAGGTGAATCAATTCCTGTTCTTGATAATGGTTTTATAGCTACTTGAATTAATCCGAAATGAATGTAATTGAATCCTTTTTGTTTATATTTTTCTAAAGCTAGTGAGGATAATAATTTGATTTCTTCAAACTCGTTTTGTAAAGACAGAGTTTGTTCATGTTCTTTTATTGAATAAGCCGTTTTGAAATCAAATGTTCCTATTTGATATATATTCTCAGGATTAATATGCGGTAATTGATTTTTTGAAATTTCTTGATTAAAGGTTGTTATTTTAGTCATTATTTCTCTAGAATTAACAGTTGAGTAAGACGCTGAGGTTGACGCGGTTCTTGGTTTAAAGAATTTTCTAATCGAAGATGCCATGATTTTAATCCGATTTTAAACTCATAAAATTTTACTAACCGTTTAATTCGACTCAACTGCTGGCTTGCCAACGGTCTTACTGCCTTCTTTGGACTTGCTGCCTGGAACACCTACAGTGACAGAGTTTTACTTAGACGGTGAGGTCGTTTTAACGGGTTTAAAATAGATTAAAGTCAGATATCTTGATGGTCAAATTCTTTAGACCAGTTTGCATCGTTTTAGCATCTGATACCAGTTTTTACTTTACTTTCTTTGTGTTGATTTGTTTACAAAGTTCTTAATTTATTTTGATTTTATTTATTTGCTAGATTAACAACAAACTTATGATGACAAGATTGTGATTAATACTTACTTTTATTGATCTTGAGGTTACAAACTTTGATTACAGAGTTGCTGATAGAACTTAAAATTTTACAGAATTTTTAGAGAGAAGGGAGAGCGATTTTTAGAGTGAGAAAGAGCTTGGCGAAATTGCCCGTGCTTCGTTCTTCCTCATGGGTTCCTTTTATAGACGAAGCTTGCGTACTGATTGGTTGCCACGTGTCGTCTTCTGATTGTGCCGACACTCTGCTTGTTACTTGTCGTCTTCTGATTGTGCCGACACTTTGTTGGTACGTGTCAAGTCTTGGTTGGCTGATGGAGACCTTTGTCGTGTTGCTTCAAAGTCTCCAGGTGGGTCCCATGCTTGTCTCATGTAGGTCCCTTGATGATGATGTCTTGAATGTTTATACAGATATACTCTGTATAATTATTTTGTACCTGTTACAAATATAGAAAGTCGAAAAGAAAATAATTTACAGAGTCTATTAGGATATTTTTTAGAACAAAATTCAAAATTTAGGCTATGGACTCTTCAGAGCAATGCCAGTCTTAGCTCAAAAGAGTCCAGCGACAGCGACATAGATTCTAAAGCTGAAAAGTTTATCGCCCAGTTCAGAAGTCGACTCAAGTTTGAGAAAGAGAGACTGCACGAGTGCGCTAACAAATCTTGCGATCCTAATAATTAATTACTGCTTTGAATCTTAGAACGTTAGTTAATATATGATCACTTGTCAAGTCCTCACGGCAGTTAAACATATCGTTTGTTTTGCTTTTTGCACAAGAGTTAAACGTAACATAACTCTCGTAAAACAAGAATCAAGTTTTAAACATATTTTCTGTAGAAACAGGGCCGTCTCAAATTTTGTTTGGACCCTGTTCAAAAAATATTAACTTTATATTTAAAATATAATAAAATAGTTTAATAAATTAATAATTTTATTTATATATGTTTAACATTTTTTATAAATTATAAATTCTAAATTAGTGAGTAATATATCTAAGTCTTGAAATTTTAGACCATAAATAGCATATATTGTCGAAAAATTCTAAAATTTTTATTTTTAATATTCGGACCCGGTTTGACTGCTCCAGTTGCACTAACAGCACGGCCTTGTGCAGAAATGCCAAGTCTAATCTCCAAGATTTCTTGTTGCCAAAAAGAAGAAGCAAAATCTAGATACGTGTGGAGTTTGAATCCATATTTACAAATTGAACAGGCTCATATATGAGCCATTTTATCACATGAAGGCCCAAACATTCACTCCATCATAACCTTAATTCGAAAATACGTCAGGTGGATTGACATATGGCCCAAAACTCTTTCCGTCTAATAAATAATCACATGTTTTTTTCTGCAACAAATCACATGTTAACAAAGCTTTTTGCTCACTGGAAATTTATTTTAACCTAATTAAATTTTGTTTTTAATATCATGTAATATCGGTTGTAATATCGTCTAACGTTTCTCATAATTTGTAATATCATAATTAACCAGTGTTAAAAGATATATTATGTAACCAATTTAATATACACATAAATTCATTTGTATTGTAGATCTTGTATTTTGTGGCAGCTCTTTTTTCTTAAAAAGAGTTAATGGGCATATGCCAAACGCGAGGATGAAGCCATGAGACCAAAATGTAAGCATGACTGATGAAATGGCCCCACGACAACATACTAAAGCCCAAGCTGATCCCATAGAATCAAGTCACCAACGGTCATCTCCCTCTCCAAATGTGCCTGCAAGTAAGACAAAGACCGTAGAGCTCCATAACAAGTTTGATGCTCTATTATCTATTGGTGAAGCTGAGATATTTACAGCTGTCACTAAGAACTGTCGTCATTCTAGATTGTACCTAAGATGACTATAAGAAGATGATGTATGTTTTTTGTAAACGTTAATGAGAAAAAAATTATTCAGTCAAAATCCTCTGTTTTACTCTGTTATTTACATGGTATCAGAGCCAGGTTATTTAAAGGGACTGCGTACACACTGGTGCGTGTTGCTGAGTCTGGTAGAGAGTGGAATCCAGACTCTGGTGCCTCTGTTCATGTTACATCATCACCTCACAACTTACAAACCTCACACCCATATGAAGGAGGTGATGCTGTAATGGTGGGTGATGGAGCTTACCTACCAGTCACTCATGTCGGAAATGCTTCTATCACTACCTCATCAGGTAATATCTCTCTCAACGAAGTGTTGGTTTGTCCTGAGATTAAGAAATCCTTGTTGTTTGTCTCCAAGCTGTGTGATGATTATCCCTGTGGAGTAAACTTTGGTGTTAACCATGTGTATGTGATTGACATTCCACATCAGAAAGTGATAGCAAAGGGACTCAGAAGTAGTGGATTATACAAGTTGAAGAGTACTGAGCTTTAATCTTTCTACTCAAGTCGGCAAGTGTCAGCATCTGAAGAAGTTTGGCATCACCGGCTTGCTCACACAAACCCTCAGACTCTTCAACACCTCCACAGTACCAAGGCGATATCGATCAATAAAAGCAAGGCTCTTCCTGTCTGTCAGCCGTGTCAAATGGGCAAAAGCAGTCGTCTGCAATTTTTTTCTTCAAGTTCTTTAGTCTCAGAATCTCTAGGATGTATCCACTGTGATCTCTGGGGTCCATCTCCTATTGTGTCGAACCAGGGGTTTAGATTTTATGATGTGTTTGTTGATGAACGCTCACGCTACTGTTGGTTCTACCCGCTAAATAATAAAGCAGAGTTTTTCTCAGTATTTGGGGGTTTTCAAAAGCTTGTCGAGAATCAGTACTCCAAGAAAATAAAAATCCTTCAGACATATGGTGGAGGAGAATTTATGAACAACAAACTAAGACAACATTTGGTTGATCATGGCATTCAACATCATGTCTCATGTCCCTATACACCCCAATAAAATGGGATTTCAGAGCGTAAGCACCGTCACTTGATTGAACTTGGACTGGCAATGATGTTCCAAAGCCACTTACCCCTTCAGCAGGGCCGGTCCTGGGCAAAGCCTAACGAAACATTGGCTTTAGGCCCCCAAAATTTTTGGAAAAAAATTACATAGAAAAAAGCCCCCAAAAATTTTTTTTTAGGCCCCCAAATTTATCAAAAAAATTTTTTAGCTGGGATTTTTTAAAAACCGCCTACGGCCCCGTAAATCTCAGGGCCGGCCCTGCCCTACAGTACTGGGTAGAAGCATTCTACACGGCTTCATATGTCACCAATCTTCTTCCTGCTGCATCTAGAAACAACAAGAGCCCATCAGAGATAATGCATGGAAGAGTTCCAGACTATGATCATTTACGTGTCTTTGGTTCAGCATGCTATCCATGTCTGCGTCTTGTTGCTGAGCATAAGTTCGAACCTCGATCCTTATTATGTGTCTTTCTTGGCTACAGTCCTCAGTTCAAAGGTTACCAGTGTTTATATCCTCCTACAGGGAAGGTTTATATCTCAAGACATGTTATCTTTGAAGAATCTTCCTTCTTATTCAAAGATCAGTATAAACATCTTGTACCTCAATATGAAACAAGTTTACTGAAGGCTTGGCAGAGAGCTACTTCTTGTGAGGAACCGGTAGTCACAGAGCAGATTGCTCGAGTACTTCCTGGTCCAGTTCAAGTGATTCCCCCAACAGCTCAAGCTCATGTGGCTCAAGGAGCCAATTAAGAAGCAAATCCTCCAGTTGAAGCTCCTGATATTGAAGCTCCAGTACAAGCAGAACTGCAGATGAACCAACATCCTATGATGACTCGAGCTAAATCATGCATTCAGAAGCCAAACACGAGATATGCTCTTTTGACATCAAAGTTCGATGCAAAGAAGCCAAGAAACATCAGGGAGGCAATGGCTCATCCAGTGTGGAACAATGTTGTCTTGAAGGAAATAACAAAGATTTATATGCTCCACATCTGGAGCTTGGTTCCAAAGACCCCTGATATGAATATTATCAGCAACACTTGGGTCTACACAGAAAAAATCAACCCTGACGGTACAAAAGGACCACCAAAGGCACGTCTGGTAGCTAAGGGATTTGAGCAAGAAGAGGGGATTGACTACCTTGAAACTTTCAGTCCAGTAGTGAGGACTGCAACTATAAGACTGATGCTGAACATAGCGGTAGCAAGAGACTGGCCAGTGCGACAATTGGATGTCTCAAGTGCGTTCCTTCATGGAGAATTGTCAGAACCTGTCTTTATGTATCAACCAGACAGCTTTGTGGATCCTCATAAGCCCGATCATGTTTGTCGGTTAACCAAAGCTTTGTATGGTTTAAAGCAGGCTCCTAGGGCGTGGTTTGACACATTCAGCAACTTTCTCATCGACTTTGGCTTTACCTAGCAGAGCTGACCCGTCGCTTTTCACATATCATAAGAAGAACAAGACCTTGGTATTCTTGTTGTATGTCGATGACATATTACTCACTGGAAGCTGCGATGATCTATTAAAGAAGATGTTGTCTGCTCTGAATTCACGGTTTTCTATGAAAGATATGGGAACACCTTAGTATTTTCTTGGTGTGGAAATGCAACAGTACAACGATGGAATTTTTCTTCACCAACAAGCGTATGCAAGAGACATCTTACACCGAGCTTCTATGGCTGATTTTAACCCAATGCCAACACCTCTGCCTGTTACAATAGAAGACCACCCATCTGACTTGTTTGAAGAACCAACCTACTACATAAGCCTATCTGGAAAGCTGCAATATTTGACAATTACAAGACCAGATATTCAATACGCAGTCAACCGAGTTTGTCAAAGAATGCATCAGCCAACAGTGGCAGATTTTGGGTTGTTGAAGAGAGTGCTTCGCTACATCAAAGGTACTCTGCACTTGGGTCTTCACATCAATAAAGACAATGAACGGGAACTATCTGCATACTGTGATAGTGACTGGGGAAGCTGCAAGGAAACACGTCGTTCAACAATCGGTTTCTGCACTCTTCTTGGTCGTAATCTCATCTCATGGTCCGCAAAGACACATCCCACTGTGTCAAGATCATCAACGGAAGCTGCGTATAGAGCTCTTGGGTCTACAGCTCAAGAAATCACTTGGCTATCCTACTTACTACGTGATCTTGAAGTCTCACAACCGGATGCTGTGTTACTCTGTGATAACTTGTCAGCTGTGTATCTCAGTGAAAATCCGGGTCTCCACAACCGCTCCAAGCACTTTGACACAAACTATCATTACATCAGGGAACAAGTAGCTCTTGGACTCATTGAGACTCGTCATATTCCAGCAGCTCTACAGCTAGCGGATATCTTCACCAAACCCTGGGCCAAGAAACTGTTCTTTGACTTGCGTAGTAAACTTGGGGTTGGTGATCCTCCCACCCCAAGTTTGAGGGGGGGGGGGGGGGGGGGGGGGATGTAAGCATAACTGATGAAATGGCCCAACGACAACACACTAAAGTCCAAGCTGAGCCCATAGGATCAAGTCACCAACGGTCATCTCCCTCTCCAAATGTACCTGTAAGTAAGACAAAGACCGTAGAGCTCCATAACAAGTTTGATGCTCTCTTATCCATTGGTGAAGCTGGGAGAACCTTTACAGCTGTCCGTATTAGCTGTCACTAAGAGTTGTCGTCATTCTAGATTATTCCTAAGATGACTATAAGAAGATGATGTATGTCTTTTGTAAAAGTTAATGAGAAAATGATTATTCAGTCAAAATCCTCTGTTTTATTCTGTTATTTACACAAATTATCCAAATAAAATGAATAATGATGATTTGAGAAGGTTTTTTTCCATATAAATAAAAATTGCTTTGTACAATTTTTCAAAAATAATTATATGTATAGATAAATGAATATAAGAAGAAAATATAAAGAGAATCACAGAGAGGAGTTGGGGGAGATGATGGCATTTCTTTGCTTTGTAAATTTGGGTCATGTGATTTGATATCTCTTTCCAACTCAATCTCATATTCATATTCAGTATTCTTGTTTTCTTTTCAGTTTACTATATGGTTATTCAATTTGTTTTATATTATAAACTCAGTATGTATATGCTAAGATTCTGAGCTTATATACGTCAATATCCGAAAGCCAATTCAAAGAGGGAGACTGTCTTTTAGCATATGTAACGGGAGCATTCAGATCAGTCTGATTCAGATTAACATTGTCCCAATATGAAAAATGGTAGAAAAACATAAATTATGGCTCATGATTTTCGAACAACAGACGTTTTAACTCATAACACACCACTACAGATTGATTCGCGCATCCGAGCGGTACTGATTCTTACATTTTAATACATTGATATTTATTTTTCATAATTAGTGTTATATATTTTAGATGGGTCATAATATAACTAATTGTATTCAAAAGACCTGAACCAAATTAGGTAATATGATTATTTTTGGTACAAATATCCGAACCCGTTTTAGATACATTTGTTATTTAGATATTTTTAGATTCTTATACATCAGAACCAAACTCATCCAGATACAGAAGAACCAAACTCAAAACTCACACATAAATATATAATATTCAAGCGGAGCCTAATTTCAAAAAAAAAGATACCCGAAAAGAACAATCCGTACCTAAATGGATAGTAAATATTCATGCCTACATGATTTTATAAACTAATAAAAATGACTATTTCTATGTGTTTAATAGAAAGAGTTATTTAGTAAAATAATTATATGGAGTGAAAAATTAAGTGACAGTAAATGTAATACATTTTTATTATTTTGATTTAAGTTTCTTTGAATTATTTTTTTTGCTACATAACTTTCCACCAATTGAAACTAAAAAAAAAAAAACTTTAGTAAAACAAACTAAACCGAACGTTTAATCATATGCAAAACCCAGTTATTTTACATTTTTAGTTTTATAATTGGCACAAAGTTAATGTTGATTAACTAATAAATCAAAATCTGCACATTATTATTATGGTATTATAATTAGTGATGTGATGTAGTGTTAAGATAATATAATTATTAAAAATTATTAAACTGAGTGAAATATGGAAAGAGAGTAAATGAAATTATATTAATGAAATTACTAAAAGGGCACTATACTTATATTCAATATTGTTATCTATGTTTCCAAACAGTTCTCATTTATACTGATATTCATGTTTTCAAACAATACCAAAAAGTATAACAGTCTTAATAATATATATACTAGATCTCGACCCGCGCAACCGTGTAGGTTTTTTTTTTCATTTATTTTTATATAAACACTTTGTTTTCAATTCTAAATGGGTATATATTATAATATATATGTGTCTATCAATTTTTACAACATAATAAGTTTACGGTATATTTTTTTCATTGAATAGAATGTTTCAAACTTTCACATGTATTTGTATCTTCTTCTATATATATATATATTTTTGGATTATTATTTCATTATTAAAATCGTAACTATATATATAAAGATTAGTAAAATAATGTTTTATTGTCATATTCAAAAATATTGTAACATTTAAAAAATTTAGAAAGTTTATAAAAAATTAAACTTTTCGCTACATAGATTTATATTATCGAGTAAATAATTAAACATTTAGTTTTTGTTTAATTTTTAAAATAAACTATATAGTTTAAAAAAAATTTTGATTGGTTTAAAGTAATAAAGATTAATCATTGTTAGATAATATGATTTTTGTTATTTAAAAAAAAATCTTTATAATTTTAAAAGTTAACATCGACAAATATTTAAATAATTAACATATGGAGGTATAGTATTACAACATTAAATTATATCTATTTAATTTATACTATCTATAAATCCAATGGATCATCTTTTGTTTTTTTTTTTGTGAATACTGGATCATCTACTGTTTAAATCCAATTATTGATAGCCCAATAAAAATTTCTGGTAGGCCTAAAATTTAAATAATAAGATTATATATTAAATGTAACAAGACTTTCTAGGAATAGGTCTATGTCCCATTTTAAAAAACTCACATGTGAATCAAGGTTTTGACTTATGTTTTAATATATAAGATATGTATGTTCTAGTAGGAAATTTGAACATATAAGGAGACGGTCCTGGAAAGAGTTACGACTTTTTTAATTCTATGTAAATTTCAACTTTTAATCTTTTTTTTGTCTAAATGTTAAGATTTATAACTATTTCCTGAGTTTTACATGTTATTACAAAATAGAGAGAGCAAAAGAGAGAAAATAAAAGAGAGAAAATAATTTTAGGGTAGCATTAATTATATGGGGAAACAAACCAAAAGTACAACTCAAGAAGGAAAGGAGAGGAGGCAGTCACCGCCGGAAGAGACAGCAACATATCCCGCATATAAAACGATCCACCATCTTGAAGAACTCCTTAGTCATCGTCACGTCTATGAAGATGCGAGTATTTCTTTCACGCCATAGGTTGTAGATAATAACTTGATTCAAAAGCTTCAACACTTCTACAGCCCAAGTAGCATGAGGTCCTTGTAGGTTCCGGCATAGGTCAGACCACTGCTGGAACAGAGGTAGGAAGAGACGCCAAGTACCTGCCATAAAACGATTCCAAACGACAGCAGCAAGGACCTGATGAGATTCATCAGAAACAGAACATAAAACACAACCTGGTGAAAGTGATAATCCCCAAGAAATCAACATGTCTCCAGTTGGAAGTCTTTTAAGAAAGGCAGTTCAACTTTTAATCTTCTATATAAATTTTACTTTTGGATCAAAGGTCACCCTAATTTTCTTTCTAAATCTATGCAGGCCTTATAAAAGTATTGAGATAGTTAACTAAAGTATTTTATTGGCGATAATATAATTTTTCCTAGATTAATAAAATTTGGTCACCAAAACCGATCTCTAATAGATATGTCTATAATAACATGTATTGTATATTTTTTTTTTAGAACTCTCATTGTAAAAACAATTTTTTTAATGAAATACTCTATAATTTAAGTTAAAAGATGTTAATTAGAAATTCAATCTAAAACCTCTTTAAACAATTGTCTGGGAATGTTCTAATCCCTTCATCTGTAATATATTAAATTAAATATTTTGTCAAAATAATATTTACTAGCTAATAAACCGCGCTATGAACAGAGTAAAATACTTTATTAGATTATTTATTGTATGTCGTACGAAGAGATTTGTTTTATAGTTTTTTTCTAAGGATGATCATTCATATATCCGTCGGATTCATTTAATCTATTCGGATTTTGAATTTTTATGGTTAGAAATTTAAATCGTATTCAGATATTTACAAATTTTGGTTTGAATTTGGTTCAAATCATTACAGGTTCGATTCAAATTTGAGTTCGGATACCCATTTTAATTATGTATTTTTAACAATAATCCAAATACACTTAATATTAAAATAAAATAATATAAAACATAAAAATTTGAGTAATGTAAGACTAAATATTGAAATTTACACAAAATTTAGTTCAATTTAAATATTTGGATGGAAAAAAATATATATTTTCAGTATTTTGAATATCTTCTGTTATTTTTAGATATTTACTTGTGACTATGTTGATAATTTTAGAAATTTTCATATTTTTGAATATCTAATAGATATAAAATTTAAAATAATTAAAATATTTAAATATATACTTGTGATTTAGATATTTTTGGTATCCAAAATATTTTAGTTTGGATCAGATTTGAGTCTGGTTATCTGAATATTAAAATTTTAGATCCATCCGATTAATTAATCAATTTTAGTTTGTGTTTGGTATTGTTTTCAAATCTAATTCAGTTCGGTTCTTTGGATCCAGATGTTTTACCCAGAATTACTTTCTTCTACTAATATAAAGCAAAATAAAATAAATGTAAAACAAACATTCTCGGTTTATTTAACATACATAATTATTGGACTATACTTTAAAAATATCAATAAAATAGTTGAGAACTGTGTCAATATTTATGGGCATGTTGCAAAATTGACGTAGTCTAAAATAATAACCTGTGTTTTCTTATTAATGTGATTTCTTTATCAAGAACATGAAATATGTTTTTCAATCGATTTCACAAGTTTTATTTTCTTTTTAATTTTTTTTTTATTTTTGAGTTTTTTCTTGCAATCTGATTATGTTTCTAATTTTTGGTCTGATATGAAAACTTCGTAAAGAAAAAAAAATTGGCTAAACTAATGATCCGACTTTGTGTGTGGTATTTTTTACCTAAATTTTATTAATTCATTACCAATCACAATTATTTATTGTCTTCGTGTACATGCCTCAACCATAGCTAAGTTCGGCAAGATAAAAAAATTTCAATTTCTAAAAACATTCTCATTCTATCATTTTAGTTGATGTGAATCTTAATCACTTTTTAATTTATTTCTTTCAAAATGATACTATTCAGTAGTTCTACAGAGAGAACTTCAGTTCACTAATACAAAGATTAAAAATGCAAGAACTAAAAATGAGCTGATTAAAAAAAGGGAAATTTGCCAATAAGGAACTAAATCTCTAAAGTATTGTCCCCTTAGAACTAAATTCTCTAACCTTGTCCGTATAGAATTAATTCTTGTCCCCTTAGAACTAATACTTTGTGAATCTATTGTTTTGTCCTTTTCCTTATAATATAATTAATAAAATTTTAAAAACTATATGAATTAAAAAGGAAATACTTAATTAAATAAAAATAGGGCAATTTTTTCCCAACTCTCGGTCCCGTTCTCTCCGACTCTCTTTCCCAATCGAGAGACGATTTCTTTCTCGCCGGTGACACCTTCCGCCTCTAAGATTCTTGGTTCGTCGGAGAGCTTCAACGAGGAGTCACATCGCTTATCCCTCCTCCTTCTTGCGTATTTCCTCTGTTAGTGCCACCGGTTAGATTATCGTTCTTATCTCCGTCGCCACCGACGATCGAAGCTGCTCAAGCTCGGGAGTAGCTTCTCCTCCCCGATTAAGGACGATTAGTTTCACAGTTGTTTTCTTTTGCTCTTCCTTCATCTCGGTTCTAACAATTTGAAGGTTAGGCTTTGAAATCCCCTTTACGATTTTGCTTTTTTTTGTTTGTTCTTTATGTTTATTTGCATGTACTACAAATTGTACTAGATAGAGAGTTAGTTTAAAACACAAATCGAAACAAGTTTATGGTTTTCAGAGGCGGAATGTGGTTGAGTGGGGTGTGAGATTGGCTTGTTGTTGAGGTGATTTTGAGTTCTAGTTTGTTTGGTATCGGCTTTATTAAGGTTTAGAATTCATAATAGACTTGAAAAAGCTAATGACTTTGACATGCTTTAGACATCGATTTTACATACTTGTTTTGGGATCGAGTTTGTTATTTGAATTGAATTTGTCGATAGTGTGTAGTCTTTTGTTATTCATTTGGTGCGTAGCTTTGACTCTGTTTTATTTTAGAGGTAAACACATTTGCTAGTTGATTATATTTTGTTTCGATCTGTGTTTCTAAGTAGTTTTGAATTGTAAAAAACTAGTTAAATGTGAGATGGTTATATTTGGTTCACTGTTAACTTATGGAATTCATGTTTTTTAGGAATGGCTCACCAGTTTCCTAAACGCAATCTTCAAGAAGGTGCTGAGACGCAGATGGATAAGATTAACAACACATGTAGAAGGACGCTTCTGAAGGCGGTAAAGGTGGCTCCTAAAGATGAGTATGAGGAAGTTTTGAAAGACCCTGTCTTCGGGCCTCTTCTGGCGATCATAGAGAACAACCTCATCTAATCAGGGAAGATTATTCACAGCTTCATGTGCAAGCAGCTCAGGGTTTCCAAGCTTCACGAGCTGTGGTTTATTTTTGCGAAGAGGCCTCTTAGGTTTTCTATGCAAGAATTTTATGCTGTGACTGGATTGAAGTACAAAGAGGAACCCGACGTAGACTTCATTAATTGGAAGAATGATAAGGGGTTCTAGGCTAATGCGCTGAAGACCAATGCGAAGATCAACTTATATACTATAAGGGATGAGCTCCTTAAGGTGTGTAATGAGTGGTCGTATGTGGACAGAGTGAGGTTAGTGTATCTATCCATTATACAATCATTCCTCATGGCTAAGGATTGGAAAGTGTATATCCCTCAAGAATACATCCGCTTGGTGATGGATTTTGAGAAATTGAGGATGTATCCTTGGGTCTTCGCGCTTATGATGAGCTGGTTGCATCAATACTCAGAGCAAGAGAAGATGTGCATACGAAGAACAGCTATGTGTTGGATGGATTCTCATATGCGTTTCAGATATGGATTATGGAGGCAATTCAAGACATTGGTTCTATGGTGGGTAAAAAATAAAAATAAAAACGTGAAGAAAATGAGATGTAGGAATTGGAAAGGTAGTGGTAAAGTATCCTACCAAGATATCACCAGCCTAGAGTCCCACTTTGATAAGGTAACTGATATTTCTTCTTTAAATATTGAGTTCAATAAATGTTCAATGTAAGCTTAGTGTTTTGTTTGTTCTTGCAGGGAGAGCTGTTCACATTTATATCATCTACTGGTGATTTCGATGTGATTGCTGATACTGAGTTCCTTATGGAAGATGAAAAGAAGGACGAAAGAGTTGGTCGTATTGTTGAATTGATCAATGCGAAACAAGACTGGACGCATTTCGATTGGGAAGTTGAGTCTTTGCCTGCACATATGGACCTTTCTGATTCAGAACAAGATGAACCGGCTGATGTTGCGGAAGAACCGTCAGCTGTTGCAGAGGAACCGACTGTAGTTGCAGGGGAACCGGCTGTTACTGCGAAAAGAGGCAAGCGCAAGCTAATTGATCCTGGTGCCAAGTCTCGAAAGAAACAACTGCTTTGTCAATGTGCGGCTGAACACAACAGTGGTGTCTCTAGTGAAATGAAGACCTTCATTGAAGGTTTGTTCACCGCTTCTTTCAACTCTTTTAAGGAAGTGGTGCAGAAGGACATACATGAGCGTTTTGACAACGTTGCCAATGAGGTGGCTCAACTCAAGGAAAAAGTCTCTCAGCTTAAGGGTCTATCGGAAACAGTGGGAAAAGGCAACACATGTGAGATTCTCTCTCCTTCAGCAACAATTGGAAAAGACCAAGGACCATCATCTCATAGTACGGGTCCTCCCGCAGCAAAGGGAAAAGGCAAGGCATCTGCAAATGTGGATCCTCCTCCGGTTCGTCGTAGCCCTCGGCCAGTAAGAGAGGTAACCAAAAAATGAAGCTCTGTGTATTTTGCTATGTCGACTCTTTTGATGTAATGTCCTTGTATTGTAATATGTAATATATCGGCTTGTATGAACTAATGATGATGACTTGTGGGATTGACTATTTTGTAATGTACTTTTCTATATTTTGCTATGGACTGTCTTTTTAGTATTAATGTTATGCTTGTTTTTATTAACAGGATGTTCAAACTGATGAAAATGAAATGATGGATTTTTTGAAGAATTTGACCAAATCAGCGAGATGTGTAGATAAGGGGACCCAAGACTCTTTACAAGAAGCCATGGGAAACCTTTCTCAAGCATCTCATGTTAAAGGTTTTGATCCTTCACAACATCTGGATGGTGATGAACCAGCTGACTTTGCCACTCCACTGTCTTCGTTTAAGCCTGCGGATTGGAGACCACCTACTCTGAAAGACGTGGATTCACTTGAGGACCGGATACATGATCCCGATTACTCACTAGTGTTTGTCCTGAGGCATTATGGGGCAAACTTGTTGACTGGACCAAAACTTTCAAGTAAGTTGTAATGCAGAGAACTAAAAATTGGACCATCTATGCTCACAAATGAGTTAGTATCTCGTGTCGTCGGACCTTCAGAGTGGCTCCTGAATAAGGTCAGTTATTACCTTGTTCCTTTTTATTTTGTGTACACAAACTTACAGTCTTTTATCAAATTATGCAGGAAATTGATGGTATGATGTGGTTATTCACTGAGAGGACTTCCTTGCGGCGATGGTTTCCAAATAAAGTAGTCTTCAGGACATGCTTGTTCAGTAATCAAATTACGAACTCTTACAACGAGTATAAGAAGGACAAGAAGAAATTCAAAGTGGGCGGACTGCTACAACAGTACGGCATTGGCGAACTTCCAGCACACGGACGAACAAGACTAATGTGGGATCTTGATGTTAACCGCATGTATGTCCCCCTAAATGTTGGTAAGCACTGGATCTCTATGTGCGTCAACTTTGTTACTCGGTCGATAGAGGTCTTTGACTGTGAGGGACTGAGACACCCCGGTGCAGTGGAGCCATTTGCAGTTCTCATCCCTAGAATTGTCAAAGCCATTCAGTCTTCTAAGAGTCGATAGTATCAAGTCAAGCAGTATACCGTCTCCTACGTCTCAATGCCCTTCTTATTGAACAAAAGTAGCAGTGACTGTAGAGTATATGCCTTGAAGCACATTGAATGCCATCTTCTAGGCTTGGACTTTTCCCTGGTGAATGACAACAACATTTGTGAAGCGCGGCAGAAGATTGCTTATGACCTATGGGAAGCTGCTATTGATCCTGTCCTTATTGAAGGGATGGCAAAATTCACTCCCCCGAAGACAATTTCAAGTGCTCTAGTGGAACTTGAATAAAATTCTTTATGTTATGACTTGTGTAGGAAGTATATTGTTATTTGGTGATTTTATTTGACTCTTTTAGTTACCATTTTACTCCTTTAGTTACTACCTTATTTCACTGTTTTATTTGACTCTTGAAGTTGCTTTCTCTTTACTTTTTAGGTGACAATATGAAACCCTATCTATACCCTAAATGATTGATATGCGATGTCCTAATTCTTATCAAAACATAACCGAAATCTAAACCTATATATACCCTAAATGGCATTAAAGTAGGACAAACTATATTAAACCTTATACCTTAAATGACACTAAAGAAGACAAACGATTTCAAACCCTATACCCTAAATGACACTAAAATACCACAATCTATTTGGTGCCAAAATTTATCAACACAATCATTAGTAATCTGAAAAATTCATAATAATCAAAACAAATCTTTATAATGAAAACACATACAAGTTGACCATATGTGCCGATCCGATTAGAAACATTGTAAACCCTAATTATATTATTTATATAAGATCATAAAGCGGCCACAAACACTACATCTTGCGGATTTTTTTTCTCCTACTTCTTCTTAAAAAATCTCTCCTCAAAAGCGAATGACGAACACAAAATACCATGGAGCGATCCCTTCCAGATGCTGGTGTGGAAAGAAGATTGTCACTTATGTTTCAAAAACGGAAGAGAACCCATACAGACGATTCTTCAGATGTGAGATTGGTTTACAGGTAAATCTGATAATTCATTACTTCATATTCTTCTATATGTCAATTGATTTGTTTTGTGTTTTGAAACAGAGAAAAAAGAAAATCATCTTTTTAAGTGGGTGGACGAGGCTCTGCTTGATGAGATTGAAAGGATGTCTGAGCATCAGGCGAGAGTTGCTGAGGAAATTGAAGATCTGAAAATTTCCATGAAGAAGACAGTGCAGGAAGAAGTTATGAACCATAAGCATTCGCTTGATGTAGGTTGCGTAGGAACCCTTTTCAGTTTGTTATGTCTCTGATTCATATTGTAATAGTTCTCTGATTCAAGTTACATTTTCAAATATTGAACCAATCTGATTTCCAGTTTTATTGTCGTGTTATGAACAACGTTATCAAACAAACCTATTTTTCATAGTCTCTGAAACATAGTATCCTAAAAAATGTGAAACATAACTTGCATAAATCAAGATGAACAAAGCTGAAACATAACTTTGATAGTCTCTGAAATATAACTTGCATAAATCAAGATGAATAAAGCTTGTGTAAACAGAACTTGCATAAAGTCTGAAACATAGTAACCCAAAAAAAACCGGAAACATAACTTGCATAAATCAACATAAACAAAGCTTGCATGAAACGAACTGAGTATCCTATATTGCTCGATCACATGTTCTCCTATCGTGCCCTCGAATCCCACATCGGCTACATTTGCGACCTTTAGAGCCTTGATTTCCTTGTGACGAACGGATCTTATCTTCGGCTGTCTCGTATCTGCGTTTCTTTCTTCTACCTGCAGCTCGTCTAGACTCTGGAGGAAGGACTTTCGTCTGCTCCACATGAGATGGAACAGTCCAAGCATCTTCAGGGACACCAATAGGATTTATGCTTTCTTCATAAGCCGTGCGCCATGACGCAGTAGTGTATATGTCGTCTGTGAGTGTGTGTGCTTGTATTCCAACACTGAAGCCTTCTTTTATGGCGTGCCTGCATGGGATTTTCATCAGATCAAACTTCCCATAAGAACACGTGCGTCTGACCAAGTCAACCATGCAGTCAAAAGTGTCACCTTGAACCAAAAACCTGTCATCGCTAATCGGGAAGACCATAAACTTTTTACCCTTCTCAATCCTTCTGTCTATCTTCTTCTCCACAACAATGATCAGTGGCTTCGAGTGCTTAGAACTTAAAGTTCTACGTTGGAAAAACCATCGAGTCATCATTTCCCTAATGCTGTCCATTAGAGGTATTACTGGAAACTCTCTAGGCGTACGCAAAGCAGAATTTATCGACTCCGCATGGTTAGTAGTGTTGATATCATACCTGTAACCCGGGAATTGACAACGAGCCCACTTCCTCACATCGGCTTCTATTAGATAATTTCCAATTTCAGGACTAATAGAGTAAATAGCAGTGAACATCTTACGAAAATCAGCAGCTCGATAAGCTTTAGAAGCCTTTGCAACCAAACCAGCCACACCTTTCCCACTAAAATATGTTACGACATTATTCAGCAAGTGGTGAATGCAAATTCCGTGATGAGCTTGCGGGTACACGTTAGCAATAGCTTTAGCAATCGAGGAATTTCTATCAGACACAAAAGCTAAACTATGCTCGTCAGCAATGACCGCATTAAGTTGTCTCATAAACCAGTTCCACGTAAGGTCATTCTCTGAGTCGACAACTCCAAATGCAATAGGATATAAATTAGAGTTTCCATCTAATGCAGTAGCAACCAGTAATACCCCTTTGTATTTGCTCTTCAAGAACGTCTCATCCTCAACAATAACTTTCCGAATTGCAACATAGAAACCGCGAAGACTCTGACCAAAGGAGATGAAGAGGAATCTGAATCGCCCTTCAGAATCCCTTTCATAAGACGTGTGTGACCCTGGATTAGCTTCCCTCATCATGTGCAAGTATTTGGGAATTTTTTCATAGCCTTCCTCTGGAAGGCCTTTCACTTTGTTGATTGCATACTCACGTGCATCCCATGCCAAAGAATATGATATCTCAAGTCCATGTTCTGAACGCATATACTGGACTATATCATTAGATCTCGGCCCTTCTTTAGCAGTTTCATACATATGCATAACCAGAGTACCAATTGTTTTTGCTGAAGCTGTCCGAACAGAACCCTTCCTTTTGGATGCAGCACATGAATGATGAGGTACATACCTTTTGATGATAAAATAAGATGAACCAGGTAACCCCTCTGCACGAACACGCCAGCTGCAATCATCATTTGCGCAACGAATGTACCACATTTTTTTATCCGACTTGACAAGCTTATAGTCGAAATTATGTTTCATTGTACATATTTCGAATGCTGCCCTCAAAAGCGTTTTCGAAATAAAATGTTGACCCTCCTTCACAAAATCCACCAAAGAAAATCGCACATCATTTCCATTGGTCTTCTCTTTGTCACACCATTCAACCTCTTCTTGTGAATCCATAGTTTAGATAGGAAAAAATTAGAGAAGAAGAAAAAAAAAATCGTTAGACAACGATGAAGAAGACCACAATTTAGGAAAAATAACAATTAAAAAAGGAAAACAAAAAATTTAAAAGATTTAGAGAATATTTCATAACCGTTTTTACCAAGATTTCTGGATTTTGTTTACTAACCGTTATAGAACTTGCATTCTACCAATTTAGAAAATAGAATAATAAATAGGATGTTTTATACTACTATATGGGTGTTCAATCCGGATATCGGTTCGGTTTTTTCGGTTTTTCGGTATTTCGGTTAGTAAAATATAACTACCATTCTAAATCCATATTTACTTCGGTTCGGTTCGGTTTATATACCGCCGGTTTTATACCAAAACATAATTATTTAGTTTGGGATCATATTATATAAATTTTAGAGTCATATTTTCATCGCAGTCATTTATTAAAAATATATTATATTTTCAAATAAAAGAACAAAAAAATAAAAACGCTTATACCTTCAAATGAAATAATCAAATCTAGAATTAAAATCAAAGCTCGAAATTTTGAAAATAAAAATAAAAAACAAAAGTGAAGTATGAAAGAAAATGTTTCCACTCTTCCATATTCAGTGTTCATCAAAGTCATGCTTCGTCGAGTGAAACTCTGTTCGTTTATAAATAAGAAAAAAATTGTGAAGAATTTTTTCTAGTTATTACCTATCAAATTTATAACCTTCACTTCAATTTAATCAATGATAAAAGAAAACAAAATGATTAAAAGAAGAAGACTAAGAAAATAAAAAGCCTCAGTTACGATGAATTGTTATTTAATTATATTTTAAGTGTTTTTAAAATTATGATTCTTTATTACTATAAAAATATGGTAATAATTACTAACAAAAAAATAACTTATATAACAAATATATTTTTCATGTGACGATATAAAATATGTACATATTTACATGTTCTTACTTTTGATCGGTTTTGTTCGGTTTATTCAGATTAATCGGTTATAAACCAAACCATATCCAAATCCTACGGTTTTAATAAAATCATATCCATTCGGTTTATATGGTATATACCAAAACCATACCATATTGTCTATTTCGGTTCGGTATGGTTCGGTTTTACCATATTGGACATGCCTAACTATAGTAGATATAAAGACATGTTGTAGATTGTATTTTCTTGCGTGGTTTATAATAAGGAAGGATTTAGATTTTATTTTCTAGCGCGGTTGATGAGATGACATTGTTTAGTGTTTTAAATCTACCAGAAATATAGAGCATAGAGGAAATCGTGAACTTCATATTCTGCGTTACTAGTTGTATACAGCCTACATGCCTTAGAACATTGTGTTTCTTTCAGATTACGTATTCTAAACCACCTTAGATGGCAGATATGGTTAACTAGCACATTTAGCCAATTTTTCAAATTATTATGTAAACATCTTTTGATGTCAAAAATATTTTTCTCATATGCACATGCTTATCTACATTAAGTTAACTATTTTTCCATATTTTTTTTCCTTTGTAAAAAAAATCTTATGAATTTTTATATACAAAAAGGGTAGTCACTGTCCAAATGTGTGAAAAGTTAATTTAGTTCTAAGGAGACAATACTTTTGAGATTTAGTTCCATATTGGCAAATTTCCCTTAAAAAATAGTGTGAACACATTAAATTATCTGCGATAGAATTAAAAAAATTAATATGTGAACGCATTAAATGTTAAATAATTATGTGGTCGACACGTCAATATACTCAAATTGAAATCGATGTGAAGTTGACACGTATCCAATATAGTTTTAATGTATTAAATGACAATGTTTCTCTTTTAATATATAGGAGATTATCATAGATCATAAAAACGATAAAAAAAATACATCTTTTAAATGAGTTTTAACACTAAAATTCATATATAATTTCATACTGTTTCGTTGTAAAATAAAATTTCCCCTCATTTTTAGATCTGTTAATAAAACCTACCTCTAGTAACAGAGAGTTCCCTCCCTTCTCTCTTAAGTTCATTTTCTCCTCCGGTTGAATCGTGGTGGTTCCGGCGGTGGCGCGCCCTCAGCGTCGCCGTCGGAGCAGTCTGTATCTTTCTAGTCGTTAGTTGTTGTCGTTCCTTTCTACTCAACCTTGCATCTCCTTTTGTGTGTTCTCTCGTTGGTTCATGATGGCATGTATATGCTATTGTTAACCTCGATTAAGGCTCTTTGATGACAGATCTGTGGTCTGTATGCAGATTTGTTATTAATTCCTTTGTAGATCTGGGTTTCTTGATTTTGCAGATTTGTTCTAGTTTTCAAATTTGTTTTTTTAGGGTTCCAGATCCGCCCGTGTGTTGTCCACAGTGGTTGTGAGAGCTCTTCAGTTCCGTTCTGTTGTCCCTCCATCTGCTCTCTTCAGTTCCGTTCCTTTGTCCCTCCATCTGCTGTGTGTACCTCTGGCCAAGGGATTGAGATCCTGTTAATATCTCATGGTTTTTGAGCTTGTCTTAGTTGGTCTTTGATTCGGCAACGATGTTGCAGTAACGTGGTGATGCGTCGTGAGCAGTTGTTGGTTGTGGTTCTTGAGAAATAGGTTGTTTCTGAACATCTATTAGTCTCTGTGGTTTGAAGGAGACTGTCTCCCGCCCTTTGCAATAGTGTTTTTTCTGGGTCTTCCTTTGGTCTTTGTCTTCCTCGTGGCTTTGTTTGGTTGAAGCAATATAAAGAGGTTGAGGCATGGAGGCTTCCAGCTTATGGTGCGGTTGAGTAAGTGCTCGGTGGGTGTTGTTTCATCCTGGTTGTTGTCTTGAGTTTGTCGAAGAGGTTCGTTGTTGTCATCGTGAACAGGTGGTTCAGATGAGGTTTCTGCTCTGATTGAAGTTGTCATATGTGTTGCGTTGCAAGAATTCCGGCTAATCATAGACTATTAAGTCTCTGTTCTTTATCTATGGTAGTTTGCTTATGGGTTTCTCAAAAGGAATCTAGGTTTTTTAATTTAAGTCTCTGTTGCCCGTTGTTTGGGTTCTTGTTTCCCTGTATGGGCTTAGCTTCCGGGGATGTTCCTATTATTCCGCCGGCTCGGTAATTCACCTTTGTATCTTTCAAAGTTTTTAATGAAACCAGATGGAAAAAAAAAAAAAAAAACCTACCTCTAAGGAAATGACTAAGGAGAAAGGCAAAAGCCTAAAAGGAAACGACAATGGAGGGTGGAGAAAAAGGTCACGTGAGTAAGACGTAATGTCACGTGCAAGATCGAATAATTTATTTTATATATTTTCTGTGAGGTCCAGTAGAGTTTATATTGATAGAGTAGTATATAATAAATTAATTTACTTTCATATTTATTCTTGGCGTCAATTATTATGCTATGCATGTATTTAGATTTATCGAGCGCCTGTCTTTTACTATATACTACTATTTTTAAAGAAAATCTCTTTTTATTCTTTTTTTTTTTTGACCAAATCTCTTTTTATTCTTCCCTTAACTAGTTAACTATATGGGCCATGTACATCCAATATATAAGCCGAATAGAAAATAATCGTTTTGTCTAAATAATTGAAAGTTATAGAGTTTGGTTTTTGATTCAATTATTCAATTATCCTTGTATTATTCACAAGAACCATACACATTTTCCCTCTCCTTTGTTTCCAAGTGTAATTTGAAAAGAATCTTAACATGTAGTCATTTCGTTGTGGACCAACCTTTGAAAAATGATGACATATCATTTCAACAATGACAAAATTGGTTAGATCCTATTGGACTGCTTTAACAACGATGGAACGCAAAGATGTATAAGTGATGTATAATCACACTATTTAAAGGACTTGAGAGTGACCGTCAAAAAACTAATCAGGCTACATATTATAAATATGCTAACCTTTTTTTAAAACCAATTATGGTAACCTAGTTATTTAGTTGTTTCATCTATAAGAGCATCTCCAAAAAGACTCTATTATAGAGTTTTGCAAACTCTATATTTGAAGTTTAAATGTGTTTTTCTCCAAAAGCAAAATTTCAAATTTAACTCCCAAATTATTTAGAATTTACACTATACTCCTTATATTTGTCATAATTAATATAAATCCATAAAATTTTTGTAGATAAATAGCACATATATAAAATATTATAGTAATATTAATTAATAAAATATTACACTAAAATATAAAATTATAAATAGAAATACATAATTAAATATTAAACTACAAGAAAAATACCACATTATTACATAAAATTATTTTAAAATGCTCCATTTTCGGTTATACAAAATTTGTTTGGAAAATATTTTAAAAGTTCTGAAGAAAATTTACTAGACTATTAGTGTTGATGTAATATTTAAATTTGTGTAATAATTATGTCTTCATGTATATATCTTCTTAAAAAAAATTATTAAGTTTCTTTTGTAATATTCTTGTTGTCTAATTCTACTTTTAAAATATTATAAATCTTATTTTGATTTAAAAAAACTTCTATATGTAAGATTTTAATTTATAGAAATAAATTTGAAATATTTAAAGTATACAAAAGTTTTAAAGATTAAAATTATGGATGAGAAAATACTTAAGAATCATAAATGTGATGTATAATTAATTATAAGGACCAAAATGAAAATAAAAGGATGAAACTTCAAATTTAGAGTTTTAAGAAGTGAAACTTCAAATATTTAAAAACTCTATATTTGAAGTTTTGAAATTTTTTTTTGGAGAGCAAAAAACTCTATATTTGAAGTTATAGAGTTTCTTTTGGAGATAGTGAACGCCATATATATCAATATAAAATATTTCTCATTATTTGCAAATAAGAATTAAGAAAGACTCCTGATATATATGTGTATATATATAACCTGCACTAAAGTTGGTAATCCTAAATTCGATACAAATTTATATCGGAATAGATAGCCGCTTAGTTACTGAGTCCACCATTAATGGAAATATAAATTCCATACAAAATTATAGTAGCCTAATGAAAACAATATATGAATGGTGATCAAAAGAACGATAAAGAATAATACATTCTTTAATGTTCCTAAAAAAATCACTATTCATAAGGAATAATTTTTTCTTCTCATTCGTCACTACTTCTTTTTTTTTTTGCAGAGAAATAAAGAACAAAATTATTTTTTGTCAAATTTGAGATGGAACAACCATTTTTTTTTGTTTCTGTAGTTTTATTCCTTTATGTTCATTTCGTATTTGTTCCTCTTGTTTCCATAATGGTCACCGGTCCTCTTGTTTCTAGAATTGTCACCGGTCGGACCATATTTATTTAAATTGTTTTTTCATACGTCAGGTAATTTGTGAAAACAACGATATATTTACAATGATTATAATAATTAATGAAGGTTCAAGGAAATCAGACAAATTCATCAATCAGACAAGATATGGGTCCAAGCCAAAAATCATTATATGAAACATACTCTAAGAAACAAAGTCTTAAATATAAATACAAAATAACAAAAATAAAAATCCAAATGTAAATCTTAATAAACACAATCCTCTCTCTATCCTCTCCAACAGTGTGTGTAATGATGGAACAGTGCAATGAGCTTTATAAGCAGAGGCAATATAGGCATCAAAGCCCCATAACTTGCTCCAAACTCTCAAGTGTATGAGAGAGAAAGGTTAATGATTCGAAATAGATAAGAGTGAACTAGAGTGAGAAAGAGAGAGACCCAAGAAAAAGCTTTCATCATAATATATAACATAAGCGAACTTTGAAGTGTCTAAGAAAAAGTTTTGAAAAGCTTTTGATGCAGAAAGCTTAAAAGAACTTTTCTCCCCTATCTCTTCCTCTCTCTTTATTACTCCTTACTCTTATTTGTAAAAGCTGAACCTCCCACTATCTTCAAAATCCCTTCTTATTCTTATTTTTGTTTTTGTCTCTGGGTCTTGTTTCATCAAATCAATCTCTACAATCCAAATACAATAAAGTCAAAAAGAAAGAGAGAAAGAAAAGAAGCGACTGATGAAAACAGATCAAGGAGCAGTGGTGATGTTGGATGATGCTGCTTCCAAGAAGAACACTACTAACACACGTTGTGTGGTTTTTTCTTCTTCTGATATTTTACTCCCTTCTTCAGAAAATGGGGTCACCACCACAAAGACATCCACCCAAAAGAGGAAAAGAAGACCTGCAGGAACACCAGGTAATAATGAAGTCGCACTATAAATTTAGTTTTAAGTTTCAATCTTTTCTGAATTTATTTCTTTATGTCCAAATTCACTCATGGGCATCATTGGTACTTTTATCTGGTTTTCTCTTAAACTCCACCAAAACACACATTTTGTTAATGTTTAACCAAATACATTCTTTTGATGGTTAGAATTTAAGTTAAACCCCATTAAAAGTTTTTGTTTAATCAAAGATATGTTTTGTGATGGGTTTTATTTTAAAGTTTCATTATGTTTCATATTACCAATTTCAAATTTATGGGGGTATTAATGGGCTCTTAAACCCCCTAATTTAAACTATTTAAAATAAAAAGTGAAAAATCTCAAAGTATTAATGTTTTAATAGGTTTTGTTTCTTCTCTTTAGATCCAGATGCAGAAGTTGTGTCACTATCACCAAGAACTCTTCTTGAATCAGACAGATACATATGTGAGATCTGTAACCAAGGGTTTCAAAGAGATCAAAATCTCCAGATGCATCGAAGACGTCACAAGGTTCCATGGAAGCTTCTGAGGAGAGACAACAACATAGAGGTGAAGAAACGAGTCTATGTTTGCCCTGAACCCACTTGTCTTCACCATGATCCTTGTCATGCTCTTGGAGATCTTGTCGGGATAAAAAAACATTTCAGACGAAAACACAGCAACCATAAGCAATGGGTTTGTGAGAAATGCTCTAAAGGTTATGCTGTTCAATCAGATTACAAAGCTCATCTCAAAACTTGTGGCACTAGAGGCCATTCTTGTGACTGTGGTCGCGTCTTCTCCAGGTAAACTTCTTGTTCTTCTCACTATAATTCGATTTTTAATCAGAAAATATTCCAACTTTTTGAATTTTGGACCGTTTTTATCAGTTATTGGTATTATACAATTATTCATGAAAGATGCCAACTTTTGGACAAATTTGATAAAAAAATTTTGCTTAATATACAAGAAACTGGATTTGATAAATTATGTCTTTTTTTTGGAAAAAAATAAAATTGCTCTAGCGACCCAAAACCAAGATTCATATTTGTGGACTAAATAGCCTTGTTTGATTTGACCATCTCTCAAGAATTTTACTAACTATGTGTATTGATATGTATGCAATCAGTCTCTTAAGATTTCTATTTGACTGTTTTGTTTGGTTTATGACATGAAAAGAAATTTAATTATTTATTGACCGGAAAAAGAAACTTATAATAAATTAGGTTAATGACATTGACTCCCATTCTCTATAGAAATTGCATACTTTAAGCTTTTTAGTGGACTTAAACTCGTGTTAATATAGGATTTAGGCTATAGAGCATGTTTAATGGGGGTTCTTATAGTGGGGTTCTTACCGGAATATAAGAATCCGTCTCTTAACTTTTAACTAAAAAAGCTAAGAACCGGTTCTTAAATACTCTTAAATAATATCTAAGAACCGGTTCTTACCTTTTTTTTAGTTAAAAGTTAAGAGACGGATTCTTATATTCCGCTAAGAACCCCCACCCTAAAAACCCCCATTAAACATGATCATAAGCCTAAACAGGGGAACTCATTATTAAATTATAGGTTTGCCAATATATAATCACTTTGACAGTTCATAACCCTAATATCTTATGAAATCATTTAATAAGTTTCTTTTCTTTTATTTTAGGGTGGAGAGTTTTATTGAACATCAAGATAACTGTTCCGTACGGAATGTTCACCATGAACCGCCGCCACCGCCACAAACCGCCGCCATTATCACGGCCTGCTCCTCTAGAACCGCCTCAACTGCAAGCACTCCATCTAGCGAAACGAATTACGGTGGTGCGGTTACGGCTGCGACTCCTCTACCTCTAGAAGGACGTCCAATTCATATCAGAAGCTCATCTTTAACGCCTTTAGTTCTCAACAACTCATCAAATCTCAACCTCGAACTTCAGCTCCTTCCATTGACGCCAAATCTAAACCCTAATCAAGAATACCAACAACACAAAGTTAAAGAACCATCTCTTCATCATCATCATCATAATCATGATACCACAAACTTAAACCTCTCCATTGCTCCATCATCATCATCATATCATCATTACAACAACTTTGATCGCATAAAAGAACTAATGGCGAGTGAACAGATCATGAAGGAGAAAGCTTATGCGGAGGAAGCTAAAAGAGAAGCAAAGATACAACGAGAGATAGCGGAAAATGAGTTTGCGAATGCGAAGAAGATAAGGCAGCAAGCACAAACTGAGCTTAAGAGAGCTAAGCTTTTAAAGGAACAATCTATGAAGAAGATAAGCTCAACGATTATGCAAGTTACTTGTCAAACTTGTAAAGGACAGTTTCAAGCGACGGAAGAGACATCTCTTGTGGTGAGTTACATGTCGTCAGCGAATACGGACGGAGAGGGATCATAGAGTTTGAAAAGGGTTTTTATATATCGAAACTAAGAAAAACTAAACATTTTATCTGATATTTTTGTTTATTAAATTACGTGGTTTTCCTAGTATTCCTCTTACCATATTTTTACGTGATGGTTAAACATTGTAATCGCTACAAAATAAAAATTCCATGTCTCATAGAACCGTTTGCAGTATCATTTTAATTACCATTTACCATTTTAAGACTTTTTAACTGGCTATTTGTATAAATAACGTGGTTTTTAGCCTACGTCCACATATGAAAACTTGGTCAAATCTATAACTTTCGTGTATATTGAGTTATTTGTGCTTGTATGTCTACAATATTTTTCGTGAAGCTTAAACTGAGATAGTTCAAACATTTTACTGATGAAAGCAATCAAAGTAACAGGCTCCTTGACAAAAAAAAAAGTAACAGGCTAATAAAATCTATATGTAGCCAATAATTTATTGTTAGGTTTGGAAAAGGTTTTCACTTAAATTCTAAATTAAATACAAAATGTGTAAGCTAATTGCTTGGCATGAGTTTATATATACTGAGAGATGGAAAAAGTATTATGATGTCGTTTAAGGTCCGTGACCGTTACACTCATCGAGGTGCATAAACAAACATCGTTTCATCATTCGTTAGATTCGGACAAAAAGTGTTGATCTAATCATCTAATTCATGATAAAACAGTCCGACCTATTTTCGCTTATTGTTATTACACATTTTAGCAAATTTTCTATCTACTCATTTTCTTACAAATATACTCATTTATTGTCTCTTATTTTTCCACATATATTCCTAAAAATTCATTTCAGTTCAAATAAGAAAAAAATAAATAAAATAGGTTATTGTTATAAAAATAATGGAAAAATCTATCTATATTCATAACATAGAAGGTTCCTTATATAGGAGATTACACCGTCATAGATAAATGAAAAGATTACAAATCATAATCTTTTGATTATGAGTCATCCACAATCTGGTTCATAACACTCCCGCTTGGATGCCATAACCATTTAGAGCTTGTAATGTGCTTTAATGTTGTCTCATTAAAACCTTACCAGGAAAGCCCGATCGAGACAAAACTATGGTGAAGGAAAAAGAGTACAACACACATTATTCCCCCTGATTTGGACATTACTAAAGGTCCCTTGGACCTCTCCAATTTTATGCAATCTGTGGGTGATGAAGATCTTAGGCAGAATATGCTTCGTCCTCGAACATGATAGTTGGTTCTTCTTTACCATCGGCCATGCCACAATCTGATCGAACATATTGAGTCATCGACCTCAAATACACACACACGAAATCTTGGATGATGTTGCTGTAATATGCGTGTACCACCATGTGTAAAACATAACATGTCTCAAAAACAAATCAACAAAACTAAATAACCCCTCTTTGGGCTGGTTAGTATAAAATAAACCAAAATCAAAGGCTTCTTCATCGTCCTTCTTATGGACCAAACAGATCAATATCTAAAACAAGACTTCTGCATCATCCATCTCAGGACTAAATGGACTTCTTTATCGTCCACCTTTGGACTGAATGGATCAGTGTCCAAAACAAGTGATCTCACGCCCATGTACTAGATAATGGGTGAGACGGGTCCATATTAAATCTCTCGAGTACCTTTTTTTGTATATACTATTTGATGCAAAAGGATTTCATTGTTAATGTACTCAAGCTGTAATCCCAAACAAAACTTTATTTTCCAAGATCTTTCATCTCAAACTCTTTCTTGAAATATTCAACTGTTTGGAAAATTGTATCCAGAGGTTCCTAGGATATTCAGATCATATACTTTGATGATTATCAATATTGTTCTCGAGAACTTGCTGTACTTTTAGCTCAATACCCTCTAGTACTTTCATTATCCAGTGGACCATATAAATATGCAGTCACTACATCAACTTGCTGCAAGTCTAATTTTCTCTCTTATATAGCCAGACTTATGAGAAATCTAAAAGTAGTTGCATCCACCACATGGGAGTATGTCTCCTCATAATCTATTATTGGTGTTTGTGAGAATCCTTGTGCAACATCAGCTTTATATCTCACGATTTCTATTCCTTACAAGACCCATTTATATCCACTGGTTTTAACATCATATGGCGTCTTAATCATATGGCCAAATACGCATTTCTTCCTTAAACTATTTAACCCCACGTTTCCATTCAATCCAATCTGTTATATGAGTGCGCACTCTTATATTGACGTGGGTTCATAATCCTCGCTTATATTCATAAATTCAAGTGCTAGCTTGTAAGCAAATAAATCATCTTATGTCGACATTCCTTATTGGTTCCATTATGTTACAGACATGATATAATCGATTGAGATTCATTATTATCATGACCTTTAATACTTTGCAGCTTGGCGTCCCAAGCTACATTGTTTGGTACCTGTACTTTAGAGCCGGCCGGCCTTATCTCCATATCTGGGATGGTTTCTTTAGTAACCTCGGATTTGGATTTTGATTATCATTCTCTGCACTTTTCTTTTGTTTCCGAGGATTCTTATCTTTTGGAACCTATTGGTCTACCACGTTTCATACGTTGTCTAGACTCTGTAGCAACTTGACTGTGTCTCTTCTTGGACATCAAATTTGTTGGTGCTTTACAAGCTGGTTTATATATGACTTAGTCATTCTTTTTCGGGTCAGCAAATGTGTATGTCATTTGATTAGCTAGCTTTGTAAATGTATAATCTTTGGATGTCTATTTCACATTCTTTAGTCCGAGGATCTTGCCAAGACATTGATGGTTGATTTCATTCTATTTCTTTTACCATTCTTTTACCTGCTTTATTATTTTTCTCCTCCTGGTCTTAAAATAATTCGTGTACCTGGCCTCAAATATAATCACCCATAGTTGGCTCAAAATACTTTATTATTGTGGGAGAATCATATCCAACATATATCTTCATCCTCCTTTTGAGGTCCCATCTTAGTTCTCTGTGGTGGAGCAATTAGTACATAGACAGCACATCCTAATGTCTTATGATGGGGTATGTCTGGCTCTTGACCCGTTAATAATTATGATAGGGGATATCTATGCTCACTAAATGGTATGATGCGTATTAACTTCGGTGCATGTAAATTTCGTGGGGCCCAAGCTGTGAATGGGAGTTTTGACCTCATAAGTTATGGTCTATCAATCAGTTATTTGCGTTTTAAAAGATTTTGGCCAAGCCGTTCTTGGTACAGACATGTATCACAGAATTGTCCACACTTACCCCCCATGGACATACCATAATCATTTAAACGCTTGGAACATGTATTCACCAGTATTATCTAGACATATAGTCTTTATTTATGAAAAATGGGCTCGCATCCGTTTTACTGGTGATGGCCTAATGAGTTTCCCTTGTGTACATGCTACACACGTGAGATTCTTTGGGATAACTCTTCTTATTTTTTAATGTGTACCTTTTGAATATCAATTTTCGCATCATGTTTGGACCAGGATGGCCAATCCGGTTGTGCCATAAAGTGTATATTTTCGCAGGCTTTTAGCCTTCTATCATACTGATCTATGCATAGTCTAGGTCAGTAGAGAATGCAGATATAGTCTTTAGGACTTATTATGGTCTTGGGCGATTTTATACATATATCTGAAGGAACTCTTTGTTTCCTTCGCTCATTGTTTCAATATGGAAACCATTCATTCTTATATCTTTAAAACTCAATAGGCTGCTCTTGCTCTTAGAGCTGGGTGAATATAAGGCATCACTGATTTCTAGATGCATACCCTTAGGCAATAATATATTAGCCTAGCCATAGTCTTCTTTCAGACTGGCAATACCTTCTTTAGTACTTATATTGGCGTTTTTCAGTGTACTCATATAGAAAAATCATTCATTCATTTAATCTAAGCAGACAATGTAATAGAAATAAATTCAAGGAGATAAAAATCAGAGAAAGCATACATGCAAAGCAATCACACAAGTTTGATGTCGAAATCAGATTATCAACTTGATTCTTTTAGGCAATCATAAGTCTTATATTCCATAAGATCATCTTGATCATGTTCGAAATTATTTTCACCATCTTTATAGACCAAGTGGGTTTCAGGATTTTTCCCTTTCAGACTCTCTTTGATAGAGGTCACAAAAATGTTTGAGAGTCCTTCATATCTTAGCCCAATGGTTCCCCATTCCACATCTATGGCACACTGATTTGGTCGAGCTTTGTGGTTTAAAGGATATACCACGGCCACTGCCATAGTGATTCCCACGGCCAAATATGTTATAGTGGTCATGGCCGTGTGGTCTATCATTCTGGACGTAGTTACCTTTTTTTCTGCGGCCTTATTGGTATCAGGTAATGGGGTTAATCCAGGAGGTCTCAATTCATTGTTTCTCATCAGTAATCCATTATTTTGCCCAGCTAGCAATAGACTCATCCACGGACTTATAGTCCTGGATTCTGAGATTCCTCCAATCAAATAAGGTCTTTGGTAATAACACCGTTCTTTGGTGATCATATCTCGATTTTTTTTAACTCTGTCCAAAGGTTTAGAGGATTCTCTATAGTCAGATACTTATCTTTGAGACTCTTAATAAGATGATGGCTAATAATTAATATTGCCATGTATCAATCTTTCTCATTGGCATTATTGCCTTCTATGATACATTCACCAAGTCTTTTTGACTTTAGGATAATCTTTGTATCCAATGCCCACCGTAAATAATTATCTCCAGAGAGATTTAGGGCAGCAAAATCCAGGTTGATTTTCGACATCTCAAATCATATATCACTCAATATTTAGGTATAATTTTCATGCGGCCTTACTCTTAAAAACAATCAATTCGGATTTCAATCTTGTGAGGACAATGAGACTATCAATCTTAAATGCATTTAATCAATCAGTCAATTTCTAGCAAGTCTCAGCAATACTATTTCTATGTGCTCATAATATTATGGTTTATCAAGACTAGCAAAAACATATTCAATTAATCATGCAATTAGGGTTTAACAATCAATGAATTTTAGCAAGACTAGTAAAAAGATTTATTAATCACTCAATCAATTTCAAGGCTGATTTTAGCAATACTAGAATATAGATTTCAAGCATGAATTTCAATGAATCAGTTTCAAGGCTGATTTTAGCAATACTAGAATATAGATTTCAAGCATGAATTTCAATGAATCAGTTTCAAGGTTGATTGGTATTTAGCATAAACCATGTGTAAATAATTTATCTAGTATCCGAATTTATCAAACCTCAAAAACATATAATCAGATCAATCAATTTAATTGAACTTAGCATACAATCTTAAACCTCAAGACATTAGATTTTATCATGAATCTATCAACCTAGCATACGGATTCTCAATTCTCAAAGACATCCAAATCAGATCAATATAACCTATCATACGGATTATTTAGGGTTTCTATTTAAAACAGATCAGATTACAAAACTATCAATCCTAGCATATGATATTAAACCTCAAGAATCATGCAATCAGATCATTCGGATTTTAAACAAGTAAACCTCAATCAATCTATCAACCTATCGGATTATATAAGCAAAGCAAGCTAGCAACCTATCGGATTCAATCAATGTTTTAACAGGCTGGTCGGTTTAAACAATTTTAAATCAGATGAACAATTAACCAAGCATGATGAGAAAATAAATCTATCAATTTAACGGTCAAACAATTCTAGCAACATAGCATCAGATTCAATCAGATTTAAAACCTCAATGATCAAAACCGAAAACAGTTTTGATTTCAAAATATTCGATTAGGGTTTTAATATGTGATTTGATAATTATAGTATAATTAATTCTGATACTTATATTATTTAGGGTTTATAGATATAGGGTTAGGGTTTATCGGATTTTAACTTGTAAAAACCGATTTGGGGTTTTAATCATGTAGGAACATGATTTAGGGTTTGGGGTATCGAACTTTTAGAGCTTTGATTTACTCAATTAGGATTTTTGATCTATTACCCTATGGTTTTGATTCATAAAGATTAGGGTTTTAGGGTTTCATTCTTTATCAATCAATCCATGTTCGATTATGAGTTCTTAGGTTTTGAATTACCTTTTAACCTTAGATGATTGTTGAATCGGACCACCAAAGGAGTTGAGCCGCGAGCTGGACACGAACGGGACGCGAGCTGGAATGGATCGAGTCGCTTCTATCGGGTCGCGGACGTCCTTTGTTGCTTGATCGGGAACGCCTTAATCGTCGGACGCGAGCTGTTTGATGCTATCTCGAACAAGGAAGAGGTCGCGTGCTGGAGCTGCTCTCGGGTCGCGAACGTCTGAGCTAGGATCAGGAACGCCTTGGGCTGAAGCTGATCGGGGACGCGAGCTAGAACAGATGCGGGAACAAGAGACGCGGGAACAAGAGACACGATCGGGGTTTAGGGTTTGTCGGATCGCCGGCTAGGTTAGGGTTTTAGGGTTTTTCGATTTGGGTATTAGCTTAGGGATTTAGAGTTCCGTGCTGATAACGTGTTATAAAAGTAATGGAAAAATCTATCTATATTCATAACATAGAGGTTCCTTATATAAGAGATTACACCGTCATAGATAACTGAAAAGATTACAAATCATAATCTTTTGGTTATGAGCCATCCACAATCTGGTTCATAACAGTTATATATTTTTTTTGGAACAAAAACAGTATATGTACATATACATATAAGTATAGTGTTCATACAACACACGAAAAATACTAAAAATATAATCCACAACAGATTTTGTAGGATTATACACGGGAGTTTCTAAATATTTAGACTATAAAAACGTATACGTTTTATGCTATTATATATATATAGTCGTGTATTGTCTATCTATGGGTGATAGATCAAATTATTTGTTTTGTCATTAGTTGGTTTAAAAAGATTCAATTCATAGCCAATTCTACAACGCGGAAAAACATGATTGAGTGGAGTCAAACTCGGGTGGAAAAATCGTGACATTTAATATTCACTTTCTCACATTTGGAAGAGATCAATTAAATTGGTAAATCACTGCATTTATATATAGAAATTCAAAACTATATCTTAAAAGGTGCATGAGCGGAAACCCACACAAAAATTAGACATGTTTCAAGACCATTTGACTACTTGTAAATTGTAATACCTACATTTCAAATTTCTTAATTGATGCTCCTTCTATTTCAAACTAATCCATGTTTTAGGTTTTTCATAATTATTAAGAAAACATATCAAATTTTAATTACTAATGCATTATTTTCTGTTATCAACTATTTTTCACAACTTTTAACCAATAAAATCTTTATAAACACCATTATGTTTTTGAAGTTTACAATTTGTAATTAATTATGCATTGAAAATGTAAAACATATACTCCCTCCGTTTTTTAATATAAATCGTTTTAGAGAATTTTTATGTTCCAAATTATATGACGTTTTCGGTTTTCTATATAAAATTTATTAACACTTAATGTTATATGACCAATGATAATATATCTTTTAACCAATAAAATCTTTATAAACATCATTATGTTAATGATGTTTTTGTTTAGAAATTATAAAAATTTAATGATTTCTTAATCTATGTGCACAATTCTAAAACGACTTATATTAAAAACGGAGAGAGTATCTATTTGAAACAATTTTTTTCTAAAATATGGATCTTTTTTGAACGGAGAGAGTACCTTACCGTGATGATTCATATTTGCAACCAAACATTTATAGATTGGACAGGTCTATGATGTATAAACAAGCATATTAAATGAATGTCGATACGTGAAAAGAGAATTAAAGAGGTTGGTTGAAGCAAGTCTATATATAAAAATAACAAAAAAGTACAAAATATCAAAAGAAGACGATCATTTGCGTATGAGATGAAACACTACAGAAATGTAAAATCTGAGGTGGGTTAGGTTTTTGTATCTTTTGGGACCAACTTTGATGCAGAATTAGGAGGATTTTTTTTTTCAGAAACAGCAGAATTAGGAGGATATAAAGACTTTTTTTACTGAGCACTTGGAGAAATAAATGAGAAACGACATGAATGTATGTCTGAGAAAACCAAGGAAGTGGGTTAAGTAAATAAGAGAGTGACAAATACCTGCTCGTTTCTCCGTTCTAACTCTAAGGCACTGAAAATCATGGCGTTTATTTCCTCTTTGAATTTAAAGTGCAATCAATTGCATTGAAAGCGACTATTTCTGCTTTCATCATTTGTGTCAACACGCAGGGAGGTTTACAGGTTCTGCAGCTATGTTTGTCACATATAGAAGGTAGAGAGAGACAGAGAGAGGAAATTAGGCTTTCTCTATACCAATGGCCAAACACATGTTGCATACTTGCATGAATATATATAAAACTCGTTAATTTGAAACAATGCATGTAATAATGTCTAACCATGTGTATCAAATGATGGATTCACTTTCGAAGATTTATTTAACACGGTTCTTTTTTGTCAATAAATACATATGTATGTGTAGCTATTCATTATAGATACAGTAGAACATCTATAAATTAATACTCGATAAATTAATAATCTCTATAAATTAATAAATTTTTGTAGTCCCAAATTGGATCGGTTCAAAATTTGACACAAATCGATAAAATAATAAGATAATAATATTTTAGAAAATTATATGTAAATATATGGTCCCATTAAAATTATAAATTAATAATTTATATGTATACATACTTTATATAAGTAAGAACCTATCATTATATTGTTTGTTTTATATTCACAATGAAATTATCTTTATATTTTTTTAACATTTAATATATTTTTGATAAGATTTAGTAATATTATATCTAAAACCACATTTAAGTTCTATGCAATATATATTATATACACGAAATAATATAATAAAATTAACATAAATGTCAAATTTAAAAAAATAACAATTAATTTTTATACACTAAAATTAAATATTTTTCTTATCTTAAAATAAATATATCTTAAAATAATAAATCTAAATAAGGAAAATTTTGTAAATTAATATCTCTATAAATTAATAAAATTTCAAAGTCCCAACGTTATTAATTTATAGATGTTTTACTGTATATACATGTATATATATGCATGTAATTAGCGGCTTTGAGATTTATAAATTATAATTGCATTCACCAAAAATAGGGACCTATGAATAGAACTGGATTGTCTATAATACTAAGTTGGTGCTGGAGTTATAAATCGAATGAAAATAAAAAGGAAGAACAATGGAACGCTCAACATGAAAAGAGTTTAGCTTTTTATCTCTTAAGATATGCATTTTTTTAAAGGAGCATGTCTGCATGTGCATATTTGCTTCTACTCCCCCAACTTTCAAATGCTTATCTTTCTCAATCCTAGAGACCTGTTGTTATTGTAGCCACTTCTCTACTACTCCACGAGAATTATCTCATAATTTGTCCCCAAAAACTTCAACTATCTTATAACCCTAAAATCCAATTCGTATAAAATACCTAATATCAATTTATACCATAGCGATGACAAAAAAACAATTTATACCATAGCTACTTTGTCAATGATATCAAAAACAAAAGCTTATATGAATATTTAGTTGTTAGATTTGGTTATACCAAAGCTAATATTAAAGTCTGCCAATATTAGTTGTTGGATTTAGAAGTGGCTTAGCATGAAAATCTCCGATCACATGGAATTGTCTCATACTTCCCACAAAGAAACAACCATATACTTAACTTTCACGTCATGACAAATATACCCTCACTTCCTTGATGGGATTCATGAGTCGACGACATCCTTATCATGTTACCCATGGGTAGTTCTGTCATAAGAATGTTTAATCACTACCTTGTTCCAAAATCATTTCGCTTTGCTTTGTTGTTTTTATGGGTAAGAAAAACAGAAGTATAAGGTTCAATTAATTTTGTTATATTTACAGAAGTTTGAAATGGACTTTTCAAGGGTCATAATTCAAATCATGTAGTATTTAAAATGTCAATCCATTTTTAAGTATTTTGATGCAAAGAGAATGCAGGTTCAAACTTAATCTAAATGCATTCAGTTCGATGAAGTGGTTTGATTAAACTAACAAGGTTCTAACACAACTAAACAACAACTTGCAATCAAATGGATAAAAGAGGAATCATGGGCATAAGATTTTTATTTCAGATGACTAAGATTAAATCTAAAATGACAAGGTTTCAATCAACACATTTTCCTAAGTCTAGATAGCAATTCTAAACAAGTTCTTTCTCAAGACAAATGCTCATTTACTTCTATTGATCAAACATCAAATCTCTTTGGTTTGTGTCAATAAAGCAATCATTAGGAACAGATCATTCAACTATCTAAACTCCCCTAACATCAAATCTCTTTGGTAGGGTAAGTTTAGAGCTTGTTGAGTTGGCTCAGACATTTCATCGAACACCTTTCGGGCAATGAAATGTCTAGAGTTCTAAACTAGAATGGCCAACTCTAGATAGCATTAAGATCACTTAATCAAGCAAAGAAACATATTAATCTATTCTAAACATTCTAGATCATCACTTAATCATCCTAACCATCCTAACCCATGAATCCAAAGATGACTACTCACTCATTGTCATGGTAGACACTAAATCATTATTTGATCCAAGTCTAAACATGATTAATGATCAAAGTAATCAAGCAAAGATAAGAAATTATGATCAAGATTAGATCTTTCACCCAAAAGTGGCTTTTGATTAGATAGAAAACAAGATAAAATTAACTTTGGGGTTACAAGAGTATTTATATGATCCTTGGAAAATCTAATAGCTTCCTTTAAAAAGTGTAAAATACCCTTAAAAAGTGTCTAAAATCGACCAAGGAAATATGCGGAGCTAGTTGGTGAAGTCGCTGCGAGAGGTCGCTCCAGCAGCTTGCCTGTTAGGTTTGGGAACCCGAGCTAGGGTCGCTCGTCGCTCCAGTTGGTGGCTTAGACCTTGCTTCAGTCTTCGAACCCGAGCGGCTGCGACACCCAGCTCCGGCTTGGTCGCTCTACTTCCCACGTTTGAGCCGAGCGGGTGAGCAGGGTCGCTTCAGCTTGGTCGCTCTACACTTCACTCGTCTAGAGCGGGTGCATCAAGTTGCTCCAGCACCTCGCTTCAATTCTCATTTTGCCAAGATGATCAATTTAAGCTCCCTAAGAGCCCAAATATTTCCATATATCTCCAAGAACCACAAAGGATGCTCCAACACCTAATAAAGACTTATGTATGCAATATGGAACCTAAAGGATGCCTAGATTTAATCTAAACCATCAAAATGTCAAGAATAAATGACTAAAACAATGCAAATATGCAAGATATCAAAGTTCGATCATGACATTTTGGTTTTTGGTTACGTTCAACTTCAAGCAATAAGTCACATAGTCCATATTTAAAAATACACTAGATTCTTATCCGCGCACCCGCGCGGATATATTAGAAATTTTATTGTTTAAAATTTATCATATATTATTGATTGTATATATTTTTACCACCTACCAATATTTATGATTTCGTTTAATATGCATGAATTTTATCAATTGTTTTAAATGTCAATTATTTTAAACGTTTATATATTTTTGAGGAAAGTACAAAAAAGAAGGAAATCCTAGCTAATTAATTGTTAAATGTTATTAACACATCTTTCACGTATATTATAGTTAGCAGGGGCATTGTCTCCGCGCAAGCACGGGGTTGTGGATATAGTTCTTGTTTCATCTCAATATTTGTTAGGATTATTGTAGCTGTGAATTTTTGCGTTTTGGGTTGATCATTGTTTTTCAAGTTTTTTATTGTTATAGGATTAGAGTTGTGATGATGAACTGCGTATGCACTGTTCTCCACTCATGATGGACTAAACTGTGTTAGTAATGTTATTGATATAGTTTGTGGTGTTGTTTGCTGTGTCACTAAGACTTATTGTTTGTTTGTCTTTTTAATTTGTTACTTATACTGTTGAGATTACATAAATTATATTAAGGTTGTTGAGAGTACCTTTTGTTTCTGAATATTTTTTCTCCAGTTTAGTTGTGTAAGTTGTGTGTATTAAGTAATAATATTTTTTAATTCTTATTATGTTGGTTATAGGTTTTTATTTTATTTTTAAACTTGTTGCTTTTACCAGACATTTAAAACAAATACATGAAGACCTGTAGAAATAACTATAAAATAAGTGACAATTAGTATTTCGGCCTTAATGAATTTTAAACGAATATATTTATTTCTCATAAGAAAACAATAGCATTGGCATGTTGACATTAAACATGTAAACAAAAATCATTGTTAGTTGTATTTATCAGAGTTTGTAAGTTACTCTGCTTTTTTGTTTAGGTAATTTCCAAGGTTTTGAAAACCAGACCGGCCGGTCAAACCGGTCCGACCATGACTCGTTAAAAAAGCCGAGTTCGGTTCGGTTTAAAACCCGGATTTGAGAAAAACCGGTGAAAAGACTAAACCGGTAAAACCGGTGACCCGGTTCAACTTCAAAACCCGGTTCTACAGAAATCATCATATAATTAATGTATTTTCAGTTGTTATTAAAATATAATATTTCATAATTAATGTTTAACTTTTACTATTTAATTAGTTTTCTCTTGATTCTATTTTTAAGAAAAACGTTTAAAAAATCTCTTTTTGACTCTCATATTTTATTCTCATTTTTCTATATCCATAAAATTTAAGACTTTTAGTTGTAAAAATAAATAAATATGTAATTTGAACAGTCATTCATTTATTTATTTTATCCATTTTAGTTGATATAGTATTCGATTGTATATATAACTAAACTTATGGTTATTGTTTATTATCTAGTTAATAAAAGAGAACATAGAACATATTATATGTATAACTACATTTTAGATCTATATAGTGTAAATATATGATTATTTAGATTTATTTATTTTTAAATAGAAAACCCGGTTGAACCGGTCTGACCACTTAACCAGTAGCTTTACCGAGTCGGTATTCGGTCCGGTTTTAAAAACATTGGTAATTTCACTAATCTTGGTTGTCGTCTCCGTCTTCTTCGTAAGCATATGCGAAAGCAAGTTTGTAAATTGTTAAATAGTTGGCCGTGTAGTTTGTATTTGTTTAGCTGGCTCAATGTATGTGTCGTTGACTTTTAGTTGAGTTGATTGATTTGGTATATTTATTTTGAAGTTTATTTGTAAGATTAGACAAAAAGAGAGGTGATCATTAATGATTCGTCTTTTTTAGGATTCTAATTTTTGGTGTTTTGATTGTTAGGGTTATTGTGGTTTCTTTTAAGCTGTAAAATAAAGATTTATGTACAATTAGATTGATAAGTAAGGGATATAAATAGACCACAAATCTTGGGTAGGAAATATTTTTGATTATTGTTGTCAGCATAATATAGACAGTAATATAAAGGGAATTATGTGTTGATTGTTTCTTACGGTTCAATTAGGAGACGGATAACGACTCGAGTTGTTTCTTTGGTGAGGTCAGAGCCCTGGACAGAACGGATTTTCCCAACCACATCTGCGAGTTTAAATATCAGTTATGATATTGAAACATAATATAAACCAAGATGCAATATGATAATATACCTGGGAGTTCTAGGTTTGTGTTCGCAATCACTTGGAGATTGTCGAACAGTCTAATCTTGACTGGAGATTGATCTCAGGAGCACCTGTGATGACTTCATCAATAGTGGTTAGTGAGATGAAACGAAAGAGGAATGAATGATCAGTTATCTTGTACTTGCTTGAGCACCTAGTAACCGCAAAACAATCGACTTTCACAATGGAACCTGCTTTCAAAGATGGCATGTAATGATTAGCACGTCCGACGGGAGTAAACTCATGAATCATGGAATCTGCAAATAATATTATTCAACAAAGTATCAGAAAATCAATTAAAACATTTATGTTAAATAAGTGTGATAGATCGAAGATTAACTTATCTTTCCATCAAGGAAGAGAACCGTGATTCCCACAAACTCCTTGTCTTTCTTGAAGTTCAGGGAATCCCAGAAGCGTGGAAGCCAGAGGCTATGCTCTGACTACTACAACCAAGACGGAGAGACTCGAAGGTTGAGTGACGGATGCCGGGACATCGGTTTGACGAACTGGAGAGGCAGAGAGAAACATTCTCTAGAAGATGGTTAAATCTAAGAGGAATCAATGAGTTTTGTAGAGATGTAGATTGAGTTCATCAAAGATGAGAATCATATATATAGGATTTTGTAGAGGGGCTATAAATTAGGAACATTTATGATCAAGCAATTTAAGATGTGGACATGAAGAATTCACCGGTGAAAAATAGATTACTAACGGACACACGACGCAACTCTGCAACTCAGACTTGTTTGAGACAATGATGAAAAGAACCCAAACTCATGTTAAACGACAACAGTTTACAATATGAGAAAACTATAATTGTTGCAAACTTGATATTTTTTCATATAACGTGATGAGTCCCATTTTAAAATGAAACCCATAATACACTTGTAGGCCCGACTCTCAGAAGAAACCGAAGAAACAAGAGCTTCCGACCTTCATAAATATATATTAGGTTCGACCATCAATGTACAAAGTATTATTTAGCTTAGTGGTATAAATGTTGGTGTTTATATCTCAATAAGTTCGAGCCGTGGACTTGACATTTTCACATTTTTTAAAAGTGGAACCCACAAAACGCTGACGTGGCGCGATGAGGAGTTAGCAAAAACTTATCTATTATAATATAGATTAATAACCATTACTTTTAGTTTAAATAGCTTAACTTATTTGGTTAGTTGCAATTAAAATTTTAGATTTGTAACTTTATAAAGATTTAGGATGAGGATTGTGGTATAATTAAAAGAATATTCGTATAATTTGATTTTCATATATGGGCTTAGTTCCTTATAAATAAGTATGTGGAAAATGGTTTTAAAGAAAACTTGAGATAATGAAAAGATTGATACATTTCCAATTTACGTGATAATAGGGAAGAAATATTCGATGCATTAGTTAAATGCAGATTTTTATTTTGAAAGCTTGAAATTTTATTAGGAACTGTGATAGCTTAAAAATAGGAGAGTTCAAATTATTGTATTAAGTAAATCTATTTAGGATAGTTTAGTTATGTAGTTAAATGGTTATTTTACCCAAAAAAATGTAGTTAAATGACAAAAAATACCAATGGCATAAACTATAATATTTAAAAAGAACTAAGGGTTAATTCCAACTTGTACTTCAGATTAGATTCTTAAATAAAACATCATGAAATATGTTTTACGTCAAATAAGTAATATAAATTATTTAAGCAAAAAAAAAAGTAATATAAATTATGTATATTCGCTGGCCAAAATTGCAATATATTTATCTAACTATTATAAAAAGGAATCTGATGCGGTTTGTCTTTATTTGCTTAAATCATTTAAATATTACTACTATTTAGTGTCCCTCAATTATGTTTGATGGACCCTCTCCTGCGATATCTGTGTGTTTGCACTGAAACCTGAAGCATGTTTTTGGTATTTTTCACTTTTGTTCTTATATTTGCTCTAGTAAATTTGATTTTTTCCATTTGATTTTGTCATTTAATTCCAAATATATTTAAATCTTCCAAGATTCTCCGTCTTCCTTTGTATTTGTACTTAGATAATGTTTGCCCGTGTCGCAATTTGTTCTTTGTTGTTTTCCCACTTAGCCATTTTCCATTGTTTCCTCTAATAATTCAAATATCATATTAACATAAACCTTTTCAAACACTTAAAAAAAAAAAACCTTTTCAAACAAAACATGCAATACAGAAAATCATCTGCATGTCAAATCAAACCTATAAATTTATATGAATATTCAAACTGTTATGCTAGTTTCAGCAGTCTATAATCACTAGGAAAAATGATTGCTGACTATACGAAGTACTGGCCATCACATGGCTAACCATGCAAACTAAACTAATGTATACGTAGCTACACGAAGTATATGTTATGCATGGAAACATCCCTCAACTTAATGATGTTATGTAGTTAACATCATGAGTTTAATTTCATTCATACAAAAAGTGGTGTGGATGTCAGAGACCGTTTAAAGTTTTCGTTTTTATCAATTAAAATATGATGTACCTGATGGTAATTTAACTAAAATTAGATTTTGATCCGCGTTTGAAAAGTGTAAGAATACTTTTAACAAAATCTGATTTAAAAAATCAATATGTTATACAAAATTTTGATAAGTAGTGTTTTAACATTTTTATTTAGTGTATTTGAAAACTATATAATTATATTATTTTTATTTATATTAAATATGAAAGTTATATAAGATATTTTAATTTTGTTTTTAATTATTTTAATATGTTTTGTAATTAACTTTTTAATAAAATTACTGTAATTCATTTAATTAATTGTATAATATATACTTATTTGATCAATTTTTTATTATAAAGCTTAACTGATGTCAATTTAGTGACTCTAAATTTTTATTTGTTTAATATAAAATAAAAAAATTATTTTATTTATATTTTCATTAAAAATTGCATTCATTTAAACTTAGTAAAACTTTCATATTAGATTCTTATTCTTAGATTAGTTTTATTCTTAAAAGTATATAATTAATAATTATGTACGCGAGAATATGTTTGGTTTGAATTGACATACAATAAGTTTTAAACAAATAAAATTTTAAAGTCAATAAATTGACATCAAATAAGTTTTATAACTAAAAATTATCAAATAAGTATATATCACACAATTAATCAAATGAATTACGGAAATTTTGTTAAAAATTAATAAGAAAACAGATTAAAATAATTAAATAATATCTTATATAAATTTCATATTTAATATAAATAAAAGTAATACAATTATATTGTTTTCAAATACAGTAAAATAAAAATGTTAAAACACTTCATATAAAAATGTTAAAATATATTGATTTTGTATAAAAAATTCTTACGCTTTTAAAACGTGGATTAAAATCTTATTTTGGTTAAATTACGGTCGGGTAGTTCATATTTTAATTGGTGAAACGAGATATTTAAACGGTCTCTGACATTTACATCGGTTTTTAGATGAATGAAATTAAACTCGTGATGTTAGCTAAATAACATCATTAAGTTGAGGGATGTTGTCTTGCATAACATATACTCCGTGTAAATAGGTATACATTAATTTAGTTTACATGGTTAGCCATGTGATCGCCAATACTTCACGTAGTCAACGATCATTTTTCTTAATTACTAATATATGGGTATTATATATTCTATGATATTATTGTAAATGTAGTATTTGTTTACTTCCATTTAACTTATATATATTATATTCAAGTTACAGTTTCCCTTATTGTTATTGTACGAAATAATTTACGTTTAGTGATACGAACAAAATTTGTCTCCCACACAAATGAGATATATAAGGCCGTAAGAAAGTGTCAGGCACACAGGAAAGGAAACATGCATTCTGGCATTGTTATCTATAAGAAACAAAATACAAAATTGCCACATATAAAAACAAAACATCAAATATATTCTTTTGAGGATATTTTACCGAAATATAAGAGCAGGATTAAAGGGGTATGCAAGGTGGGTTTTTAAGGGGAAAAGGTGGTGTGGGCCCCACCAAAAGTGTTGAGACCGTGTCTTCTGTCCCGAAATAAGGGACGTTTTTTGTACTGTTTCGTGGGCCTCACTGACACGTGGCGGCCCGCGATTGATTCATTTTTTTTTTTTTTAAATCAGCAAAAAAAAAAGAAAAAAAAGAAACTCAAGTTGGTTATTTGGATCGAGGGTGCTCTAATGCTTTTGAGGATTTAGTATATTATGATTTATGATTTATCCATCATTTATCAATTACAGTGAGGACCTTGAGGGATGTTTTTCCCAGGGAAAGATTATAAAAAGGACGATATAAAGTAATAATTAACAGTAAAAAGGTCAAGTAAGACAAATTTATTTGAGTTGAGTTACAGAGGAAAGAGAAACTGTCTGAGTTGTATATCTGGAGTATATGCAGAGACAAATATACTCCGGGCTTGCAACATCTCTTTCTCAGTTTTGTAGCTTACCAAAGTACCCTTTAAAATGAGACCAATAGGGCTGTCAACTGGGGCTGTCAACCAACACCAAAAATGAATGTATCAGTTAGGGCATATATTTTTCTAGATCCAAAACACCAACACCCATATTTAATCCACACCCAATAACATCTAAACCCAACTTCATCCATCATCCAATTGGACAGCTCAAACCCGCCCAATTATAACTAAACCTGTTTAAACTCAAATCTAAGTCCAATTTTAATGTCTTTGAAAAATTATAAATATAAATGTGATGTAAAATAAATTCAATAGACTTCAATTTTTGATAACTGTGTTTTATGTAAAAAAAATTATAACTCTCTGTTTTAGTTAAAAAAAATTATAACTCTCTGTTTTATGTAAAAAAATTATAACTCTGTTTTATATAAGGAAAATACCCTAGGATAGCAATAAAAAGTTTATGTCATAAATATAGACTCTAAAGATCAAAATGACCAAAATATTTCATTAAAGAGGTAAATATACATTTATAAATTTTTTTAAGAGAAAAAGACAAAAATAGCACTAAATCAAGTTTTTGTTCCCAAACTAGCACTGGAGGTCAAAAGTCACAAAAATAGCACTTAATGTTTTATCAAAAGTCACAAACTTAGGGTTTAGAGTTAAAGGGTGGGGTTTAGGGTTTAGGGTTTAGGATTTAGGGTTTAGAGTTTAGGGTTTAGGGTTTAGAGTTTAGGGTTTAGGGTTTAGAGTTTAGGGTTTAGGGTTTAGGGTTTAGGGTTTAGGGTTTAGGGTTTAGGGTTTAGAGTTTAGGGTTTAGGGTTTAGAGTTGAGAAATGAAGTTTTGGGGATAAGATTTCAAATTTTGAAAAATAAAAAAAATTAAAATTTTCAAAAGATAAAACGTTATTTTGGTCATTTTAGTTTTTGAGTGTTATTTTTGTGATATAAACTTAGAAATGTGCTATTTTGGAGATTTGCCCTTTTTTAATTTTTAATTTTGTTTTTAAATTTTTTTATATATCTAGAGTATTAGAGTCTTTTTACTTATTAAATGAAACATTTTGGTCATTTTCCTTCTTGTGGTTTATTTTTGTGATCAAAACTTGAAAATAGTCTATTTAGGAGAATTACCCTTTATATAACGGAGAAATCTGGTTCAAGCCGGAGAAATCAAGTCACAAAATCGCAGATGAATCGTATAATTGATTTTTTAATTTTCCTCCACTATTAAAAAACCTTTTTTATGTAGTAGATTAATCCATTATGCAATTGGATTGACCCAACTTGTCCATGAACAAATTTGGTGTTCAGTCTGACTGGACCTTGAAATACATGGAATTACCCATTACCCATCCAACACAGTCTGGACTGGACCACACCCGTGGATACCCAACCAATTGAGAGCCCTACCCACCAATATGTCTTGTCACACGTGAATAGAGTAAGTTATTATTATAATTTATCTGTTTCTTTTATTTTGTAGTAAAATAATACGCATAGTTATACACTTATATGGTAACTATTGATGTCCGCAAAATCATCCGCTATACATTCTCACAGCAGAAAGACACTGCTGCTTCACCAAAACGAAATTAGAGATTTGTATGATTCGATCAACATCCAGTAATGTATTTTTAATATCCATGCTAGCTTTCAAATACTTTGATAAAAGTTGAGAGATTGGCAGTTAAGTATTTGTTGGGCTTGGAATATCAGAATATGTCCAAAGAAGCTTATGTCTAGCCAATGCTCATTCTCACTACTGACATGACTGATGACACCAAAGCTAAACTGAAAGAACCCCACTTCAGGGCAATTCGGCAAGTTTTTGTAGTCCAAGAGAGTGAGATTGTTTATTCGAGGACCATGATCTCAATCCTCTGAATCAGCTGACTCATGTTATCTATCTATCACTACCTGAGAGGAATGCTCGAGAAACAATTTAGAAATGATAACACATTAATTCTCTAAAAAATGATAACACATGATATATCTCGAAAATGAATCTCGAAATTTTGAAATTTTGTATAAACAAAGTGAATCTCGAATTGTGGTGGTATTATAACTGGGAAAAATTTATATTTCAAATTGGTCTTTTTCTGTCATAAGTTTCCTTCACGATTTTGTTCTAGTGCATATTTCGTTATGAATTAAATATATTTTTTTAAACCTATATAAACTTTTGAAATTGTGGATAATATATATTGGCTATAGTCAAGTGATTAATTATACGATATCGTTTAAAATGATGTCAGCTATTATTTTAAAAAGAATAAGATTTGGTCATTTCTGAAAATCAAACCAGCATAAAAAAATTCACACTAAAATATTTTAAAGACTCAATAAAAAACTAAAAATTATATTAATATTTTATATCGTTTGTGCCAATGAAAGTACCAGTTTTTCTCGTAGATAAATTTATTTATTTTCTTCCATTGAAACCTACAACTTCGAGTTCATAATTTGTATTCTTCCACTGAAAACTCAATTTCAGATATTTCAATAAAAAAATGTGTCCGAAAGAGAAGAAAGCATTCTATTTAACATAAACTATATGATACATTAAAATAATATTTTATTTTTATTACAACTAAAATGTTTGGTTAGTCTAGTAATTTAATTATTGTTGACTGAATTTTTTTTTTTTTTGAATTTGAGTGTCACCTGAGACAAAAAAAAAATTCAAAATACATTTTTATTATTTAAATTTTATTTTATACTATCGATTTGATTAAAGTGTTTTGTTGGCCAAGTAGTTTAGGTATATTGGTCTAAGGATTCTTTGGTGCGGAGTTTGATTTTCTTAAAAAGTTTGCTAACCACGTTGTTTTATATGGTGACACTGACACTACATTAGATGTAGAGTCAGCCCATTGACTATAGTCAATATACATTTAAACACAACTTCAAAATTTTATATAGTTTTTTTTTAATTTATTTCCAGTTCGTGATAAATATGCACTATTACAAAGTTCGCGAAAAAATGGACAACAAAAAAAGTTAGGTTTGAAATATACATGTTTTCCTATTGTGACTAGTTGTAGTTAAGTTTCTTTCTATTGTGTTTTTGGTTCAGTTTTTGTAGGGATTAGGTGGTGTTACAATATTATCTATCGTACTAGGATAAGACCCGCGCCTTGCGCGGAATTAAGTTATTATTTTTATTATATTTTGGAGAATGAAACAATAGTTTGGCTTCATTTGGATTAGGGGTGTTCAATCCAGATATCGGGTTGGTTTCGATTCGGTTCGGTTTTTTTCGGTATTTTGGTTAGTAAAATATAACTACTATTCTAAATCCATATTTACTTTGACTTTAGTCTTTCACATACTTTTGAAAGATTTCAACTGGACAACTAAATTGATCAGCCAATCTTGTTGCTTTAAATCATTAGTATATATATATATATATTATTTAGTTTGAATATTTATTAAATAAAAATTCATATGCGTTATATTTTATGATCATTTGTAACTTATTATAACAAAAAAAAATAATCTATTGATCACAAAATTTTCAGAGTGAGAATCTTCAAATTTCTAATAATATATAGACGTTTTGAAAAATTCAAAATATAACATATAAGAAAAAATATAAATGTTTTTATTATATATTTAATGTGATTTTTTAATATCTTTTAATACTATAAAATTAAAAAAAGAACTAAGATACCAAAATTGTTATCAAATATTTATTATTCATAATAATTAATTTTCATATATACGTTAATCATATTAGGTAATTTCGTAACTTCTAATTAAGGAAAGTGCAAAAACAATATTTGGTAGATTATTTATCAATTCGTATATTCGATAGTTAGTTTAATAAAAAATATAATGTAAGTTAAAATGGACCAACCTATTTTTTTAAGAATAGTATATTTTATATAGTCATTTATTAAATGAGAATTTATAATCATACACTTCTATGATCATTCATATCGTTTTATAACTGAATATTTAAATCATCGATAACAAAATTTTCAATGTGAAATCTTTAATAAGTTTATAATTTATAAATGTTTTTAAAAATTCATTGAAAGTTTTAATATTAAAATATTTATGTAATCTTATGGTATATAGTTTAATCTATATATATATATATATGTTTTATTATTAAATGATATTTTTTACTCATATGGTTTTAAAATCATGTGTATCTTCTTATAATATTAAATAAAAGTTCATATTAATACAATTTTATGATCATTTGTAACTTATTATGACAAAAAAAATAATCTATTGATCACAAAATTTTAAGAGTGGTGATCTTCAAATTTCTAATAATTTATAGACGTTTTTAAAAATTCAAAATATAACATATAAAAAAATATAAATGTTTTTTATTATGTATTTAATGTGATTTTTAATATCTTTTAATAATATAAAATTTTTAAAAAGAACTAACATACAAAAATTGTTATCAAATATTTATTATTCATAATAATTAATTTTCACATATATGTTAATCATATTAGGTAATTTCGTAGCTTTTATTTAAGGAAAGTGCAAAACATTTTTTGGTACGTTATTTATCAATTCGATAGTTAGTTTAATAAAAAGTGTAATATAAGTTAAGATGGACCAACCTATTTTTCTAAGAATAGTATATTTTATATAGTTATTTATTAAATAAGAATTTATAATCATACGGTTCTATGATCATTCATATCATTTTATAACAAAATATTTAAATCATCGATAACAAAATTTTCAATCTGAAATCTTTAATAACTTTATAATTTATAAATGTTCTTGAAAATTCATTGAAACTTTTAATATTAAAATATTTATGTAATCCTATGGTATATAGTGTTTAATCTATATATATATATATATATATATATATATTTATTTTATTATTAAATGATATTTTTTACTCATATGGTTTTAAAATCATGTGTATCTTCTTATAATAAAAATGTTAAACCATTGATCATTAATTTTTAACATAATAATTTTAATAGTTTTAGTCATTTATTTTCGTTTTTAAAAATTCAAAATATAACATATACGAAAAAATCTAAATTTTACTTTTATAGCTAATTTGATTGTTTAATTTATTTTAATAATATAAAATTAAACAAAAAATGATGTAGGAGATATAAATTGTTATCAAATCTTTATTATTAAAATCATTAATTGTCATATATATATATTAGTCATTTATGGTAATTCCGTAGGTTTGATTTAAGGAAAGAAAATAACATATCATATCATTATATCATATAGTTTGACCAACTTATGTATCTAACAACATATAAAAATCGAATGTGGACCTACTTATTTTTCAATTGAATGTAATTGACTACCTAATTGAGTGCCACCTATGCATTGGGACCTATTTTAATTAATACAAAATTGAGGTTACATCTTTTTAAATGTTTCTCAATTAATATATAGGGGATAGTCTGGAGCCCGTGGTGACTAGTCTTCATTTCACAGACTGAAGTTTTTCTATTAAACATATTAAATTTATTACCATTTTTGAATTTTTGATAGACGATACAAAAGAATCTAGGAACAGAGAAATTAAAATCGGTAAGCTAACTACAATCAAAATTAAATCCAAGAATAACAGTACTAGTAGAATGGAAGTAGCTAACCCGATGAGGAACAAACTAACCCCTTTAGACTCCAAAAGCGTTGAACCAACCACGGAAGAGACGTACCGCTGAATTTTTTTAGTTGTCACAAGCCCAGTGAAAAGGCCATTCCAAAACCATACCAGCACCTACAACGTTTTTTTGGCTACCACTGCTAATGCAAAAAAAACTGCAAATCAAAGCAAACAACAACAAATTAAAAACCCAACTAAATGCATAAGGAACAGAAGGCTCGACCCAGTGAAAAGTGAAAGACCCCAGATAAAGATACAATCGTGTGTTGCGATTGCACCAAATTATCCGGAATATTTGCAGCACGGATAGCGACTCCACACCACCGCATAAAAACCGTTCATTCGCTAAATCACTCGCTGATCACAAGAGCCGCTGCACCCAAAGCTTTCGAATGAAAATCTACTATCTGAAAAGAAAGGCCAACAAAACAACCACTGTCAAACAAGGTTCTTATTGCGCTGGGCGAGCACAAAACGGTGGAAAAGGAAACCATGAAAAAAACAGAACCGTCATAACGATCTAAAAAGATCTAGAGAACTATTAACCAATGAAACAAAATATGACTAGCATTGCGGTTGAAATGGAGACATTGTCAAGGAAAAAAACCAGTTACAAGATATTATTATTCTAAGGATTTTTAACGTTAAAACCCCTCAACTAATTTTGTTTTGGGTAAAAAACCCTCAAACTAAGTATTTAATAAAAAAACCCTTCAAACTAATGTTATTTAAATAATTAAACCCTACCAAATCATAATTACCATTATTACCGGTAAATTTTTAATTTAGGGGTTTCTACATTAAGTAAACATAGTTGAGGGGTTTTACCATTAAATTTTTTTAAAAAAAATCAAAATTTTATAATATTATTTAAAAATTAGTAACTTTTTTTTGACAACATAAGCGAGAACTAAGTAACTGGACCGCGCGATTCAAAAAGCCAAACCGAAAGTATTGAATCGACATATAACATAGCTGAAGGAGAACTCCTCGCACCACTTACAAGCTTGTCCACCATAGTATTTTGTGCTCTTGGAATATGTCTGATCCGGAAGTTATGGAAGAAAAGTCTTACTGCGTCTAAATTCTTTATATAATTTTTGTTATATTTCTCGGTTTTTAAATTTTTAATTTATACATATATAATGTTGATGTTAAAAACACATCAAACTCATATATTTATAAAAAAAAATTAAAAATGCTAATTTTAAAAATTTAAGTTACTAATTTTTAGATAATATTATAAAATTTTGATTTTTAATGGTAAAACCCCTCAACTATGTTTACTTAATGTAGAAACCCCTAAACTAAAGATTTAACGGTAGTATTGGTAATTATGACATGTTAGGGTTTACTTCATTAAATAAAATTAGTTTGGGGACTCTTACGTTAAATACTTAGTTTGAAGTTTTTTACCCAAAACAAACATAGTTGAGGGGTTTTAATGTTAAAAATCTTTATTCTAATTCTGTAAATCATTCATCTTGTTATAAAGCAACCAATTTTTTTACTTTAATTTAGACATTGTTTCAGCAGCGAATACTTGAAACTCAACTATCTTAATCAATCAAATTGACATGTTCGTTAATATTGGTGCTAAATCCTCATGGGGCTGAAGTATAAAAGCCATCATGGATCTGATGCTTCTAAGGAGTTCCTTTTGCTGTTTTCCATGAGTCCATGACCCAAGTATATGTATGTTGATGCTGCTTTAGCCCAACCCAACTTGTATCTAGCAAATATCATTTTCATTAGACCTTCTTTTTTTTTTTTTGTAAAAATCGACTCATTTCATTAATAAAGGGAATCCCAAAAACAAAGGTTGGATACAGAATAATATATAATTTTTTTTGTTAATCATTGATCCACACATACATTCTCACAAAATAAAATAAAACAGAACAAATTTATGAAAGACCAAGAAGAAGAAAAAAAACTGATCATCATGTTCATGTCTTTACGAGCTGTTACTGTGACTGTTATCTTCACTCCCACGAAGCTCCCTCAACAGAGCAACCACTTGTAACATATTAGGCCGCTTTGACGGAAAATCATCAACGCACCGTAAAGCTATCTCCAAATACCTCAACATTTCTTTCACAATCACTCCTCCATAACCTTCTCGAGTCTCCGAACCTTCTTTAGCACTCAGAAGGTCTTCATCAATCACATCCATATGCTTCCCTTCTCTCGCCTTCATCTTCGACCAACCGACCAAATTCGTATCACCAAACTCATCTTTATCGGTCGGTCTTTTCCCGCTCAATATCTCAAGCATCACTACTCCTATTGAGTACACATCACCTTTAGAAGTGCATCTAAAACTCTGGTAATACTCCGGTGGCACGTAACCTGGCGTGCCTGCCAAGGTACTCACACTCAAATGCGTGTCTAAGGCGCTGATCAGCCTCGCCATTCCAAAATCTGAAACCCTAGCTTCCATCTCGTGGTCGAGAAGCACGTTGCTTGATTTCATATCACGGTGGATTATATGAGGTATACAATTATGATGCAAAAAGCATAGTCCCTTGGCTGCTCCTTTCGCAATCTTTTTACGCTCTTCCCAACTCAAGATCCTTCTCTTTTCGCCCGTTCTTGGCCCGTGAAGCACCTCCTCGAGGCTACCGTATTGCATAAACTCGTACACGAGCAGTCTCTCTTCACCGATCTTACAGTATCCCAAGAGCGGTACGAGGTTTCGGTGTTTGATCTTCCCCAGGGTTTCCATCTCCGCCATAAACTCTCTATCTCCTTGACAACTTAACCTAATCAGTTTCTTGATTGCCACGGAAGTTCCATCTTTAAGCGTGGCCTTGAAAACCTCACCAAACCCGCCGTGTCCGATCATGCTCGCGGCCGAGAAGCCGTTAGTCGCCTCGATAAGCTGCGAAAACTTAAGCTTCCTCAGCTGTCTTTGAAACGTAGCGACGTTAATACTCAACGGCTCTTTCTCCTTCTCAATCTTCCAAGTTGTGGCCGAGTTTACGGCTTGCAAACTGTGAAGCATCTTCGCATCTTCCGCGTCTCGCTTCCTCGCACGAACCGCGATAGCCCAAACTATCAGAATACAAACCGACGCAGCGGAAATCAACACTCCAAGAACAATGCTGTTCGCCCAAGAAGCCGCCGTTGTTCCGTGCTTCGCACGTTTCTCTTCCTCCGGTCCCGCGGGGAGCTGATTGTTCCCGTTTTTACATTCCGGTAAAGGAACACCGCATAGTCCCGGATTATCCGCGTACTGGCTCGCCGGAAGCGTGCTAAGCTGCCCTCTCTGTGGGATCGGACCGGTTAACTCGTTGTTAGACAAGTCAATCTGCACCAAGAAAGACAAATTCGAGAAAGATTCAGGGATTTGACCCTGCAAGCGATTATCCGAGGCATCGAACACGCCGAGGTTCTTGAGCTGACCAATCGTGAAAGGAATCTCGCCGGAGAGTTGGTTATGAGAAAGCTCAAGGACTTGAAGAGCGATCATCTCTCCGATCTCATCAGGGATCTTCCCTCGGAGCTGGTTATAAGAGAGATCAAGATACTCAATGGTTTGGTATCTTGTGAAGAGACTCAAGATCGGACCTGAATACATTCTCGTGAAGTCACAGCTCTTAAGAGACGGAATCTGAAGAAGCCTCTCTGGTCTAATCCCTGAGAACTCTACCAAACCTCCAACACCTTTACATGAGTTCCCAACGTTTCTAACAAAGGCCATTGTGTTGCCTGAGAGTAAACCGGAAAGAGCTTTTGAACCGGGTTGACGACCTAACCGGGGAGGGATCTCTCCGGTTAAGTGGTTTGTGTTGAGATCAAGCCAGACAAGTGTTGTGCACTTCCCTAGCTCTGAAGGGATTTTTCCGGTGAAGTTGTTGTTTCCGAGCTGAAGAACAGCTAACCGGGAAAGGACCCCGAAGTCTCTAGGGACTTCTCCGGTTAACCGGTTGCTTGTAAAAGAGACCCATTCGACGTTGCTGCAGTTGAAAAACTCCGGTGGGATCTCTCCGGTGAGTTGATTGTTGTTGAGGATGAGATCTTTGAGGTTCTGTAATTTTCCGATCTCCGGCGGGATTTTTCCGGCGAGGTTGTTGTACCATGCGATGAACTGCTCGAGCTTCTGGAGGTCTCCGATCTCCGGCGGGATTGTTCCGTTGAGATAGTTGAGACTGAGATCAATCGTCCGAAGCTCCGAGCACTGAGATATCGCCGGAGGAATCTCTCCGGTGACGAGGTTATCCGGGATTCTTAGCTCCTCTAACGAACCTGCTCCGGGACATAAGTCCGGCGGAATCACGCCGGAGAATCGGTTCGAACTGAAGTCAACGATTCTGAGGCTCTTACAAGAAGAGAGTGTTGCCGGAAACTCGCCGGATATGAAGTTGTTGCTGAGAAGCAAGATTTGAAGAGATCCGAAGCTCCGGAGGATCTTGTCCGGGAATGGACCGGAGATGTTGTTGCTGGAGAGGTCAAGAGTCTGTAGCCAAGAACATGCAGACAAGGAATCAGGGATCACACCGGTGACGTTGTTGTAAGAAATCCTGAGGTTTTGTAACGACCCGCAAGCGTCTCCGATCTCCGGCGGGATCCAACCGGTGAGTCGGTTATGGGAAAGATCCAAACTTTGTAAGCTTTTTAGCTCGCCGAGGGACTTTGGAATCTGCCCGTCGAAGTTGTTGTGAGAAAGGTTCAAGCTTTTGAGGTTGGTGCAGTTGGTAAGCGAGACAGGGACGTAGCCGGAGATACTGTTACCGGATAAGTCGAGAGACGACAAGGAGGCGCAAGAGGAGAGAGGGATTGTTAAACCGGAGATTGAACCGGTTATGTTGTTGTAAGAAAGATCAAGGGTTTGGAGTTTCTTGCTTCCTAAGAAAAGATCTTCTGGTAACTTCCCGGTGAAGTTGTTGTAAGAGAGAGTGATGGAGATAAGGTTTGGGTATTTGGAGAAGAAGTTTTCAGGGAGGATTCCGATTAAACCGGAGGAGGAGAGTTCGAGGTTGGTTAAGCTCAAGGGAAGGAGAAGAAGAGAGGTTGAGTTTAGAACGAAGAAGTTCTCAGAGAGTTTAAGAACAGAGAGAGCATCAAGAGAGGTGAAAGCGTTGAAAGAAACGGTCCCGGAGAGACCACTACCGGAGAGGTTAATCTCGGAGACTCTTCCGGCGAGACAAGTGACGCCAGAGAATTGACAAGGGGACTTTCTAGGGGTCCAAGTTGAGAGAATGTTGTTTGGATCGTCTTGTATCATTGCTTTGAAGGAGAGGAGAGACACTGCATCGGTTTTGATAGAAGATTGGTCGGAGGAAGAAGATAGAGAGACATGTGTAAGGAGTAAGATGAAGGAGATTTGGATTTGGATCCAAACCCTGTTTGGTGGATTCGTCATTTGGAGTTTGAATGGAGAAGGAGAAGTAAGTGAAGAATGTTATAGATATAAAGACTTCTTTATCGAATAACATTTTTTAAAAACTTTATATCAATGTTAAAAGCAATGGAAGGGGTAGAAAAGGGAATTTTCAAAGAAAAGAAAAAGCTGCTTTTAATTTTAAATTTGTTTTATAATTGATGCTTATAATCTTTATATCAATTCTGAGAATGACTAACCTCTTTATCGAATAACGTTTTTTTACATGTGGTGTTTTTCTGAGAAAATTAGTTTAAGAAAAAATTAGCATATATTGACTTTAAAATAATACATTAGAAGATAAAATGTCATGTGTTAGGTTTGGAACGGTAACTTTGTTTCCTTAAAAATGCTTTGTTTTAGTTGTTAGTATTAGATTCTAGAGCTAGATGAATTTAAAATCGAAATTGATTTTTTATAAACACTATGAAAACTAGAGGCTCATGCTTTGTATTAAAGGTCCGCATTAGCCAAAAATAAATTGAAAATATGACCACTTGTTAGAAATATGAGAGAAGTGTTGTTGTGAAAGTTGTGTCTTTCTCATTAGCTCTCACTATCAATATATAGTGGAGGTTCCAAGGGTTTACAACAAAGGAGAGTATCTACACATTTATTACATATTGACCACAAATATCTAGACTTGGTCAAAGCTCATAAATGCTCCGGTTGAATGAGTCTTCATCTTGACTAGTCTTGGACGGATGAGACAAACCGGAGACGGGTGTAGACGGACCGGATAGTCGGGTCAGATGTAAACCTCCTTGATGGTTAATGGCAATCCACATATCCATATCATGGATTTATAACACTCCCCCTTGGATGCCATAACCATATCGGGCTTGTAATGTGCTAACGTTGCCTCATTAAAACCTCTCCCGGAAAACCCAAAACCCAATGTGGTAAAAAGGGAAACCAAGGACAGGAAAAAGAGTACAACACACATTACTCCCCCTGATTTGGACATCACTGAAGGTCCTTGAGTCTTCGCATGCCAATCTGCTGCGTAAGCTTCCTGAATGTGCTGGTGGGAAGTGACTTGGTGAAGAGGTCGGCTGAGTTCTCACTTGACCGGATTTGAGTGATGCTGACCTCCTTGGCTTTCTGCAACTCATGTGTGAAGAAGAACTTGGGTAGTATATGTTTGGTTCGGTCACCTTTGATATACCCATCTTTGAGTTGAGCAATGCAGGCTGCATTATCCTCATATATGATGGTCGGACCATTGTCCTCGACCATTCCACTATCTGATCGGATGTGTTGAGTCATAGACCTCAACCATACACACTCACGACTTGCCTCATGCATGGCTAAGATTTCTGAGTGATTTGATGATGTGGCTGCTATAGTTTGTTTCATGGAACGCCATGATATTGCAGTACCACCATGAGTGAACACATATCCGGTTTGGGACCGAGCATGGTGTGGATCAGATAAGTAGCCTGCATCAGCAAAGCCTACTAAACCATCTTTGGTTTCATTGGTATAAAATAGACCCAAATCCTTAGTTCCTTGAAGGTAACGTAGGATATGTTTAATTCCATTCCAGTGCCTCTGGGTCGGACATGAACTAAAACGGGCTAGGAGACTCACGGCAAAACATATATCTGGTCTAGTGTGGCTAGCCAAATACAGTAACGCTCCTATGGCACTGAGGTAAGGCACTTCTGGACCCAGGACATTTTCATTCTCGTCCTTAGGACGGAATGGGTCAGTGTCCACTCCAAGGGACCTCACGACCATTGGGCTGGTCAATGGGTGAGCCTGGTCCATGTTAAATCTCTTGAGTACTTTTTCAGTATATGCCTTTTGATGCACAAGGATTCCTCCTTTTATGTACTCAAGTTGTAACCCCAAACAGACTTTAGTTTTACCTAGGTCTTTCATTTCAAACTCTTTCTTGAGATATTCAACTGTTTGGGCGATTTCCCCAGGGGTTCCAATGATGTTCAAATCATCAACATACACTGCTATGATAACAAATCCATTGTTTGCAAACTTCTTTATAAAGATACATGGACTGATAGGGTCGTTCTTATAGCCAACTTTGGCAAGGTATTCGCTTAAGCGATTATACCACATTCGACCACTTTGCTTAAGTCCATATAAGGATTTGTTCAGCCTTATGCAGTGTTCTTCTCGAGAACCTTTATTAGCTTTGAGCTCAACACCCTCTGGTAATCTCATATATATTTCGTTATCCAGTGGACCATAAAGGTATGCGGTTACAACATCCATTAACCGCATATCCAAATTTTCTTTGATGGCCAGACTTATTAAAAATCAAAATGTAGTTGCATCCACCACAGGGGAGTATGTCTCCTCATAATCGATGCCTGGTATTTGTGAGAATCCTTGTGCAACAAGCCGTGCTTTGTATCTTACAATTTCACCATATTCATTTCTCTTCCTCACAAATACCCACTTATATCCCACTGGTTTAACATTATAAGGTGTCCGGATAATCGATCCAAAGACATTCCTTTTCTTAAAAGATTCTAACTCCACGTTTATGGCTTCTTTCCATTTGAGCCAATCTGATCTTTGAGTGCACTCTAGTATAGACGTGGGTTCATGATCCTCATCTAAGTCCATAACATCAAGCGCTACTTGGTATGCAAATATATCATTGATGTCGACATCTTTCCGGTTCCATCTTGTCCCAGACATTAAATAATTAATTGAGATCTCATCATTAGCACCTTCAGTACCATGAGGCTCGGCGTCCCGAGTCTCATTGGTTGGTACCTTAGGCATGGCCATTTCGGCCTTGTCTGGACAATCTATGACCTCAGTTTCTTTTGCACCTTTCTTTAGTTTCCGAGGTCTTTTATCTTTGGAACCAATTGGTCTACCACGCTTAAGACGTGCTTTAGACTCTGTAGCCACTTGATTGTGTCCATCTTGGACATCAATACTTATTGGTGCATTACAAGCTGGTATATAGGACTTAGTCACTCTTTTCGGGTCAGCAAAGGAATCAGGCAATTGATTAGCTAGCTTTTGCATATGAATTATTTTCTGGACCTCTAAATCACATGATTGAGTCCGAGGATCTTGCCATGATAAGGATGTTTGATTCCATACAATTTCTTTCCCCAGCTTGTTATTTTCTCCCCCTAATGTTGGGTACTCTGATTCATCAAAATGACAATCAGCATATCTGGCCTTAAATAAATCTCCAGTAGTAGGCTCAAGATATTTAATAATGGTTGGAGAATCAAAACCAACATATATTCCCATCCTCCTTTGAGGTCCCATTTTTGTTCTCTGTGGTGGTGCAATAGGGACGTACACAGAACATCCAAATGTTTTGATATGGGATACGTCTGGCTCATGACCCGAGAGTAATTGGGATGGAGAATATTTATGTTCACTGGATGGCCTTATGCGTATTAATTCAGCAGCATGTAATACCGCATGTCCCCAAGCTGATACTGGTAGCTTCGACCTCATGAGTAATGGTCGAGCAATCAACTGGATTCTTTTAATGAAGGATTCGGCCAATCCATTCTGTGTATGTACATGTGCCACGGAGTGTTCCACACTTACCCCCATGGACATACAGTAATCATTAAAAGCTTGGGAACTGAATTCACTTGCATTGTCAAGACGTATAGTCTTTAGTGGAAAATCTGGAAAATGGGCTCGCAGTCTTATGATCTGTGCCAATAGTCTTGCCAATGCTAAGTTTCTAGATGATAATAGACAAACATGCGACCATCTGGTCGATGCGTCAATGAGGACCATAAAATATCGAAATGTCCCACAAGGTGGGTGTATTGGTCCACATATATCACCATGTATTCTTTCCAGAAAGTTTAATGTTTCCTTACTCACTTTTCCAGGTGATGGCCTTATTATTAATTTTCCTTGTGAGCATGGAATACATGTAATGCTCATAGGGATAGTTATCCTATCTTTCAAGGAATGGCCAGTTGAGCTCGAGATTATTTTGCGCATCATGGATCTGCCAGGATGGCCAAGCCTTTCATGCCATTGTTTAAAGGCTTCTCTGAACTCATTAGGAATTGAAGTGTTAGCCTCACTCGATTTTATATTGGCACAATAGAGGCCTATTGATATAGCAGGGATAGTCTCTAGGACTTTCTTATGGCCTTGGGCATTTTCATAAATCAAGAGGAATTCTTTCTTTCCCTCGCCCCTAGTTTCAACATGTAGATCATTCATGCGAATGTCTTTGAAACTTAACAGATTTCTCTTTGATTTAGGAGAATATAATGCATTAGAATGCAAAGTCATAGAACATAGGAAAAAGACATGAAGCCAAATCAAGAATGCAAAGACAAAAGCAATATGATATCGAAATCTTCATATTCAGCCACTTGTAAGGAGGTCTGAAGTCTCAAAGTCCTCATGATCATCTTTGTCATGGGCTTGATCATCCTCATGATCCAGATCATTCTCATTATCATAATGGACCAAATTTGCCTCAAAGTTCTTGCCCTTTATGCTCTCCTGGTAGAGCTTAACAAGGTGTTGGGGAGTTTTGCATTTATTAGCCCAATGATTGGTCATCCCACAACGATGGCAAGCAGATTTGGTCGAGCTCGAGCCATGGGTTTTGAAGTCGGACTTATACCCACGGTTAGCTTGATGACCTCGGCTGTAGCCTCGGCCTCGGCTGCGACCAAGATGGTCTCGTGGTTGAAATCCACGGCCACGTGGTTGAAATCCACGGTTACGACCTTGCCATCTACCACGGCCTCTCATGCGACCATGGTATGACTCTCTTGGAGTCTCATCCTTTGGCTCTACGGCCGCATGTGCCTCAGGCAATGCTTTAGCACCAGGAGGCCTTAGCTCACTGTTCATCATGAGCAACTCATTGTTTTGCTCAGCTAGCAACAAACAAGAGATTAAGGCAGCATAAGTGGAGAAACCCTTCTCTCGGTACTGTTGCTGAAGCACAACATTGCTGGTGTGGAATGTGGAGAATGTTTTCTCCAACATATCAGCATCAGTAATAGTCTCACCACAAAGTTTCAACTTTGAGACTATTTTGAACAAAGCCGAGTTATACTCTTCCACAGACTTATAGTCTTGGATTCTCAGGTTTCTCCAATCATAAAGGGCTTTTGGCAATATCACAGTTTTCTGATGATTAAATCTGGTTTTCAACTCTGTCCAAAGTTCCAGAGGATTCTCAATTGTGAGATACTGGTCCTTGAGACCTTCAGCAAGGTGATGGCGAATGACAACAAGTGCCTTGTAATTATCCTTGTCTGATGGCTCAGTGCCTTCAGTGATAGTATCACCAAGGTTTCTGGACCTTAAGAGGATTTTGGTATCAAGCTCCCATTGGAGGTAATTATCTCCGGAGAGATTGAGGGAAGCATATTCAAGGTTGTTGATTTTCGACATCTGAATCAAATATCCATAAAGGAGTAAGGATTCATAATATAATTCAGGATTTGAATTTATATGCCAAGGAGTTTGATGATTTATAATAATGATGGTTTATTATGCATTTTATTTTCAGAAAATATTTTATATGCATTAAGATAAAAATTTTGTCAATCAATATGGATGGATTAAAATGCATCATGGACAAGACAAATAACTTTTATAATGTTCAAGATATTTGTAAACCAAAGTAGATTTTCAAAATCGGTTAAAACTTGGTTTATAATTTTGAATAAAGCAAATGTACTAGATTTTAAATGGAAACCGATTTTGTCTAACTATATGCAAACAGTGTGAATCATTTAGATGCAAACAACATGAACCACTTCAGACGCACTAGTATCATCATTGCTAAAGCTATGCGAACATGTATGTTTGGTTTCAATTATGTGATACCTATGTCCAGTTTTAACAATATGATAGTTGGATGCATGCAAAGGTCAGTTCATGGATGATTCAAGTTCGATCTAATGATTTACTAAATGATACTATCAGGTATGCAAATGATCCGTTCATAATTTAATCATAGAATCAGGTTCAAGGATGAAACTAGATCAAGTTTTATTTTAACTAGCAAACTATGTGATCAAAATTCAGTATGATATAAAATCAGTTCATGGTTGGTTTAATTAACAATATGATCAAATGATTTCAACCAGATTTTATTCTACCTTATGACATATCAAGACTATGGCTTATAAAACTTTAGAAATAATTTTCAGTCAAAGATATGCACTTAATAAATTCAAACAAGCATTTATAAAATCGATTATGCATTTATAAAAATCATAAAAGGTTTTTAAAACTTTGATAGTTACAAAGAAAATATTAATAGTCAAGGATATGCAATGAATGATTTTAATTTCGATTTTATTGATGGGTTGACTGATTTTTGGAGATCTGGCCGAAAATGGCACAGCAAGGGATTGATGGAATTTTGTTTTGGCCAGATTATACACTTATGTTTATCACATCTGGTAAAATGGCCAAACAAAAGGATTGAATCAAAAAGGTTTAAGCTTTCTCTAATAATTTTATGATTCATAAGTTTTTATAAACAAGATTCATGTAGATCTTTAGGTATTTTGATAAGTTTATAAGTTTTTAGAGAAACATAGAACCTTTAGAGAATTTTAAGTTTTATGGATTCAAGATACTTTTAGAATCAAGTTTCATATGGATCATATGGATCATAGAAACAAGATCAATATTTTAAATCCATAGATTGTTTATAAGTTATGGATTCATATAGATCCTAGATTTGTTTCAGACATAATGGTGTTCTATAGATTTCAAGGTTTTGATTTGTTTACCTTTTTCACCACAAGAATCTGAGAGGACCACCGTGAGAGTTGGCCGGAATTTGAGAGAGAGAGGAGTTTTCCGGCGGAGAGAGAGAGGTGGCCTGGTGGAGAGGAGGCTGAGCGCCGGTGGAGCAAAGGCTGAGCACCGGAGGAGCTGGCCGGAAAGAGGATCGCCGGCTGAGAGAGATTTCTCAGGTGGAGAGCACAATCGTGCTGATAACGTGTTAGAAATATGAGAGAAGTGTTGTTGTGAAAGTTGTGTCTTTCTCATTAGCTCTCACTATCAATATATAGTGGAGGTTCCAAGGGTTTACAACAAAGGAGAGTATCTACACATTTATTACATATTGACCACAAATATCTAGACTTGGTCAAAGCTCATAAATGCTCCGGTTGAATGAGTCTTCATCTTGACTAGTCTTGGACGGATGAGACAAACCGGAGACGGGTGTAGACGGACCGGATAGTCGGGTCAGATGTAAACCTCCTTGATGGTTAATGGCAATCCACATATCCATATCATGGATTTATAACACCACTACTGAATATCAAAATAAAAACGAATAATATATTCAATACAATTTCTATCTGGATATTGGGTAAAACACTTTGCATTTTGGGAAGAACTATTGCAGCTCAAAACTTGGTTATTGATAAGGTAACACACTATTAAAACGATTATATTAGAAACTTTAGTCTATAATCAGTTAAGTTTTGTAATTTTGAATGGTTGCAAACCAAAGGCTAGAGCACTCTATTTCATATGGAGAGTTGTATGGTCAAAATAAATGGGACCAGCATAATCATCATATGCATCGCATACGAAATGTGTTTTTATTTTCTTTTGTGAGATTTGTAATTGTTTCATCCAGGGCTCCCTGTCGAGGCAGAGGCGTGGGGGAATGAACAGAGAGATGTGACTTTTACAAATTACAATAACAAACTTTATGGTGTAACCATTATGCTGCTCACTTATTTGTACATTTTATATGCTTTCTCTTAGTTTAGTATCATATTATATGCCATAAATGTAGCCTTTATATAATGTTCCAAGTCACACACTCCATCCTTTTTAATTTTTATCATTACATCTCCATCTCCCACCAAGATTATGTGAGGAGTTTTACAAACTAAGCATAATATAAGGTTGAATATTTGATATCCACCTATGAAAGGATAATTTGGTAGACAACAATCGTCACAAGAAAAGACTTTTTATAGTTATTCTTCAAAAGGATAATTTTACAATCTTGTGAAGTAGTTAGTAGAAAATGTATTATGTTCATAAGTACAGTTTAGTTACATCTAGTAGTTTTTTGCAATAATATTTTTATATAATATTGTTTTTTGAATGACTGATTGTGGATCGTGGTAGTTATTCTACAATAGTATAAGTCATTGTCTTCTTATGAAAAAAATATACATGTTATTTACTACACTGATATATTAATATAACTTTGTTGTTTTGATATATATGTACTACATTACTGATTCTCCAAGAAAAAATAAAATTATAGGAAAAAAATTCCAAGAAAATCAAATGTTATATTATTGATAAATATTTATATTTCTAAATACTCCAGTTGGTTATTAATCTAGCTACTATTCCGTTGCACAAGAGAAGATTTCTCTAAGATCACTAGTTTTCTAGTAAGGAATAATTGTTCTTACAACTTTTACCATTACAATAAATATAGTGCAAATCTTATCACCATTATATGGTGTGATTTATGATTTAGCATATTTCACATTATTGATGACTATGGAGTATATATTATCGATTCTATTTATTTTTTAATAAATAAATAAAAAGGACCGAATAGTGGAGAGTAATCGTGGAAAAGGCCCACAAAAGGAACAACATCAATTAGCTCGTGGTTTAGTGCCATGAGAGGTTATGATTCCTTTGCCCCCAATATTGTTTAAATACTTCTTTACTCAATTTCTCTTTTCAGTTTTCAGTAGCACTAATGCTTATATATGTGTTTATATAGATATGAATTTTGTTCAATGTTTTCTCTTGAACATTTGTGTATTTGACCGCTCTAGCTGACAAACTATATATGTAGATAGATATTTTCGATATAGTATGAGACTTTTTGGGATTTGGATTTCTATACTATAGAGGGTTACTTGTCCTCGTAAATATGATTTTAATTTTACAAAAAACATGATTTTAACAAAAAGAAAAAGAATGAACCTGAACTATATATCCTTGTATGTAATCGAATTTTCAATATTCATAACCAATTCTACATTTAGCGCCCCCCCCCCCCCCCCCCCCCCCCCCCCCCCCCCTCAAGAAGAAAACAAATTGTAAATTGTACATGTATGTAAATGCAAAGAAGGCATCATCTAATATGCATGTATAAATAATAATTTATACGCACACGACCAAAAGTACTAATTTCTCTTTACAAATATCTTCTATTGACCATATCTTAAGAGGCGCATTTACACGTCGAGCTATTACAAATAATTGAACGATATATTGTTCTTTTTGAAAATATTTAAATCTAAAAACATGCTATCGTCTCGGTGGTGCAATTTGCATCATTGGCGTATAATATAATCTTAAACTTTCATTGCGTCTTAAGAGTAAAATCGCCAACCAGAGTGGCTTGCTTAAGACTTAGCTAAAAAATCCAATACTAAACAAAGCACAATTTGGATCTAACTTTGCACCCAAAAAAATAACTTTGATCTATTATGTGATATTACCAAGACTTTTATATTAACTATACATTATAATACATCGCCTAACAATTTAATTATTCAATTAATTTAATTAAATATTCAAATATTTTCTTAAAAAAATAACAAAAAGTTATTTATACAGATTTTTCTAAGATTGCAATCTAATAACACTTATCATATCTTTAAAATATATATAAATATACAGTTTAATAAAAATAACATTAAAATTTGATAAATAATATAAAATTAAAATCAATGATAACTAATTATTGTTTATAAAATAAATTAGATTTAGTTATTAAAATTAGATAAATAAGATAGATAATTCGGTAAAGTTGGAGATGCAAAAAGTGTCTCTGAAAGATATATATTATAGTACATCAGTGGAATATAAGCTACATATGGTATTTTATAAATATATTTTTTGATGGATTATTTCATCAATAATACTACATTAATCAAATACGAGATGGTTTTAAAAAACATATCAACTCATTTAATATTGAAATTTTATAAAACCAAATTTTGATAAGTGCAAGACAGGTCAAAAGATGTATTAACTCATTTTTATTTTATTTGTTAAGAAAACTAAAACAAATTCGAAACATGCTATGTGAAAAATTATTCTATTTTGAATCTTTAACTACTATAAATTTATATTTATATAAAATTTAATTTGACTATAGAAAATTTAAACAATAATATTTTTTTTATAAAGATATGTTATCATAAAATATTTGAAATCAATAAAATACATATTAAACTTACGAGGATTAATTAATATAATAACTATAATTTATTTCTGTTACAATTTACTGTTAAAATTTTTATATGACTATATTAACATTTCAAATTATCGTTTTTGCTTTATTTTATAAGTTTAAAATTGAAATCTAAACTTATACACATGTAATAAACCAAAAAAAAAAGAAACTTCTTATAATTATGTCATCTATTTTAAAAATATTTAAATTAAAAAAATCATTATGGTATAGTTTATAATGTTTCTTGAAATTTAAAATTAATTTTTAAAAATAATTAATTAAAAATAATTGACATAAGTTTTAACAAATAATATAAAAATTAAAATTGAAACAAATATGGATACAATTATAATTTATATGAAAATTGTAAAAAAAAGAAAAAAACTATGCTTTGAAAATGTGGATCAAAATCTAATATTCTTTTAAGTTTTAAAATCAAAACAAATTTCAATATTTAATATATTAAATAGATTAAAATAAAATACTAAATTATATAAACCATATACAAATTGTTTACTAATTGACGGCTCTTGTCACTAGCCTGATGTGTAGTGTCTTTTGTATGATAAATAGATGTATATATAGCTTATAAAATACCTTATCTTAATTGTAATAGTTCTCTGGGCTGGTGGTTTTCAGCTAACCTTACTAAATAGGCATGAAACGTCAAACTGCCTAATGTATGATGAAAATATGTGATAAGACCAAATATATTGAATATTGTAATAAATAAAAAATTCTAAACGAATGACAATAACATTGGAGTCCATTTCGCTCATACTTGTATAATTTTTGTTTTTGTTTCAGTTTCTTTCTAATATGTCATTTGCCTTATGACTATTTATACGTTGTGACCATGCTCAAACTAACCTGTGAATGAGAAAAAAACAATAACACTAAACAAAATTAAGCAGCTCATTTTACTCGTAATAAATTTTAAATGTAGATGTAGTGGCGAAATTGTTATTTTTAAATGGGTAAAAGTCAATGGTCAACCAAGCATGACTTGAAGTTCAAATGATTAAAAAACTATTTGAAGAATCAATAGTGTTTTAAATCATAGGTTAATAATAATTGGATAATACCTTTGAGAACGGAGACACAATAATTCTATGTATGATGTGCACTATGTCACAAGTCAAAGGAAATGCTGTATATCATGTAGATAATCGTTCGAATATAATTACCCGAACGAATTCAATACAATCAAAGAACCAAATCTATACAATATAATAAGGAAAATATAAATACAACAAGAGCGATTTTTAAGCCTTTGGTAGAAAAAACAAGAGAGATTTTTATATCAATGCATGTGATGTGCTGCGAAGAAATATTGGGTTTGAGATCAATTTATATTGCATTACTACGAAATTTACTGCCTAATCATAAAAGTAATATAAAATTTTGATATCAAAATCGGTAATTTCAAGTTTTCTATACGGTATAGACTATACCGTTATCTTTCATTGTTTTATTATTCATGTATCAGTTACTAGCTAGATACTCTTTATTATCGTTTACTGCTTTCTACCGCTAATCCGATGCGATGAGTTTTTCAGGTTATCTACAGTTAAAATGGGTGAAAGAAGAACACCGGCAAATCTATGCATGAAATAAAATATTAAACGTTTTTATTTTTATTATATACATAATTTTGTAATATTTTTTACTTAATCACGCCTCGCTCGAGAGGGACCAAAGATGTCGTGAATGGCACGCGTTTTCTTTTCTTGTTGTTTCTTACTGTGTTCAAATGATTGGTGAGTACTCTGTTTCGGTTTCCTGTTAAATCCTTGTCAATAACATTCAGCTTCTTAAACTTTTCGTACCAAACAGTCAACACACACTCTGTCTCTCTTTTTGCCAACGTGGCGTAGATTTTTACCGCGGCATCAGGCATGCAATGATGCAAGCCACTTTTTATTAAGCCATTTTTTTGCCATTGTTAGTTTGAATATGTAACGTCTATATATGGTATTATCTGTTTCTTCGAGATCCATAAGAACTAGATGTTTTTTTATCATCACAATGTATAGATTTGAAAAAGTATCGAGAACCATGAATTGTGTGAAAAAAAAACGTTCGTGTATTGTGTCCATATTAGAGAATGCTTTAACCAAGTGTGAAAAGCACTTTAGGCTTTAGTCCGTCAAAGCAATATCATGATTAATACCATAGATCCAAAGATAAAAGTGGTTTTAAAATAACATAAAGTTTGGAAATGAAGCGGAGAAATGATGATTTAGATCATCCCTATGAAACAGGCACGCCTATCTTTTGTTTAGTCTTCTAACTCCATCACGACGCCAGATTATTGTTCAATGGGCTTAAACAGCTCAATAACATTCTGACCAAGTTAACAAGTAAAACCGGAAACGGAGAAATTAGGCCCTTTAACGGGGTTCAAAGGCCATTTATTTAGAAGTAGAAAAATACAATCGCATTAATCTATTAAAAAAAAAAATCTGGCGTTCCAGTAATTTGTTAATTCTTTTGCTCTATTTGTTAGGGAAGTTTGTTATTATCTGTACTTTTTTTCTTCTAAAATTAAAAAAAAGATCTTTGATAAAGATGAAATTTATTCTAACGTATGCCAAAATAACATTCATCTATGTATAAAAAACATTCATCTATGTTTTACCTTAAATATAAAAAAATGTTATTTTGAGAGAGGAAAAAATAAAATAAAAATATTTTAGAACAAATAAAAGTGAGTAGGAGTAAATTTTCTTTAAAATGCTATTATAGTAAAAACATATGTAATTAAGTGGGTAGGAGATGATCTAAAGAATCTGATTATTTATAACATACAAAAATCAAATGTCCTTGGTGCATGCTCCAACAATGAGGTCACAAATCCACAAGTCGTGGAATCTAGTCGCCAGCATCTTCTTTCCGATCATCACTCTCCTCTTCTCCGCTCCTCTACTCGGCCACGCCTTGCATCTCTTCATCATGCATAACAACCACACGTACGACAACGCACCTGACTACCACAATTACCACACGAGGCCACGTGTCCAGACCCTAATCAGCCTCTCTCTCTCCTTGCCGTGTTCCTCCTCAGCAACGCCGCTACGTTTCTTAGGCCACGACGGCTCGGCTTCCCCAAGTACTTTCTAGTTATTGGTTTCATCATCTGCGTGGCTTACGCCGGGTTGAACGATCTGCGGTACAACCGATTGTTTTCTCCAGTACCAAAGTGTTTCAAGGCAGAATATCCTTCCGGACAACGCAAATGGGAACAATATCAAATGGTTAAGATAGAACAAAGTCAACGGTGTTTGCAAAGAGTTCAGTTACGTTTTGTCAGCAGCTAACTTCAGTGGGGGATGTAGAACTATTATTAATAGGGGGCACAAAATTCTAATCAACTCATTTAAAATATAAAAAAAAGTTTCATTACTAAAAAATTCCTTACAAAATTATCTTAGGAAATTTCATATTTTGGATATCCATTTATTCTTTTCTTATTTCCTGAATCACTAGATAAACTCTTTAAATCATCTCTAGAGTCTTTTTTTTTTTGGAGAAAACAAATCATCTTCGGAGTTTTCATATGTAAATGCAAATTTTTTTCTAGGTTTGATATATTTTCCATTATTTTTTTTATGAAAAAAAATTAGTACATTACTATAGTTTCTACGCTCTCATAATTTCTTATTACTTAAATCACACAAATCAAAATTTTATTTAGTTTTACGGTAAAAACCTTTACCTTTTAGTTTCTCTTTTGAACTTGTTAGACCATCTCCAATAGTTTACTCTAATTTTTACTCTAAAATATAGTAATTCTATAATAGATTTGAAGTTTGCTCTAATTGTATTCTATTTTACAGTAAAAAATAGAGTGACTAACAAAAAATAAACAATTTACTCTATATTTGGAGTAAACCTATTTTTACTCTATTATAGAATAAGAAATAAAATAATATTAGAATATTTTTACTCAAAACTCTATTTTAGAGTGAAAAATAAAGTGGGATTGGAAATGCCCTTAGGCACAATCTTTTTGTCTTCGGCGTTTAGATTTTTGTGATTAGGGAGAAGACAATGAAAAACGTGGATATAGCGTAATTAGGTAAATTTCAACTTCCATTATTATTTTCTTTACCATTTGATTGAGCTTTTTAAAACTGAACTTATATTTATTTTGGGCTACAATAGATTTGTCATATAATAATGTGTTATAGATTGTTTTAAGTTGAAAATATAAAGCTTTGTTTCTCGACCAATTACATAATTATATTTAATTAATATACATATAATTTTTTTTTTAAAGTAGTAGGGGGCATGTGCCCCCATAGTCACCTTATGTACATCCGCTCCTGACTAACTTACGACCCCTCGATAGAAGGGTGTTACCTTGCATCAAGTTACTTACGAATATTACTCAGTTTTTTTGTTAATTCTCTCGAATAAACATTTTTAAGTTTTTGTCATAAAAATAGTCTTCAAAAAAAGAAAATGACCAAAATGGCTTTTTTTATTTTGAAATTTTTAATATTTATTTTTTAAAATTTGAAACCATATCACCAAAACTTCATCCCTTACCTCTAAATCTTAAGTCTAGATTAGTTAACCATAGGGTAAAAATACATTTTTACTCTTTTATAAAACTTATTTTGGTCATTTTCTTCGTTGAAATCTGTTTTTGTGATAAAAACTTAAAAAAAACTATCTGAATTTCTCCTTTTTATTCTATAACCAAATTTAATATATACTCCTAGATATCAAAGTTTGACACGGTTTAAAATCGGCTTCAGATTTTGTTTGAATAGGTCGTTGTTGTTATTATTATTTTAAAATTTTTGGTTGGTTTTTATCCTCTCCGTTTGGTTTTTATCTTTCTTATAAAAAAATTACAGTATGAAGGCAATTTTGATACTTCGCATGTTTCAAACCACCTAAATGCTTCCTATGTTTCTGGATAATCCTTTATATGATTAACTATTTATAACAAACCAATGATCATCCAATGAATTCAACAGTTTTGAAACTTTGAAGTAAATATTGGAAAATATTGGAAACAAAATATCATATATGTTCAGTTGCCAAAAAAAACATATCATATATGTTTCTAACAGACCCAGAAAGCTACTCAATTTACCAGTCAAGTTAATTTTATGTGTTTTCCATCATTCAATGTTTATACTATTTCCGTTTCATTTTATTTGTCATTTCAGATTTGGATACACAAAATAAGAAAACATTTAATTTTGTATATTACTAAATAAAAACATCATTACCAATACACATAACCACGTTTCAACCAATAGAAAAATACATTAAAATATAAAGTCAATAAATTTTGCATCAAAATTATAAAACAACACTTATTTTAAACAAAAATTTTACTCTACAGGCGACGACTAAAATAAAACGGAGGGAATAATATTTTGTAAAACCTAAATGCATAATTCACAACAATTCTCCGTTTCTTTTGTACATAATTATTTTAAAACTGATAGTGTAATTATATGCAAGGCTTAATATATGGAAAATATGTTTTTACTTGATTTTTGCTGTTCTTTTGGTTAGACTGGATGCTGCATGCGACCGGGAAAATGCGAACTTGAGAGGGTGAACGCAACGTTGGGGATTATAAGAAACCGTGAAGGACCACCGTTGGATACGGCGGTGATATACGGTCGCCACGGTGGTGAGGCAACGATAAGAGATTATTACGATATGTGGAGGAACGAGTTAAGCGTGTTGTACTATGATTATATGACGTGTCAGCTCAAGATTATCAAATCTCCAATGCTGCGTAAATGGTGGCAGCTCGGTGTCTTCTTCTCGTCTATCACATGTCTGCTTAATTAGATCTCTATTCTGACATGATATTTTTAAGGAAAAATGATTGCCAGCTACCCGAAGTATCGGCCACTACATGAGTAACCATGCCAACTTTAAAAATGCACACTCAACTACACGAAGTATATGGATTGCATGCGAACATCCCTGGACTATATGTTGTTATGTTACTAACATCATTATCCTAATTTAATCTGTCGGAACCAGTCACGTGGACGTCAGAGATGGTAACGGCGTGTGATTTGCCGTTTGGTCAATTGAAACCCGACCCGACCCAATTAAAAAGAAAACCCGACCCAACCCAATTAAAAAAAACCGATTCAATTGCTTCTTCCTCATCCTTTTTGTCGAAGAAAAACTCATCCTCTTTGTAGCAGAAACCCAGAGGCCAAAATCAGCAGATATTAAAGTGAAGCGACATAATTGAACAGAGCTAAACATGTAAGATTCTTAGAACCCAGATGCTCGATGTTTAGTTTTTGATCGATTGTGATATGAGATTTGAGTTGTTGAATGGTTGTTCGATAGATGGATCTAAAATCAGGGTCATCAAGCAACAGTAGGAACATAGGTTATGGTGGTCGCAAATTGTGTTCTTGTCGGTTGCCAGCAAAGATTTTCACGGCTTGGACAGACAAGAATCCTGGCCGAAAGTTCTTTGGGTGTGAATTGTACAAGGTGAAAATCGAAAAAATGATTCTTGGATGTTTTAGTAGCAATGGGATGGGTTATAACATATTTTGTTGTGTCATTAGGAAGGAGGGAATGACCCTTGTTCTTACTTTGAGTGGTTTGATAAAGAAGAAGTCTATGGTTGGCCAAAGAGGGCTTTGATTGAAGCAAGAGATGAAATTCGTGAGAAGAAAAAACGGATAAGTGAACTAACTGCCACTGTCAATTTTCTTCGTATGGAGTTAGAGAAGCAGAAGCCGGAGAAACCAGGCTGTAGTAATGGAGATGAAGAGAGCATTTGTAATGAATTTGTGAAGTTGTTGAGCAAAGGTAATATCCATTGAGATATAATGTATTGAATCTTTCTAGTTGAAGTTTCTTTCTTTATCTATCATATGTAATTTATTAATGTATTTCCTTGAAACAATGAAGTTGAAGTTATGGATCATATGTAATGTATTGAATCTTTCTAGTTGAAGTTTCTTTATCTTATATATTCTTCATGCACATTCAACCAAAAGGAGACTTAATGTTATAAAGATGGAAGGTTTAAAATCATACAACCCAATGTCAGTGAATGTTAAGTCATAGAGACTACTTCACACATTTAATCCAAGACATCACACATTTAATCCAAAAAGAACTTAATACCCGAGAGTTGAAACATTTTAAAACCTTCAAACACACAAAAAGACATGATACCCGAGACTTGAAACATTTTAAAACAAGATCAACCAAACAACAATGAAGCCAAGCGACTGCTTCTACGGAGCACTTGAGTTGGTTGTGGTGCATTTGAAGAAACATCTTGAACTTCAGCCTCCTCGTGTGCTTCGTCTCCTCCTAACTGAGCCATGAAATCAGCTTCCATCTCAGCCTCTTCTTGTGCTTCATCATTTGCTTCCTCTTGAGCTTGTAGTTGAGCTTGAACTTCTCCCTCCAACTGAGCTTCCTCATTAATACGCCTTCTCTTCGCCCTGTCCTCCTGAGACTGCGATAACATAAATGTTACTGCGAGAACGTAGATGTTACATCAACTTGGGATTGAAAAGGAACAAGATAATACCTCATGTGGACACTTCCTTGAGTTATGTCCCTTACCACCACATAGACTGCAATGTCCTTCTCTTCCTTGACGGCCAACCTTCTTCTTAGAAGGTGATTCATGGACACCCTTGATCCTCGCTTTACCTTTTGGTCTACCTGGTGGTCGCTTATAAGGGGGTGCAAAGATGCGTCCTCCTCCAGTTTCTTCCCAAAACTTAGGACCATTAACCGGCTTCAGACCTCTACGATATGTCTCTTTCCACTTGTCAGTCAAATAGTAATCTGAGATGTAGTCCTCAACTAAGCCGGTGTTCTCTCGAATTGCACAAACAGCATGGCGACAAGGGATACCTGTCAAGTCCCATTTTCTGCATACACAGGTGCGCCTATTGAGATGAACTGAGTAGCCATTTGTCCCCTCCACAATCTCATATTTCCCTCCAGTACTTGAGACAGAGTAACAGTGTTGCGCTTCATCACAAGACTTCTCTATCTCCTTTCTTGCTTTCTTTGTGTGTCTTCCGATCTCCTTACAAGCTATTAGGTACCTATTCGATATTCTTTGCATCACATCTCTCCTAATCAGCTCCAGCATCTGCACAAATGGCTTCTTCCTTGCAGCCTTCAAAGTCCTATTGAAAGACTCTGTCAGATTGTTGTGAGTATCAGCACAACAACAACCGGTCCTAAAAAAAGCTATGCACCAAGTACGGTGATCTTTCTTCAGCAGATCGTCACACGCCTGCGGATCAAATTCTCTGAAAGTTTTAAGGCTTGCTTTGAAATCACCTTCGTTATAACTACTTGCAACTCTCCAAAAGAGGGGTTTCAAAGTGTCAGACTTATGCAATTTCTTCAGATTGGCGTAGATGTGTCTAGCACATGCTCGATGCTCAGCCTTGGGCAACTCCGTAACAACATCATGAATCAAACTCCTATGCATGTCAGATATAATCGAAATGTTGTCACCTTCACCCAAATCAAGTCAAGCTTCAACTTGTGAATGAACCATTCCCAGTTATCATTGTTCTCAGCCGACACTACTGCCCAAGCTATGGGATATATCTGATTATTCGGATCTCTTCCTATTGCTGTGAGAATCATCCCCTGGACAGGGTGTTTTAAGAACGTACCATCTAAGCCGATGATGGGTCTGCAGTTCTGTTTCCATGACCTCTTTAGCTTCTCAAAACAAATATAGATTTCCGAGAACATTTCCTCTCCATCCTCTCTTCTGATAGTGTTAATCTCCACGGTGGTGTTTTTATTTGTCCTGAAAAATACAGTGCAAACTGCTCGTTAGTTTATGCTAGGATTTTATGAACATTTAAGGTAAGAGAAACACACTTTGCCTCTTAATTTCAGCCTCATAATCTCTTAACCGTGCAAACTGCTCGTTAGTTTCAGCTTGGAGTTTATCAAAGACCATTCTCCTAGCAACTTGGGATTTTGGAGGTGAGATGATGATGTTGTACCTCCTCTTCATTTCATCTTTGATTTCCGGCACACTCATTTCAGGATCTCGTATGATGTCTTCTAGAAATATATCAGCTATTACCGGACTTTTGATCAGCTTACACCTCCCAACAGGGTGACATTGATGCTCATCCTCATAGGTTTTCACCATCCATTTCTCTATTGGGTTCTCCACTGAAAAATAGATGCGCCACCCACAATCATTCTCATTACACTTTGCACCGAGTTTAGTCTTCTCCCATCTATCGAAGACAACATTTCTCCTCGTCTTCAGAATGTATCGAATAACATTCTCTTTAAACTCCTCACCAGTATTGAACAATTGCCTTAGACTAAAAATCCCATCAGACATATTTCTTTTCACCAACCGCTCAGCTTGTTCTTCTTCGTCACCTGATGAGTCATCAGTGGCAGGGTATTGTTCATCCTCATCTGGAATTTGTTCTTCATAGTTGACATCTTTGAAAACTTCTATCTCCTCCTCAACTACCTCAACATCATCATCAGATTCTGATTTCTTGGACAACCCTGCCTCAGAATCTATACATTCATCATCTGATGCTTCGCCCTCATATGTGGCATCTTCAATTTCATCATCACTTCCAACCTCGCCACCTTCAGCCTCTTCATGACGCTCTTCAATGATCGCATCTTCATGACGCTCTTCAATGGTCGCATCTTCATGACGCTCTTCCATGATCGTCTCTTTATCCTGTTCAGGTACACTGTCTTCTCTTTCTTTATCATGTTCACTTGGTTCTGTTTCCTTCTTAGGTATGCTTGCTTCTGTTTCTCTTCCCGTAACATCCTTTTCAATGTAGAGATCAACTTCCTTATACCATCGACCTGCGATTCCCAATTTTTTCTTGTTAAACTCCACTTTTTCCCACAAAGGTTTACAATCTTCAAGACTTTCATACGGGAGCTTGAACCGCATTTTGCCAATAACGATTCTTCTCTCAATCAGCTTCGACATCAAAGAAGTGAAGACACAACCAGAATCTACTTCAAGCACAACTAGCTCTCCATCAACAAATTCCAAGTTGTCTCCTGTCTTTTTGAAAACTCCAGAATGATGACAATTGACTTTCACTGATGGTGAAGCCTTTTGACTGCAACAAATTTCAAACAAAACACACTTTAAAAACAAAAACAAATTAAAAAAAAACAAAACAATCTATGATATCAACCACATACCTCATTTTAACGCGATTTCACCGTCGATTCACCCTCGTCACTTAAGTTTCAAACGGACCCCTTCTTCTCTCTCGATTTCGAATGAACCCTGGATTCTGGGATTTTCCCCCTTTGTCGCGAGAAAGAAAGAGACCAAATATTATGTTAGGTTTTTTTGGGCCAAAAATCTCATTTGTGGCACAATAAAACTCTTGTTTAATAATGGTTGGGTCTGGTTTTTTTTTAATTGGGTCGATCTCGGGTTTCAATTAACCAAACGGCAAATCACATGCCGTTACCATCTCCGACGTCCACGTGGCGTTTCCAACACGAGGCGTTTCCGACAGATTAAATTAAGCTAATGATGTTAGTAACATAACAACATATAGTTCAGGGATGTTAGCATGTAATCCATATACTTCGTGTAGTTGAGTGTGCATTTTTAAAGTTGGCATGGTTAATCATGTGGTAGCCGATACTTCGGGTAGCTGTCAATCATTTTTCTGTTATAAATCCATGATATGGATATGTGGATTGCCATTAACCATCAAGGAGGTTTACATCCGACCAGACTATCCGGTCCGTCTACACCCGTCTCCGGTCCGTCTACATCCGCCCGAGACTAGTCAAGATGAAGACTCATTCAACCGGAGCATTTATGAGCTTTGACCAAGACTATATCTTTGTGGTCAATATGTAATAAATGTGTAGATACTCTCCTTGTTGTAAACCCTTATGAACCTCCACTATATATTGATAGTGAGAGCTAATGAGTAAGACACAACTTTCACAACAACACTTCTCTCATATTTCTAACACGTTATCAGCACGATTGTGCTCTCCACCTGAGAAATCTCTCTCAGCCGGCGATCCTCTTTCCGGCCAGCTCCTCCGGTGCTCAGCCTTTGCTCCACCGGCGCTCAGCCTCCTCTCCACCAGGCCACCTCTCTCTCTCCGCCGGAAAACTCCTCTCTCTCTCAAATTCCGGCCAACTCTCACGGTGGTCCTCTCAGATTCTTGTGGTGAAAAAGGTAAACAAATCAAAACCTTGAAATCTATAGAACACCATTATGTCTGAAACAAATCTAGGATCTATATGAATCCATAACTTATAAACAATCTATGGATTTAAAATATTGATCTTGTTTCTATGATCCATATGATCCATATGAAACTTGATTCTAAAAGTATCTTGAATCCATAAAACTTAAAATTCTCTAAAGGTTCTATGTTTCTCTAAAAAAACTTATAAACTTATCAAAATACCTAAAGATCTACATGAATCTTGTTTATAAAAACTTATGAATCATAAAATTATTAGAGAAAGCTTAAACCTTTTTGATTCAATCCTTTTGTTTGGCCATTTTACCAGATGTGATAAACATAAGTGTATAATCTGGCCAAAACAAAATTCCATCAATCCCTTGTTGTGCCATTTTCGGCCAGAACTCCTAAAATCAGTCAACCCATCAATAAAATCGAAATTAAAATCATTCATTGCATATCCTTGACTATTAATATTTATTTTGTAACTATCAAAGTTTTAAAAACCTTTTATGATTTTTATAAATGCATAATCGATTTTATAAATGCTTGTTTGAATTTATTAAGTGCATATCTTTGACTGAAAATTATGTCTAAAGTTTTATAAGCCATAGTCTTGTTTTAAAATTGATATGTCATAAGATAGAATAAAATCTGGTTGAAATCATTTGATCATATTGTTAATTAAACCAACCATGAACTGATTTTATATCATACTGAATTTTGATCACAAAGTTTGCTAGTTAAAATAAAACTTGATCTAGTTTCATCCTTGAACCTGATTCTATGATTAAATTATGAACTGATCATTTGCATACCTGATAGTATCATTTAGTAAATCATTAGATCGAACTTGAATCATCCATGAACTGACCTTTGCATGCATCCAACTATCATATTGTTAAAACTGGACATAGGTATCACATAATTGAAACCAAACATACATGTTCGCATAGCTTTAGCAATGATGATACTAGTGCGTCTGAAGTGGTTCATGTTGTTTGCATCTAAATGATTCACACTGTTTGCATATAGTTAGACAAAATCGGTTTCCATTTAAAATTTAGTACATTTGCTTTATTCAAAATTATAAACCAAGTTTTAACCGATTTTGAAAATCTACTTTGGTTTACAAATATCTTGAACATTATAAAAGTTATTTGTCTTGTCCATGATGCATTTTAATCCATCCATATTGATTGACAAAATTTTTATCTTAATGCATATAAAATATTTTCTGAAAATAAAATGCAAATAAATCATCAATCTCCTTGGCATATAAATTCAAGTCCTGAATTATATTATGAATCCTTACTCCTTTATGGATATTTGATTCAGATGTCGAAAATCAACAACCTTGAATATGCTTCCCTCAATCTCTCCGGAGATAATTACCTCCAATGGGAGCTTGATACCAAAATCCTCTTAAGGTCCAGAAACCTTGGTGATACTATCACTGAAGGCACTGAGCCATCAGACAAGGATAATTACAAGGCACTTGTTGTCATTCGCCATCACCTTGCTGAAGGTCTCAAGGACCAGTATCTCACAATTGAGAATCCTCTGGAACTTTGGACAGAGTTGAAAACCAGATTTAATCATCAGAAAACTGTGATATTGCCAAAAGCCCTTTATGATTGGAGAAACCTGAGAATCCAAGACTATAAGTCTGTGGAAGAGTATAACTCGGCTTTGTTCAAAATAGTCTCAAAGTTGAAACTTTGTGGTGAGACTATTACTGATGCTGATATGTTGGAGAAAACATTCTCCACATTCCACACCAGCAATGTTGTGCTTCAGCAACAGTACCGAGAGAAGGGTTTCTCCACTTATGCTGCCTTAATCTCTTGTTTGTTGCTAGCTGAGCAAAACAATGAGTTGCTCATGATGAACAGTGAGCTAAGGCCTCCTGGTGCTAAAGCATTGCCTGAGGCACATGCGGCCGTAGAGCCAAAGGATGAGACTCCAAGAGAGTCATACCATGGTCGCATGAGAGGCCGTGGTAGATGGCAAGGTCGTAACCGTGGGTTTCAACCACGTGGCCGTGGATTTCAACCACGAGACCATCTTGGTCGCAGCCGAGGCCGAGGCTACAGCCGAGGTCATCAAGCTAACCGTGGGTATAAGTCCGACTTCAAAACCCATGGCTCGAGCTCGACCAAATCTGCTTGCTATCGTTGTGGGATGACCAATCATTGGGCTAATAAATGCAAAACTCCCCAACACCTTGTTAAGCTCTACCAGGAGAGCATAAAGGGCAAGAACTTGAGGCAAATTTGGTCCATTATGATAATGAGAATGATCTGGATCATGAGGATGATCAAGCCCATGACAAAGATGATCATGAGGACTTTGAGACTTCAGACCTCCTTACAAGTGGCTGAATATGAAGATTTCGATATCATATTGCTTTTGTCTTTGCATTCTTGATTTGGCTTTATGTCTTTTTCCTATGTTCTATGACTTTGCATTCTAATGCATTATATTCTCCTAAAATCAAAGAGAAATCTGTTAAGTTTCAAAGACATTCGCATGAATGATCTACATGTTGAAACTAGGGGCGAGGGAAAGAAAGAATTCCTCTTGATTTATGAAAATGCCCAAGGCCATAAGAAAGTCCTAGAGACTATCCCTGCTATATCAATAGGCCTCTATTGTGCCAATATAAAATCGAGTGAGGCTAACACTTCAATTCCTAATGAGTTCAGAGAAGCCTTTAAACAATGGCATGAAAGGCTTGGCCATCCTGGCAGATCCATGATGCGCAAAATAATCTCGAGCTCAACTGGCCATTCCTTGAAAGATAGGATAACTATCCCTATGAGCATTACATGTATTCCATGCTCACAAGGAAATTAATAATAAGGCCATCACCTGGAAAGGTGAGTAAGGAAACATTAAACTTTCTGGAAAGAATACATGGTGATATATGTGGACCAATACACCCACCTTGTGGGACATTTCGATATTTTATGGTCCTCATTGACGCATCGACCAGATGGTCGCATGTTTGTCTATTATCATCTAGAAACTTAGCATTGGCAAGACTATTGGCACAGATCATAAGACTGCGAGCCCATTTTCCAGATTTTCCACTAAAGACTATACGTCTTGACAATGCAAGTGAATTCAGTTCCCAAGCTTTTAATGATTACTGTATGTCCATGGGGGTAAGTGTGGAACACTCCGTGGCACATGTACATACACAGAATGGATTGGCCGAATCCTTCATTAAAAGAATCCAGTTGATTGCTCGACCATTACTCATGAGGTCGAAGCTACCAGTATCAGCTTGGGGACATGCGGTATTACATGCTGCTGAATTAATACGCATAAGGCCATCCAGTGAACATAAATATTCTCCATCCCAATTACTCTCGGGTCATGAGCCAGACGTATCCCATATCAAAACATTTGGATGTTCTGTGTACGTCCCTATTGCACCACCACAGAGAACAAAAATGGGACCTCAAAGGAGGATGGGAATATATGTTGGTTTTGATTCTCCAACCATTATTAAATATCTTGAGCCTACTACTGGAGATTTATTTAAGGCCAGATATGCTGATTGTCATTTTGATGAATCAGAGTACCCAACATTAGGGGGAGAAAATAACAAGCTGGGCAAAGAAATTGTATGGAATCAAACATCCTTATCATGGCAAGATCCTCGGACTCAATCATGTGATTTAGAGGTCCAGAAAATAATTCATATGCAAAAGCTAGCTAATCAATTGCCTGATTCCTTTGCTGACCCGAAAAGAGTGACTAAGTCCTATATACCAGCTTGTAATGCACCAATAAGTATTGATGTCCAAGATGGACACAATCAAGTGGCTACAGAGTCTAAAGCACGTCTTAAGCGTGGTAGACCAATTGGTTCCAAAGATAAAAGACCTCGGAAACTAAAGAAAGGTGCAAAAGAAACCGAGGTCATAGATTGTCCAGACAAGGCCGAAATGGCCATGCCTAAGGTACCAACCAATGAGACTCGGGACGCCGAGCCTCATGGTACTGAAGGTGCTAATGATGAGATCTCAATTAATTATTTAATGTCTGGGACAAGATGGAACCGGAATGATGTCGACATCAATGATATATTTGCATACCAAGTAGCCCTTGATGTTATGGACTTAGATGAGGATCATGAACCCACGTCTATACTAGAGTGCACTCAAAGATCAGATTGGCTCAAATGGAAAGAAGCCATAAACGTGGAGTTAGAATCTTTTAAGAAAAGGAATGTCTTTGGATCGATTATCCGGACACCTTATAATGTTAAACCAGTGGGATATAAGTGGGTATTTGTGAGGAAAAGAAATGAACATGGTGAAATTGTAAGATACAAAGCACGGCTTGTTGCACAAGGATTCTCACAAATACCAGGCATCGATTATGAGGAGACATACTCCCCTGTGGTGGATGCAACTACATTTCGATTTTTAATAAGTCTGGCCATCAAAGAAAATTTGGATATGCGGTTAATGGATGTTGTAACCGCATACCTTTATGGTCCACTGGATAACGAAATATATATGAGATTACCAGAGGGTGTTGAGCTCAAAGCTAATAAAGGTTCTCGAGAAGAACACTGCATAAGGCTGAACAAATCCTTATATGGACTTAAGCAAAGTGGTCGAATGTGGTATAATCGCTTAAGCGAATACCTTGCCAAAGTTGGCTATAAGAACGACCCTATCAGTCCATGTATCTTTATAAAGAAGTTTGCAAACAAAGGATTTGTTATCATAGCAGTGTATGTTGATGATTTGAACATCATTGGAACCCCTGGGGAAATCGCCCAAACAGTTGAATATCTCAAGAAAGAGTTTGAAATGAAAGACCTAGGTAAAACTAAAGTCTGTTTGGGGTTACAACTTGAGTACATAAAAGGAGGAATCCTTGTGCATCAAAAGGCATATACAGAAAAGGTACTCAAGAGATTTAACATGGACCAGGCTCACCCATTGACCAGCCCAATGGTCGTGAGGTCCCTTGGAGTGGACACTGACCCATTCCGTCCTAAGGACGAGAATGAGAATGTCCTGGGTCCAGAAGTGCCTTACCTCAGTGCCATAGGAGCGTTACTGTATTTGGCTAGCCACACTAGACCAGATATATGTTTTGCCGTGAGTCTCCTAGCCCGTTTTAGTTCATGTCCGACCCAAAGGCACTGGAATGGAATTAAACATATCCTACGTTACCTTCAAGGAACTAAGGATTTGGGTCTATTTTATACCAATGAAACCAAAGATGGTTTAGTAGGCTTTGCTGATGCAGGCTACTTATCTGATCCACACCATGCTCGGTCCCAAACCGGATATGTGTTCACTCATGGTGGTACTGCAATATCATGGCGTTCCATGAAACAAACTATAGCAGCCACATCATCAAATCACTCAGAAATCTTAGCCATGCATGAGGCAAGTCGTGAGTGTGTATGGTTGAGGTCTATGACTCAACACATCCGATCAGATAGTGGAATGGTCGAGGACAATGGTCCGACCATCATATATGAGGATAATGCAGCCTGCATTGCTCAACTCAAAGATGGGTATATCAAAGGTGACCGAACCAAACATGTACTACCCAAGTTCTTCTTCACACATGAGTTGCAGAAAGCCAAGGAGGTCAGCGTCACTCAAATCCTGTCAAGTGAGAACTAAGCCGACCTCTTCACCAAATCACTTCCCACCAGCACATTCAGGAAGCTCACGCAGCAGATTGGCATGCGAAGACTCAAGGACCTTCAGTGATGTCCAAATCAGGGGGAGTAATGTGTGTTGTACTCTTTTTCCTGTCCTTGGTTTCCCTTTTTACCACATTGGGTTTTGGGTTTTCCGGGAGAGGTTTTAATGAGGCAACGTTAGCACATTACAAGCCCGATATGGTTATGGCATCCAAGGGGGAGTGTTATAAATCCATGATATGGATATGTGGATTGCCATTAACCATCAAGGAGGTTTACATCCGACCAGACTATCCGGTCCGTCTACACCCGTCTCCGGTCCGTCTACATCCGCCCGAGACTAGTCAAGATGAAGACTCATTCAACCGGAGCATTTATGAGCTTTGACCAAGACTATATCTTTGTGGTCAATATGTAATAAATGTGTAGATACTCTCCTTGTTGTAAACCCTTATGAACCTCCACTATATATTGATAGTGAGAGCTAATGAGAAAGACACAACTTTCACAACAACACTTCTCTCATATTTCACCCTCGTCACTTAAGTTTCAAACGGACCCCTTCTTCTCTCTCGATTTCGAATGAACCCTGGATTCTGGGATTTTCCCCCTTTGTCGCGAGAAAGAAAGAGACCAAATATTATGTTAGGTTTTTTTGGGCCAAAAATCTCATTTGTGGCACAATAAAACTCTTGTTTAATAATGGTTGGGTCTGGTTTTTTTTTAATTGGGTCGATCTCGGGTTTCAATTAACCAAACGGCAAATCACATGCCGTTACCATCTCCGACGTCCACGTGGCGTTTCCAACACGAGGCGTTTCCGACAGATTAAATTAAGCTAATGATGTTAGTAACATAACAACATATAGTTCAGGGATGTTAGCATGTAATCCATATACTTCGTGTAGTTGAGTGTGCATTTTTAAAGTTGGCATGGTTAATCATGTGGTAGCCGATACTTCGGGTAGCTGTCAATCATTTTTCCTATTTTTAATGGACTAATAGTTAAGCTTCGAGTTACTGTTTTTGTATCACGAGAACCTTTTTTCATTTTGTTCTTTTTGTCTTAGAAAAATAATATAGTTCTGATCAGTTTCTAGCATATGCATTTAAAATCTGATGCCAAGTTGCCATCCACACAAAGGTTTTAGTGGTACGAGACTTTGAGAACCCAAAACAATCTTACAATACTTAAATATGTGTGGTCAGATACAAAATTATGTTTTAGGTTTTATCTGATTATCCGAAGAGAAAATTCAATCTATGGTTGCACCTCATTTTAAAGATTAATTTTAATCTTTGCAATAGATCCATAATACCCCGAGTTAATAATAACTAGATTCTGAGTCGCCCTTTATATTTTTTATTTTAATTTTTTTTGAGAAATTTAATTTTATATTTGTGTTTTTTTGTAATTAATATTAATTTAATAGAATAGGTTATTTTGGTAATTATAGTAAATATGTCAAGTTACATAAATATACACTTGTGCTCTATGTATTTCAGAAATTATTTTTAGACTTTATTTCTAAAGTTTGCAACATATTATATTTTTTTAGTAATTACCTAACATAATTAGTCAAGAATATTCGTACCCAAAAAATCCGACTCAAAATCGACCTGAAAATCAAAATCTTATACTCTATTAGAATGTACTCGAACGGTTCTTAAAGTGTTATATCCAAAAACCGATATCCGACCCAACCCGCACCCGGAACAAATTTTTTGAAAAATGTTTGAAAATATAATTTTTAATATCTGATAGGATAATTATAAAACCCAAAACATGAAACCAAAGAACTAAATAATAGCTAGAAGAATTGGTTGTAATGTTCTGGAAAGGATAAATACCCTGGGTCCCACGTGTTGGTAAAATATCTAGAATGCATTACCTATTAGGACACATTCTTGACTTTCCTTACAACTTAAAGACACATGTTGCTTGAGAAGCACATTTTCAGTTTCTAAGGTGTATTTGGGACAGAAATGCCATATTTGGGTGAAGGAAAATCGTGAAACAAGTGGGTCTCTTTAGCTGTCAAGTTTGTGGGACCAAATTTTGTGGGGACCAAACTTAATGATATGCGGTATATCTATTTATAATAATAAAGGAGAGTTTTCTCTCTTGTTAAGCTTCCACCTCAGCATATACCATGAGCTTTTGTTGACATGTGGCGTCTTTACTTAAATCACGATCATAATATTCTTGACGATATGAATCCCATTGTAACCTCACTGTCTTCTCTGTAATTCAGTCGATTCAGTTTTCTCACCTCCATTACAAACCTAAGGGACTATATGTGTCGTCAAGGTTTTTCAAAACAAAATTTAATCGAATCATAATCTAGAAAAACCCTTTAAACAGAGCTTCCACCGATGGCAATTAACCAACTCCACTTTTCCAATTTGAAGGCTGGACGTTGCAAGGAGATAGTTGTGACATGTCTTCTTCGATTTTGGGAGACCAGTAATGTGAAGAAAGCATGTGAGCGTCTGGATGTGGATCTGGTTTTGTGGACAAGAAGGTAACGATCTTTTCCTTCCTTCTTTTAGTTAGATTTATATCTTCGATACAACTTTCTAAAATAAGGCGACAAATGGCCTTTTAGGTTGAGCTTTTGCTTGAAGTCACGTTAACCTTCTTGAATACAGTTTATTGATCCATGTCCTTGCTCACATAGCTTTTGAAGCATGCCGGATTCAAAACTTACCCAAGTTGGTGGAGGATATATTTCAGACATCGATAAACACAGATCCAGGTGGTGCGTTACGCCTTGTCCAAAGGCGTTCAGGCCTTTGTTGGGTCAGAGGAGAGTGGCTGAATGATATTCTAAGGTAACTGTTCTTACTAGGTTTCAAGTGAATCGTTCATAATTTTCTGTTATGTGAGTAAGACCCTCGACACTTCCTGTGAGCTCAAATTTTTCTTCCTGTGACTCGCTTCAGTGCACAAGAGTGTCTGGTGGATTACCAACTGTCATCTTGGTCTACTGTCTCCTCTATATTTGAGGAAGCTCTTTGAACACATGTGAACTACTTACATTAAGTTGGGCCAGGTAATTCATGTTGCTTAAATAATGTATAGCAGATTGTATCCTTTGGCGATGTGGACATTGGTTAACCGGTAGAAACATGTGAAATACATGTCTAACGTTAGCGTAGTTATTATATTGCTCTTTCTTATCAATTTCCCATTCTACCTTCTTTTCAATAATTTTTTTAATTCGTGGTTTATAGCTTCTGCACCAACTTTTTTCCCACCAGAATATGTCAAAGAGTTTCAGCAAAGCTCCTCCAGTTCCTTTTGAAGAAGTTCATAAAATTTTGCAAGAGGAACTTGGTAGATCCATAGACAACGTAATATGTTGACCCTACACAACTTGCATCAGCCTCAATAGCACAAGTATGTTCTTCTGCTTCTGGTTTTTTATCTGAATCCATTTTTTATGTACTCTTCTCTACTTAAAAGAACCATCATGAACAGGTCCATGAACCATGGCGCAGGGCTTAGAGGCTAACAAGAGGATGTCGTGATTAAGGTCTTGAAGCCTGGAACAGAAGATTTCTTAGTGGCAGGTTTGAACTTTACCTATGATGTTTCCCGTATATTTGAGTTCCTTAGTCTTGAGTTCGGCCGTACTTCACTGGTAGGCTCGCTCTCAAGTAGCTGTGAGAATCCCGTCTCCTCTGTCTTAATTTAGAGTTGATGCTAGGTTATTCTCTAAACATATATCCTTACTCTTGCTTAGAAATTCCGGAAGCGTTTTCATTACAACCATATGATCCAAGTTTTGATGTTTTGTTATCTGTATTTTTTTGGGGTTGGTCTCTATCATATCTAATGACATTTCTTTTTCCTTTTGTTGGTATTTTTCGGCCTGATTTCAGCTCTATACGCTCATAAATGGCTCGGTTCAAGCTTCTAGACACTACTATAGTTTGCCACACCATCAAGTAGTTAAGATATCTGCTCTTTTTGTGTGATTTTTCAACTTCTTTTAAACTAATATGCATCCCTATACTGCACATGGGGTATGCATTATGAATATATCATTGGTCTTAGTTCAAGTGATTTAGTTTGTTTAGACGTCTAAGATTATATACGCATCTCCTTAATGGCATTGGTCCATTAATATAGTTAAGTTATGTGTTTTTATATGTCAGGAATTATTTCTTACTAAATGGATTGGGGTGCAGTTGTTGTTGGGCACTATTCTTGGGTTTCTCATCAAACTACTAACATGTCTGATCGACTCATCAGTTTCCACTCCACGACCAAAAATCAGGTATGTTCTTAATTCTACTTTCTCCAGAAAAATGAGAGCACTCTGAGTTGTCTTGATCTTGATTCTTTTTATTTCCAAGAGACATCATGGTTTTGTATGCCATGACTCAAACCAAGACTGTCGACGAAAAAGGTTTAGATAAAGGCTTTCTGGCTCTTGCTTTTTGTTGTTTGTAGGAGTAAATGCACCTCCATTAGATTAGGAATACAAGGATCCTCATTAAACAAACTTTTTACAATCCCTGGAGCAACAAGAAGAGAAAAAAAGATCTTTCAAGGATTAAGGATGTTAGAGCTGGTGAAAAGGATATGGTGCTGCACACAGGGACCAGATCAACGTCCAGAGAGGCAGATGAACAAAACTGATATAGAGTTCCTGAACAGCAAGATCTTTGCAAATTTGTGGTGCATTGTGTGCTTTGGCTTCCGCTTATTTGAGTAAAATATGGATATGTTTCACAACACTGAGTATTCAAAGATTGTATATGATACCTATTTGAGACTCCTCTTATTTTGATATATGTGGAGAGTGCAAAGAAATCTTGGGGCTGGTTAAGAAAGCCGTATAGTGTCCACAATAATATATATGACCGTCTGGGTAAATAGTTTGCTTGGTTATCAAATTGTATCCAAGATTGAAAGTTATAGTCCTTCTGTTTCTCCATATTGATTTCTATAACACTTCAGAGACGTCAACCGAAATAACCCAAATGTCCACAACAAATGACTGTACAACCATTAGGAAACTGCCACTGTTGGTTTTTAAAATATTGACCTGCAACTACACTTATACTTCACAAACAGCTAAACACAACGCAAACCTACACATATTTTTAAAAACTAGAAGCGATGCTATACGAATAATGCAACACAAATGGACATACCGAACACAATACGAAACTCATACAGACAATCCAGCACATGGGCCCACATGAATTTTGCAAAAGGGAGAAAATTAAAATTACCTCACCAACACAATTATCCCTCACCAATATAGTTATCCCCACTGGCCACTGCTAGGCCACGCCAACATGCATAGCCTAATTTCATAATAATAATCCCCTTTCTTTCGTCTCAACTCCTTCACACATTCCTACCTGCCTACCTGCTTCAACAAATGCTACGATTCTTACCTTAGTGCCAAAGAAACCAGGAGCTTCGGCAATTACGGACTACCGTCCGATCTCTTGCTGCAACACTACCTACAAGGCCATTTCCAAACTTCTGGTGAAACGCTTAAAGACCATTCTAACGGAGGCCAACAGCTTTCATCAGAGGTAGACTACTCATTGAAAACACTCTTCTCGCTTCTGAAATCGTGCAAGGGTATCACAAGAATGGCGGCCAGAAGCGGATCACTATCAAGATAGACATAGCGAAGGCCTTCGATACTATCAGATGGGAGTTCATTTTCCAATGCCTAAGGGGTCTTAACTTGCATGACATTTTCATTCACTGGATTGAAGCGTGCGTGTGCGCTACTTCCTTCTCTGTTGGCTTTAACGGCTCGCTCCACGGTTCTTTCAAGGGTAAGCGGGGACTGCGACAGGGTGATCCTCTCTCCCCTTACTTATTTGTGATTGCCATGAACTGCTTATCTCTCGCTCTGAATCAGGCCGCCCGGAGAGGAGACTTTAAGTATCACTCAAAATGTGAAAGGACAGGCCTCACCCATCTATGCTTTGCTGATGATCTACTTATATTTTGTGATGGATCTGTGGAGTCTGTCAACTCTATCCTAGTGGTGTTGAGACTTTGAAGCCAGATCGGGACTTGGGATGAGTGTTGATAAAACATCTATCTACTATGCAGGGCTGAAGCCTCTTGAAATGGAAGAAATCTCTACGTCGACTGGTCTAACTGCTGGCTCACTACCGGTCAGATACCTGGGGGTGCCCTTGTGTACGAAAAAGCTATCGATGCTCAACTGCGCTCCATTGATCCAATCAATTAAATCCAAATTCCTCACTTGGACTGAGAACGCTGTCATTTGCTGGAAGGTTACAATTGATTTCAACTGTCATATCTGGAATTATCAACTTCTGGTCCTCTGCCTATATTCTTTCCAAAGCGTGCTTAGCGGAGATTGATGCTCTTTGCTCAAAATTCCTGTGGAAAGGGAAACTAGAAGGAAGTGCGGGTGCGAAAGTGGCGTGGGAGAAAGTCTCTGTTCCAAAACAGGAAGGTGGGTTGGGTTTGAGGAATTGGGTCACTTGGAATGCTGCCTGTGCAATAAAGCTCATCTGGCTTCTTTTCTTCTAAAAGGACTCGATCTGGGCGACTTGGTATCTTGCTGAGGTCCTTGATGGAAACATCAACAACTTCTGGGTCATAAATAAGAAGCAAAAGAACTCTTGGTTGGCTAACTACCTACTGTTACAGCGTGAAACTGTCTTCGATTGGATTAAGATGGCGGTGGGGAATGGCGAAACTTTCTATTTCTGGTCTAGTAACTGGTCACCTTTTGGGAGCATAACCAAATACCTTAGAGGACAAAGCACTCGTAACACTGGAATCCCGATAACGGTTACCTTGGCTGAACTATGGGAGCAAGGCGCTTGGCATCTACCCCCTGCGAGATCAGAAGGACACGTAAACATCCAGTCATATCTCTCTACCATAGAGCTGACTAACGAGGCAGACACCTATCACTGGATACCGCAGGGAAAGCTCTCAAAAGCCTACTCAACAAGAGATATATATAACCTGTTGCGAGTGCTCCATCAGCAAGTTCCTTGGTCCAAAGAAGTCTGGTTTTCGAATGGCATTCCAAGACACAAATTCCTTTCCTGGCTATTTGTTCTAAACAGATGTCCCACTAAAGATAGAATGGTAGAGTGGGGAGCTGATACTGATCCTGTTTGCATACTATGTAACTCGAGTCTTGAATCAAGGGATCATTTGTTCTTCAACTGCTCATACTCTTGGGAGGTTTGGAACTCAGTGGCAGCGAGATCAGGGTTCACTACACCGAGGGAGTGGGATGAAATCTTGACAGAGTTAGAAAAATTCAAAACCCCACATCACAACAGACTCCTAGCCCTCTTGGGCTGGCAAGCTGCGATCTATTGTTTGTGGGCAGAGCGCAGCGGGCGCCTCCACCGCAGTAGATTTCGAATCCCCCCTGATGTCATCAAGGAGATACACACTATCATCAAGCTCAGAATTGCTGCCATCCGGATAGGCAACCCGCAGCTTGCGTCGGTCCTTTTCCAAGCTTGGCACTCTTGACCGTTCACTGCTCGTGTAGCTTCATAACTATCCCACCTGCTAATCATCACATTTCTTCTCTTCTCCTTAGTTATTCACTTGGACAAATGCAATTTTTAATGGAGTATATATTTTGGGGCTGCTTTCAGTTTCGGGTTCGGTTCTTTGTAAGGCATTTGCCACTAAGTTACGCTTTGTAAAACATTTTCTTCTCATGCATTTTAATATAAAATATTTTAGCAAAAAAAAAAAAAAACTCCTTCACACATTCAAGCTTACTAGCATACAAATCACTTTCTATGCTACACCCAATAAATCTACAACCCACACATAATACAAATGTTAAAACCATACAACCAACCCTGAAGATATATACACATAATACATGTTCTACTTTCACTGATACAAACACATAGAAAAACCACACATTATATAACGAACAACATCACGCATCCCGGGCGTAGCGCGGACAAACCACTAGTATATATATATACCAACGTAAATGCAACAACATTTGGTTTAGTTGGTTTTTTATTTATATTATTATTTTTTTTTATTCTATCTTATGTTTCTATTGGCTTTTTCTAAAAGTTTAAGATATATGAAGCAAATATAATTGTTACAATAAATCACAATTATTATTTTCTCTATATTTGAACATCCATTTATATATATATATATATAATTTATATTTTAACAATTATAAAAAATGTATGGACATAAGAAATGTGGATGAACAATTGTGGACATGTAAAAAAAATACATGAACAAAAAAAGATATGGACATGGATGGATAAAAAAACAGAGAAAATCTCTTATATACAAATCACAATAGAAAATTACACTAAAAACACATTGTGGATATATATGTTGTGGATAACTACGCACGAACACCGACACATTTTCAAAATCCTACATGTTGATGGTGTCCACCAAACCAAATCTTACAAAGCTAAATGTTTTATATACCTACCGATCTTTGGATCTGTAAATAGCTTGTTCAGTATCAACATGTGATGGACTATGGCGGTTGCAACTTACCAGAGATATTAGTGATTCCGGTGGCGATCAGGTGATTGTTATGGTGATTACAGGTGCGTCTAAGCTCCGTTTGAGGCGTGGCCGGCGACTACGGCTTCGTCTCGTTGAGAGGAATATGGTGATGGTCTCAGAATTTTGATACAATCAACGAACTGAAAGATCGAGTCAAAATTATATTCAAAAGGTGAAGTTTCTCATGGCGAGCTCTGTTTGAAACGTGGTCAGAAGCTAGGGCTTCGTTTCGTCGAGAGGAACATGGTGGTGGTCTCGGATTTTTTATACGATCAATAAACTGAGAGATCAAGTCAAATGAAATGAGTTTGGGAAAAATAAAATTGAGACAGGAGAGAGACTGAACATTTGGATTTATGGAGGTAGTGATTTTTTTTTAATTGTTTTTTCTTTTAATTTTTATTTGTTTGTGTGGAAAGTAGCTTATGGTTTGTTATAGTTAGTTGAAGATATGGAAGACATTACACGTAGAAAAAGTGTGTGACATGAGAGAAATGTCTCAATGTGTAATTTGAAAGTGAAAATGTGTCATAGAGAGTAAATTTTTCAAATATATGTAAGTGGTACATGTATTCATAGAAGAATTAATAAGAGGACTATTATTTGAGTGAGCTAATATGATTACATGTTATACGACAAATTTTGTCGATCATCATTAATTTTTCCACTTAAATACATCTTTGTAACCGTAGAGGTGGGTTTCGAAAGTTTAAGAGTTAAAGTAAAGGTTACAAAAATGTATATTAATAATAAGTAGTATGTAAGGCAGTTTTTATAATAATGTGGTGATTAGTTTTTAAATAAAATTAGACACATATAAGAGAATAATAAGTGGCTCTTTAAATAAAGTGAATAAATAGTTGGAGATAACATTTATCAACAGGTATGATCCTATTTTAATAGAATAGATATTATTTTGCTTTTAGATTTATGAAATTTAAAGTATATATGAATTTAAAGATTTTTAAAATAATTTAAACGGGTTATTCGAACCCGAACCAAAATTAAAAAAATACTCAAATGGAACTGAAATATTTAACCTTGAAAACCCAAAACCTGAATAGACCTTAACCGAAACCAAATGGAAACTCAAACGCTCACCTATAATTTCTATATAAGATATTGTATAGGTTTGGACACATTTATCCTGAACCAAAGAACCAAAACCAAATGCAAACCAAAGTTATAAATAACCAAGTAAATCTTATATCTCTGGAACCAAAAAATTGAAATTGAACCGGAACCAAACCGCAGACCGTATCCAAATTTTTAAATAAATTATATACCCACAAATATTAATTATATTTAATTTCTAAGTAACTAAATATAGTAAAAATACTATTTATCAACCAAATTACTCGAATATTTTTATCCATAAATATAAAACATAGTTATTTAAATTTGGTATAATTATTTATTTATTTGTAAACATAGTTATTGATACTATGAATATAAATGCTATTAGTTGTTATTGATAATATATATAGAGAATGGTATCAGTAGGGGTGGGCACTTCAGTTATTTTCTCGGTTCGGTTCGAGTTCTGTTCGGTTTGGTTAGTTCGGTTCTAGTATTTTTCCAACTGAAGTAAACCATAGTTAGTTTGGTTCGGTTTATATTCGGTCTGGTTTGTATTCGGTTCGGTTTGTATTCGTTTCGGTTTGTTTTTTTTATCGGTTTAATTAGATTCTTCTTAGTTTAATTTTTCTAAGAGAAATTATGTTTTACAACATAAATAATGTAAACATAAACTATGTGAACTAAATTCAATATAAAACTGAAAGAAAAACCTTTAAGAAGTCACAAAAAAGTATATATAAGAATTAAACAAATGAAAGTTAACTAAAGTAAAAACAACAACTTCATTAGTAATGTATCTTATATCATTAAAATTAAAAAGCCTGCAATGAATGAAATATTTTAAATCAAATATTTTGATGATTACATATTAGGTTAGAAGAATATATGTTAATGAATAAAAAAGGAAAATGTGTGGTTTAGTATTAGAATTTAAGTGTATTGGTATTACTAATATTTTTAATATAAATAATTACGAAAACACATCGGTTTCTTGGTTCGGTTCAGTTTAAAACCGAACCGAACCATTCGGGTTGGGAAAATCTTCAAGCAAATGGTTTAAAATAGACTTTGGTTCGGTTCGAATCGGTTTCGGTTCGGTTGGTTCGGTTTGACTCGGTTCAGTTATGTTTTTTTGCCCAATCCTAAGTATCAGGCATGGGAAAATCAAAGCATCTAATAGATAAATTGCTTGTTGTCAATGATTGTAGTCCAATATCGTTTCTTTGCTTAGATTATAGTTAATGTCTACGTGAATTTTTTTCCTACTCAAAGTAATGCATCCCGAATTTATAGGAAGTAAAGGGAAGGGGGAGGTTATAAAATACCATGTCTAGTTATAGATATATATATTTTAAATACTGGCAGTTAATTATTTAAAACCATGGATTGTAAATAATTAGACCAAACATTTATCAATTGGACATATTGGACATGTTGCTGTTTTAATAGAATAGATAAAAAATCGGATGCCACTTGGTACGGCTATGACATCTATAAAGTGCACAATATAAGAAATTAAAAGAGTTTTCATGCTTTAGCAGAACAATGTTTTTGTTTTGTTGCATTTCAATATATTATTTGTGAGTTAAATGATCTGGTCTAATGTAAAATACTTAAGGATGTAATGAAATCTCGTCATCTCTGGTCCTTAACATTTTGATTAACACAAAAGAAGAAGCATATTCACGTTGTTTTCTCAATTGATCTATGTATTCATATATTTCAATGACAATTTTATGTTATGTACACGTACATTGATAAATAATAAAAGTGGTAACTGATCACATAGCAGATTTTGATTTGATACCTAGCTACAAAATAATAAATTAAAATGAAAACCAGCTTAAAGGCCAAAGTGGTCGAAGAGGCCGAGAGATTCCTGAAAGCAAAGTGTCTGTGCAAGGCTTCTCTGTCAACCTACATATATTTGATCTCCCGTCACCGCGATCTATCAAATCATGGCTATATAGGGGCTGTTTGTTTCACCATTTGTCATCTTCATCTAAATGATTCATTTGTATGACCTATTCAAATGATCCATTCAGATTTTTGTGATTGTTTGTTTGTCCATCCACATAGTTCATCTAGATGAATCATTTAAATGAATCTTATGTTTGTTTCTTTATTTTTATTTTCATTCAAATGAGTTTAGTAAAGAAATTACCAAAATATCCTTGTGTTGATTTAATCATATGTTTAATATTAATTTTAACTATATTACATTTAATTATTTAGTTTAATATATTTACATTAGAATTATTTCAAAATTAACGAGTTTTTTTTTTGCGGTTTGGGCAGGAAAACAAGTTTTTTCGGTTTTAGCGAGAAAACACATTTTTTATGTTTTGGCGGAAAACAAGATTTTTCGGTTCTGGCGGGAAAATGATATTTTCCGGTTTTGGCGGGAAAATACAAATTCTTGGTTTTGGCGAGGAAACAAGTTTTTGCGGTTTTGGCGGGAAAACACGTTTTTGGCGAGAAAACACGTTTTTGCGGTTTTGGAGGGAACCACGTTTTTGCGATTTTGGCGGGAAAACGCATTTTTGCGATTTTGGCGGGAAAACGCGTTTTTTGCGGTTTTGTCGGGAAAACACGTTTTTGGCGGGAAAACGCATTTTTTGCGTTTTTGGAGGAAAACAAATTTTTGCGGTTTGGCAGAAAAACGCGTTTTTGCGGTTTTGGCGGGAAAATGCATTTTTGCGTTTTTGGCGGGAAAACGCGTTTTTGCGGTTTTGGCGGGAAAATGCGTTTTGCGGTTTCGGCGGGAAAACACGTTTTTGGTGGGAACACATTTTACGGTTTTCGCGGGAAAACGAGATTTTTCGGTTTTGGCGGGAAAATACAAATTTCGGTTTTGGCGAGAAAATACGTTTTTTGGTTTTGGCGGGAAAACACGGTTTTGCAATTTTGGCGGGAAAACATGATTTGCGACTTTGGCGGGAAAACGTGTTTTTTTGTGTTTTGACGGAAAAATGTATTTTGGGGTGTTGGCATGAAAACATTTTTTTGTGATTTTGGCATGAAAACATGTTTTCGGTTTTTTGCGGAAAAACACGTTTTTGCAATTTTGACGTGAAAACATTTTTTCGCAATTTTAGCGGGAAAACGCGTTTAGGGGTTTTGGCGTGAAAAAGTAGTTTTTAGCACGGTAAAAAGTGTTTTTGTAGTTTTGTCAGTTTTCATTTGTGACAAAAATGATATTATGTTTAGGTTTGTAATTTGTGAATTACATTAGGAGTATAATAGACATTATACAATTTTGAATGAACCATCTCCATTCAAATGATCCAAATTGGTTCAGCTGAATGAACTTTAAAATTAAGTCTAAATTTTCAAAAGTCATCCGGATGATCCATCTGAATGAGTTACACTTTTAGTGACTAAACAAACAAAACTCTCATCTTCATCCGGATGGTCCATCCAGATGGAGAAACAAACAGGCCCATAATATATTCCCTTCCTTTTTAATAGAATACTCTTTGTCAAAATAACATTTAGGTCGCTACAACCACTGTTCAGATTCAGAACTTCACATCGTTATTTTATCTTGTAGGGCTGGAGAAACTAGTTGGTTTTAGATCCAAGCAAATGAAAAATGAATAGAAGGAAACTCGGTAATTAAAATATATATATAAGAAAAAGATACAATGTAGTTAATTAATTAACCAAAAAGAGAAAGAGAAGACACTATAGTATAGCATAACAAAGAGAGACTCGCCTAAACAACACACAAGCTTTCATAGTTACCTACATAACAGATCTCTTTTTCATGGTTTCATCTTCTTTGTTCTACCAAAAATCATACGCGACGCTTTTTAAGGGAGTGTGGTTGGCAGCAACGTTTCTACTCGCATTTAATCGACCTGTAAATGTGGCGGACGAAGAGGAGAGCTGCACGGAAGCCAACTGTTCCGAGCATGAGGAAGAAACCGTAACAAATACAAGCCATGTAACCGAAGAAGAAAGAGGTTTGCATGAAACCAGACATGTCTGATCTCGCGTAGTAATAGTATAAGCAGTACGCGTAGATGAATAAACCAGTCGATCCACCACACAAGAATGATCTGCAACAAAGATTTAACATAATTATAATAGATTCAAAATCTCTGCAATTATGTAACGCAAGTGCAACGTGATCTTACCTCCACCACCATTCGTGATCTTCAGCGGCGAGCTGGAAATAAGTAAGGGCAACGGTTATAAAGGCGGTAACGATCAAGAGGATGATGAAGACGATGAAGAGGATACTGTAAATGGTGTAGATCCTGTGACCCCAAACACTGGCAAAGATGTAATATAGCTCGATGTAGATGGCACTGAAAGGAAGGAAACCAGCCATGGCCATCTGAGGTATAGCACTCCTGTACCACGGGAGTGGCGGGATCTCCCTGGGATACTTAGTGGTGCGGACTGGAGCTTGGAACTCCGCTTTGCTGTTTTTACCGGCGATACCACCCAATACAAGTAAAGGAGAAGTCACTAGTGTCCAAATGAGGACGATCACAACAATGGTTCCAAAGGGAAGAGCTGCGGTTGCGCTGTAGGCGATTGCCACGGTGTTTAGGAAGCAGAAAGTGAGGAAGAGCGGGCCACAGAAGAGACCTCCAGTGAGCAACAAGTTCCTCACCTGAGAGAAAAGCGAGAGGCTTTATTATTTTCTGTTTAAAAGAAATATTTGAGGGAAATGGGTTTGGTGTTTGTTTACTTACCCAGTTCTTTCCTTCGAGTTGACAGTAGAAAGAGGAGGCGGTGTATCCGGCGATTCCAGAGGTGAGAGCGTAGATAACGACCAAAGCTGTGAAGAGTGCTCCTCGGTTGTATGGATAGAACACTCCAACAAGTGAAAGAATGAAGATGAATATGGTCCTGATGACATATGAAGGAAGTTAGTTAGTGTTTGGCAATAAAGACATGCGCAAGAAAAGCATGTCAGGAACTGAAAAGGGACTTACAGAGTGAACAGCTGAGTCCCGCTGCCGAGAGATGCAGCAAAGAGAGATTTGTGCTTTGGGAACCGGAACACATCTCCATGAATGTACTTCCATCCAGTTTCCTCTTGATCATCAGCAGCTTCCTCATCTTGAGCATACCTTCAAGGAACGGGACAAAAAGTCTATAATCTTTGAGTTCATGAAAGAGTAGCATTTTAAAAACTTACTTCATGAAATCATTCTTGAGGACCCGCATCAAGATCGTCGCAAGGAAACCAGTCAAAAGAAGGACAGTAACACACGAATTGATAATCGAGAACCAGTGAATCTCCAAGTGATGCGGAAGAGAAGAAGACATGGCGTACTTATCCATCCTCTTCTCGAAAGGAGTCTCAGTCTCCTTCCACTTCACAGTATACATAAACTCCGCATCAACTTCCTTGTCCTCAGTAACATCCACAAGCGAATGAGGATCCATCCTAGCATTGATTTCAATCACCCGGTCGTTGTTGTACAGAATCTCAAACTGGATGTGCTTGTAAAGGAAGTACTTGAACTCCGTCGGATCAGATTTGCCCTCTTTCTCAACCTTCCCAATGAATCCCCAGATAGGCAGATCATCGTAGTACATCTGAAAGTAATAGTCTTTCTCAACAGCTCTTCGGAACTGCTCGACTTCTTCTCTGCTGAGCTTCTTTTTGCAGTACGTCTCAGAGTCTTTCTCGTCTCTGAAGTTGAGCTTGTATGGAGCGCTAACAAGGCGGTCACCGTTCAATACCTCACCGAGAGCTTCCTTCTTATCTTTCACTCCCTCTGTAAAACCAACAATGAACAACAAATCTGAATCTTGCACAACATAGAGCTTCTAAGATCTCGAATTTAATTAAACCGACAGCTAAACCGACATTTACAATTCTAATAACCACCGGTTAGTCTAATAATCGTACCTGGAACACAGAAGGGGAGATCGAAGTACCGATACGTCTCACTATAAACATCATCAAGCATTATTGATTAATAGATAGACGAAATTGGAATACTATCGCATGTATAGCTAACGATCAATGCATTTATTCAAATAGAATCTCAGATCTAGCACTAAAATTGAGAATCGTTGTTACCTGGGATTGTGAAATGGGCCGACCTTGTTGGCGTAGAGAGGGACAGAGTCGCCTTCCTTGTAACGGTGATCGGAGGCATCGGATCTGACGATTCCGGCGGCGGAGAAGAGGAGAGCTCCGAGGAAGAGGAGCAGAGTCGTCGGTGTGCTCATGGTGTTTCTGTGAGGTGAAGAGAATCGTGAGATCTGAGTTTGCTTTTATGTTTTGGGAAAATGTAAATGGGAAAAGGCCGACCAAATGACTTATCTGAATTTTTTTTTTAAAACTTTTTACCGAATTAGATCTACAATATAATTTTATATTTTGTACGTAAAAAAGATAGTGCAAACAAATAAAATATGTAGCTAATAAATTCAATTTCTTACGACACTTTATTATACATTAAAATATTTAATTTACTAAACTAGATTTTTATTGATAAAAAAACTAGATTTTATAAATTATTTGATTTATCCTAGTATATTTTGTATTCCTTGGTGTTTTTTATAAAATTATAAATTCGTTTAATTTTTCTTTTAACTAAATATATCAATGAATTAGTTTTTCAACGCTTTGTGGAAAAAAAAAACTTGTGAAAGACAGATAGAAAAATGGTAGATAATCTGAAGCAATAAAATTTATTTAGTCAGATTTTCGTTGCAATGTCACTATATTATCTTTCTAACTATAATATTTTTCTATTGGTAGATTGGTTTCCATTCTTTCGTAGTTAAATGGCAACAAAATACATTTTTGGGTATGAAATCAACATTTATTGTCTGAAAGTAAACACTTGATGCCAAAGGGACAATGTCGTCCAAAGTAACTCTTACGTTTTAGAGGAACTTGTTTTCTGCTAAACCATTCTACATAACGTTTCGCATAATGTAATTTTTTTTAAAAAAAATTAACTTTGTAGCTCCGTAGTTTATTAAAGCGCCAATAAAGCAATTATACTTTTGAATACTGCATGTTAATTACACGAACTTTGTTGAATGGTAAAGCTAGTTTGGAAAAGGGCAAATCTCCAAAATAGCACATTTCTAAGTTTATATCACAAAAATAGCACTCAAAAACTAAAATGACCAAAATAGCACCTTTCTAAGTTTATACTTTGAAAATTTTAATTATTTTATTTTTCAAAATTTGAAATCTTATCCCCAAAATCTCATTTCTCAACTCTAAACCCTAAACCCTAAACTCTAAACCCTAAACCCTAAACCATAAACCCTAAACCCTAAACTCTAAACCCTAAACCCTAAAATCTAAACCCTAAACCCTAAACTTTAAACCCTAAACCCTAAATCCTCAACCTCATCCTTTAACTCTAAACCTTAAGTTTGTGACTTTTGATAAAACATTAAGTGCTATTTTTGTGACTTTTGACCTTGAGTGCTAGTTTGGAAACAAAAACTTGATTTATTGCTATTTTTATCTTTTTCTTTTTGGAAAAATACTAAAAACTTCCAGTTCAAAATCTACCATCTCAGATTTTATTCACTTGTATAGTTAACTGATGTAGATATTTAATTTTCATTGCGAACAGCCAAATCTATATGGCGTCGATAAACATGTTTCTTAGTCGGTCGGATCTTGACCTTGCCAAAGACCTCAAAGTTATTAAAAACTATTGCATGTTGATATATTTTACTATTAAATTAATAGAACATTCATCTGGTAAGTTAAACGAAAAGGTAAATAGTAACGAGCCTATTTGGTTTAAAATAAGTTTAAGACCCAAACATAAATAGCTTTTATTAAAGGCCTGCCATCACTTTATTTGTTTTCTTTTGTTTGTGACCCATCAGTCATACTGTTGGTCAAATAAACGGAATCCGGAAATCCGATCCGATAAAAATAAATTTGAACCGATCCGAATCCGACATAAATATCAAATATATTTTTTATGATATTTCGGGTTATTGGTATTATCCAATTCTAACCCGAAACTAAATGGTTATCCGATAAAACCCGAAATATTCAAAATCTCAAAAAAAACTTGTACCAAACAAGATCTTAATTTAATATTTATCCAAATACACTAAGATATTATTGAACATCTAAAATAATTATCTAATACATGAAGGTTGATAGTTGAAGGTGGCGGTTGAAACTTGAAGTTTTTATATTTTGATTTTGTTTTTATTGAATAACTAGATTTTGACTCGCGCTTTGAAAACGCGGGATTATCTCTTTCTTAAATATATTATTTTATAACATATTATATTTATAATATTTATATTTTTATAATTGTTTTTTATATGTGTAGTAGTTATTTATATATTTAGGATGATATGTATTGAGATATAAATATAATAATATATATAATGACTCGTATTTTAAAAGCACGGGATTTGTTTCTTTTGAAAATTAAATATTTGTTAATTGTAACCTTATGTGTTATTTGATAACTATTTTTTTTAATAGTGTTGATGTTTTATAGTCATACAAAGTAATTCGAATAGTTATTTTTTTTAAAAAAGAGTTCCTTGTATTAATATTTTTAGTTTATTGTAAACTATTAAATCCCAAATATCCTTTTCGTAGCATATTTTAAAAGGTGATTAAAAGAAATACAAACAAAAACTTGAATCCATTTTTATGTTTTTCTATTTTTAAAATGGGGTTTCCAATTTTTTTTGTCAATAAAGATCAAGTATTTAAATGAGCTTCGGTCTATAAATTCGTGAAACCCACCCACAAGTAATCCAACTTATTCGACGGTCTTAAAAAAAAAGAAATGGAAAGTAATAATAAAAGATTATATTCAGATTTTTGGCATGACTAAATTGCTAATACAATGTAAATAACATTTATGTCATAAATCGATTTTAGTATAGATCTTTGAAGTATACGTAAAAATGATTATAATCTTATTGGGTTTCTAATAAAGCCGAAAAGAGCTTGAAAATCCCAGATTTTTTTACTGCCGTAATGGGCTCGTAAATTCGTTTTTAAATACTTGTTTCAGACTGGTGCAATTAATATGGCCGAAAACCATTTAAATTTTTCAGAAAGATAATAGCAATTTTTGTAATTAATTGAAAAATCATGGGCATAATCCTAAGAAAGATTCTGCTTTAATAGTATAGATGTTTCTCATTTCATGAAAACTTGGTTTTGTTTTTTGTTTTCATTTATTTGATTTTCTTTCTATCAATAACTAGGTTTACCTTTCATTTGATTTTGAATGATCATGTTTGATGTTCATTTCTTAATTTTTAATCGATGTTACTTATGTTTTGGTTACAAAATAGGTACAAATAAGGTATTTTAAAACCGAATAACCAATTTTACTTATGTTTTGGTTACACAGTAGGTACAAATCATGTAATTTTAAACCGAATAATCGACTGAGACCCAAACCCGAAATTACATCGGGTTGTACCGGTTCTTTGAAGATTTACTAACCCCGATCTGAACTTGATAGAACTCGAACTAGTCTCGAACCGAAGTTTCATATAACCTTAATGGAGCTGAATTTGATAAACCCAAAAAACCGAGACCCGATTGGACAAAACCGAAATCCGATTGAGACCCCAAATGCCAAGGCCTAGTCAGTATATTCTTTGAGTTAGGTTATTCTAATTGCCTTTTTAATAAGTTATTCTAATTGCCTAACTGCTTATTCATATTTTCTTCTCTGTTAGAAATTATAAATTGCTTATATTAATAATATTTCCTTGCTTAACAGCTTATGATATTTCCTTGGTTACATGAAACATGTTCATCCTCATAGTGGCTCTAAGACTTGAAATATTTACCATACGAGTGTTCATGCAGCTTACTAGGAGATGCTTGATGAGGGAAGAATATCTAAAAATACTACTAATATTTTGATGCGGTCCGTAAGAGGATAAGGTGTTGGATCGGGTTTCTACGGAGTCTTATGTGACTGGACTGGTCTACAACTGCATGTTATATTCTTGAGTTGGGCATGTTTGCATCCGTGTGGTTTGTTGGGTGTCGACGAAAATTGATGTTGGTTCTGTATTAAAATGAACATCATCCAAATGAATTTAAAATTTTAGTCTAAAATGAGATGCATTTGGGTGATTTATTAAAATGAGTTTAATTGGTGTATCTAGATGGAGATAAACATATTCAAAATAATAAATGCAAATTTAACTCATTTCTAAATAAAAGATTTAAATACAAATTTTAAACAAACAAATAATCATGATATAAATCACTATTTTCCGTTAGAACCATAAAATCAAACTTTCGGACCAAAAATACAAGTTCATATTTTTTCATCAAAATCATATTTTCCACTAAAACTGTAAAATTGTATTTTGACCAAAAACTACAAAACCATATTTTCACCAAAACCACAAACTACATGTTTCTTACAAAACCGCAAAATCGTATTCTCCCGCCAAAACTGAAAAACGATTTTTCTGTCAAAATCACAAAATTACATTTTTTTCGTCTAAACCGTAAAATTATATTTTCCGCCAAAACCATTAGCAACTAAAAAAAACTTGAAAACAGAGCAACAAATAAAATACATACATATATCGTTTCTTGGTTAGGGTAATACAAGTTGAAAAAAATAAAAAAATAAAAACTTGAAAACAGAGCAACAAATAAACATATATCGTTTCTTGGTTAGAGTAATACAAGTTGAAAAAATGGACAAGGCGATCCACAAGTCTTATCTTTACGTCGTCAACAAGCAGAGAAATCGCTATCGAAAAAGATCAGATTGTCGTTGTACTTTGCTTATTATATTAGTTCGCTTATTATATTATCCGTTTTATTTAATTTTTCTCACAATAAATTAAAAAAAAAAGTCGTTGGGAAAATTAAAATAGAAAACAATCACGTCACGTCACGTCTTCCAAATAAATAAAGAGTAAAGATGGAATCTTAAATCGAAGCGAGAAGGATGGGCTCCATTGAAGAAGAATCACCTCTCATCGAAGAAGGTTTAATCTCACAGGTTTGATCATCACTTTCGCTCTCAGGGGTTGTTTCTAATCGCTTGAATTTAGGTTGTCTGGATTGTGATTTTTTCGCTCTCTCTCAGGGTTTTAATTTCTCCAAAATCTTGACTTGAGATTGAGTTTGGTGATCTTATGCATGTTTCTTTCTGGGTTTGTTGAGAGATTTTCTGGGTAATTACTGTTTATCATCTTCCATGTATCTGTTTTTGAATCTCTGATAACCCTTGAGGTTGATTATGATGATGATTCAGATGTTTGAACTTTGCAAGTACAGATCAGATTATATTTGAGCTAAAGCTATTTTGAAGCTTGATTCCATTAACACAGTATTATTGTTTACTGCAATGGTCTTTAGCTAAAAGATGTAATCTTGAATTTTATATAACCAGGAACCAAAACTGTATGCTCAAGATGGTTCAGTGGACCTTCATGGAAACCCACCGTTGAAGGAGAAGACAGGCAACTGGAAAGCTTGTCCTTTCATTTTAGGTACATTTTTGTTTCATTTCAATTCTTACAAAACTTATCCTTCTTTGTGTCTAACCTTTTGAAAATGATATTTTTTTAATGTGTAGGCAATGAATGCTGCGAGAGGCTAGCTTACTATGGTATCGCTGGGAATCTGATCACTTACCTCACCACTAAACTCCACCAAGGAAACGTTTCAGCTGCTAGAAACGTCACCACATGGCAGGGGACTTGTTATCTCACCCCTCTCATTGGTGCTGTCTTGGCCGATGCTTACTGGGGCAGATACTGGACCATCGCTTGTTTCTCCGGCATTTACTTCATCGTAAGCACCTTTTGATTGGTTTAGTTGGTTGTCTCTTATCACCCAATTGATTTGAAGTTTGAGTTTTGGTTTTCTTTGCTCTGTTTTTTGTATAGGGCATGTCTGCGCTAACTCTCTCAGCGTCAGTTCCAGCATTGAAACCAGCTGAATGCATTGGCGGTTTCTGTCCATCAGCAACACCAGCTCAGTACGCAATGTTCTTTGGCGGGCTTTACCTCATCGCCCTCGGCACTGGAGGCATCAAACCATGCGTCTCATCCTTCGGTGCAGACCAGTTCGATGACACGGACTCGCGCGAACGAGTTAAGAAAGCTTCCTTCTTCAACTGGTTCTACTTCTCCATCAACATTGGAGCGCTAGTCTCTTCTAGTCTTCTTGTCTGGATCCAAGAGAACCGCGGCTGGGGTTTAGGTTTTGGTATACCAACAGTGTTCATGGGACTCGCCATCGCAAGTTTCTTCTTTGGCACACCTCTTTACAGGTTTCAGAAGCCTGGAGGCAGCCCTATCACTCGAATCTCTCAAGTGGTGGTCGCCTCGTTCCGTAAATCCACTCTCAAAGTCCCTGAAGACGCAATGCTTCTGTATGAAACGCAGGACAAGAACTCTGCTATTGCTGGAAGTCGAAAAATCGAACATACCGATGATTGCCAGTAAGAGTTTCATCTTCTTTATTGGAATGAACAAAAAAATAAAATATATATAGCTTTGCTTTGTTTAACATGCGGGGTCTATACTGATGCAGGTATCTTGACAAAGCTGCTGTGATCTCAGAAGAAGAATCCAAAGCCGGAGACTTTTCCAACTCGTGGAGACTATGTACTGTTACTCAAGTCGAAGAACTCAAGATTCTGATACGAATGTTCCCTATCTGGGCTTCAGGGATCATCTTCTCAGCTGTATACGCACAAATGTCCACGATGTTTGTTCAACAAGGCCGAGCCATGGACTGCAAAATAGGATCGTTCCAGCTTCCTCCTGCAGCGCTCGGGACGTTTGACACAGCAAGTGTCATCATCTGGGTTCCTCTCTACGACAGATTCATCGTCCCTTTAGCTAGACGGTTTACTGGAGTAGACAAAGGATTCACTGAGATACAAAGAATGGGGGTCGGTTTGTTTGTCTCTGTTCTCTGTATGGCAGCTGCAGCCGTTGTTGAAATCATCAGGCTCCATTTAGCCAACGAGCTCGGGTTGGTTGAGTCTGGAGCTCCTGTTCCTATATCTGTGTTATGGCAGATCCCACAGTACTTCATCCTCGGTGCAGCGGAAGTGTTCTACTTCATTGGGCAGCTGGAGTTTTTCTATGATCAGTCTCCAGATGCAATGAGAAGCTTGTGCAGTGCGTTGGCTCTTTTGACCAATGCGCTTGGGAACTACTTGAGTTCGTTGATCCTCACGCTGGTGACTTACTTTACGACGAGGAACGGTGGAGAAGGTTGGATATCAGATAATCTGAACTCGGGTCATCTTGATTACTACTTCTGGCTTTTGGCTGGTCTTAGCCTTGTGAACATGGCTGTTTACTTCTTCTCTGCGGCTAGGTATAAGCAGAAGAAGGCGTCCAAGTTATAATGTGGTTGCTCTCTCTCTCCCTCCTTCCATTACATACAATAAGTATGTTTCTTTTCTTGTGTAAATTGTGTCTGTTTAAAAGAACAACTGTTTGTGTACTCGTTTCTTTCAGTTCCAAACAGTCTCTCACATTTGCTTTTGCAGTGTTAAATCAATTACAATCTTCTAACCAATAAGTCAATAACTCTCTAAATTGTGTAGTGTTAAATTAGTATATGTATACAAGATTATAAGTTTTTTTTTTTATAACGCTGGATATTATTGAGCCATCACGGCAAACACTTGAAACAAAATTTCACACCGAGGGAAGAACAATAACCATACCAGTAGGCAGGTGCAAACAAATAAAGTATAAAATGGTTGTCTAAAAAGACAAATTGTCTAAAAAGACAAAACACCATAGCAAACCACTCGCTTCAGAGGTGAAGGTGAGACAGGGGTGTTCCCATTTAAGGAGAAGGAGTAGCGTTCCTTGCTTCATACGCAATTAGATCTTTCAACCAGTTAGGGCCACCAAAAGCTATGTAGGACTGATATCTGCGTTCAGAGATTACACTATTGGCTATTCTCTGTGCTAACACATTCCTAGCTTCCAGAACGTGATCCAAAGACCAAAATTGAAACCATTGTACCATATCACAGATTTTCCCCACAAGTTCCACGGCTCCATGGCATGAATTTGGGCTTAGGAAACATGCTCTTGCGCGCTCGCAAGAGGATTCAAAGATGACCTGACCCTTACGCATGGATTTCATGCTCTCGATTTCCCAAAAGATTGCTAAGAGCTCTTCTTGTTCTCTGGTCTGCACAAAGGAATATGATCTCCTGCCATGCACTAAAACTTTTCCTCTGCTATCCCTTACGAACCAAGCGGCTCCACTCTTGCGAGAAGATTCAGACCAGGAGGCAGCAATGTTACATTTTAAAATGTCATCAGCTGGTGCCTTCCAAGATGGTTTGATAGCTCGAGACGGTTGTGTAGGAGCTGTGGGGCTAGCGTCAGGGTAGTTCAGCTCAAACCAAATGTTGGATTCTTCCTCAGCTTTCCTCATAATAGTAGCAGGGTCCATTCTTATTTTTTCAAAAACCAGAGCATTGCAAGCTTTCCATATATGCCAAAGCACCCAGAGGATACTCTATCGGAGTTGAGTATGGCAGTCTTTACTTTTGGTGCAAGCTACTAGATGGTGCATGTTGAGGAAAACAGAGTTTTGAGAAAGCCCTCTCTCCGGGAGAGGCAACCCTGCATCAGACCATGTATCTCTAGCCGTTGGACAATTGAATAAGGTATGACATATTGTCTCCTGTTCTGCTCCACAAGCTTTACAAGCTCGCTCTACTGGAATGCCTCGGTAACGTAATTGTTCCGCTACAGCCAGAGCACCTGCCAAAGCACGCCAGATGAAATGCCGAATCTTTGGTGTTGTTTGCAATTTCCAAATATTTTTCCATAGACTCTTCTCAATAGGGGGAAGTGAACCATTCCCAGGTACTTGCAGATTCTATAGGGTATCAATAAGTTTGTAACCACTCTGTGACGAGTAAGAGCCTTCTCGAGTGAAACCCCAGCATAGTCTATCCTCCTTGTGGATCATCGGTTTGATGTTTAGTATTGAAGCTGCGTCTTCTTCAGTAAAAAGCTCATTAATCTTCTGAGTGTCCCATAGACCCGTATTGGGAATAAGAAGGTCTGCGACACACAGAGTTAGATCCACAACGCTGTCCTGCCTATACATTGGTGCTCTTGGAATAGGATTTTGAAGCCAGTTTTCCGTCCAAACTCTTGTTGAGTTCCCATTTCCTATTCTCTTGACCATGCCTTTAGCTAGTAACTCTCTGCCATGAAGTATGCTTCTCAATGCATACGAAGGTCACGTACCTTCCCCACATTCCATAAAGGATCCATTTCTCCAATACTTACTCTTGAGGACCCTAGCTACCAACGAATCAGGTCTTTGCAGTATGCGCCATGCTTGTTTCGCCAACAACGCCTGGCTGAAACTACTGATGTCGTGAAAGCCCATGCCACCTTCTTCTTTATGTTTACAAAGGCGTTGCCAAGCTACCCATGCTATCTTCTTTTTATTAGATCCATTACTCCACCAAAATGCGACCATGGCACTGGTGAGTTTATCACAAAGATCCTTTGTGAGTTTGAAAACAGACATGGCATACACTGGAAGTGCTAACGCAATCGATTTTAGCAAAATTTCCTTGCAACCTTGTGATAAGGCTTTAAGGAACCAGCCCTGAAATCTGCCTTGTAGTCTTTCTCGGATAAAGTTTAACAGCTCCTGTTTGAAGCCATGGAAGCACTCCGGTAAACCTAGATACGTTCCATCTCCACCTTCTTTATCTATTTCCAGAATCCGCTTGATCTCAGCTTTCCCTTCTGCAGGAACCTTCCCGCCAAAGATAACAGAGGACTTCATTTTATTGATTTCCTGACCAGACGCGTCGCCGTATTGCTTTAAGAATTACATGAGCGTCAAGCTTTCTTCTGTATCAGCTCTGCACATCAGTAAACTATCGTCGGCAAATAAGAGATGGTGAACTGCAGGTCCATTTTTGTTCAGCTTGATCCCCTGAAGTTTCCAATTCTTCTTAGCCATATTCAGCACGTGAGCCAAGGCCTCAGCACATAAGATGAACAAGAAGGGTGATAGTGGATCGCCTTGTCTGATGCCACACTCTGGTTTAATGAGTCCATGTGTCTGGCCATTCGATAGAATCGTGTATGAGACTGTTGTAACGCAGCTCATAACCCATCGTACCCACTTGTGATCAAAGCCCATATTTTCAAGTAATGTCTCCAAGAAGGACCATTCAACGCGATCGTATGCCTTTGACATATCAGTTTTGATCGCCATAAACTGTTTGCCTATCGACTCATTCGTATGGAGCCCATGCACCATTTCATGTGCAACAATGATGATGTCGGAGATGAGGCGTTCTGATACGAAGGCACTTTGAGTGTCTGAAACCAACTCTGGAAGTATTGGCTTGAGGCGTTGACACAAAATCTTAGAGATGATTTTGTATTGAACAGAACATAAGCTGATTGGTCGCATGTCCTTCATCACTGAGGGATTTGGTACCTTGGGGAGTAAGCAAAGTTGGGTGTGATTCCACCCCTCTGGAATAACAGCAAAACTAAAGAAATTCTGGATCTCTTGTTATGCTTGGGCCAACTATGTGCCAGAATTTCTGGTAGAAAGCCCCCGTCAACCCATCCTCCCCTGGCGCGCTACTTGCTTTGATATGGAAGGCCGCTTGTTTAATCTCCTCCAGCGTTACCGGTCTTGTGAGCTTTTCATTCATCGCAGGTGTAACTCTGCTTTCAAAGCCATCAAAAAGCGCTTCCATCTCGTACGGATTTGTACTCATGAAAAGTTCACGAAAGTACTCCGCTGGTAGGTCCTCTTTTGCTCCTTCCGAGAACAGTTCCTCTCCAAGGTCATTTTTAAGCATAAGAATTTTGTTCCTGATCTTCCTGCTTTTGACGCAATTATGGAAAAAGGACGTGTTCTTATCTCCTTCTTTTAACCATTGTTCTCTGCATTATAAGTTATGCATGTTATATGAAATATATTTGAAAAAAACTGAAAATATCTTGTTTGAGAAAACCACCAAAGATACTGAAATTTAAAAAGAAACAAAAATGCGAAGTTTCTTTTTTTTTTGAAGATAAAAATGTGAAGTTTCACTTGAGACATTTTCACTTTCAACCTTTTAAATAATTAATTTTAATCTTTTCTAACTAAATCGTTTTAGATAAGTGAAAAATTAAATGCTAAATCGATTTAACAATGAGTTTTGTATATCTAAAACAATTTAGTAAAAAAAGATTAAAATTAACTATTTAACATTTGAATGCTAAAATAAATCAAACTAAAAGTTTATGATTTTGTTTGGCTGTGTAAAGACCAGTTCTCGTGCAAAGAATAACAAGGTGGATATGACTTAGCCTGCAGTTCTCACTTCTCAGAATCCGCCATCGGTAACGGTTCATCTTTTGTATAATTTAAAATGTTGTCGAGAAAAGAAATCAAAAGACCATTTGAATTAAAATTTGGGCTTAATATATCAATTGAGCCCATTTATAATGGGCGCAATATGACCCGGAACAAAAAACCTGACTATGTCCGGGTCAAGCAAATCGGAGTCGCCAAAGAGGAAAAAAAGGAGAGGTTTGGGTAGAGAGGGGATCGCGAGACGAAAATGGAGGTTCCAGGTTCATCGAAGAAGATGATCGCAACGCAGGAAGAGATGGTCGCAGCCAAAGTACCCCTCGGATACAGAGATCAGTGCGCTCATCTCCTGATCCCGCTCAACAAATGTCGCCAGGCTGAGTTCTTCCTCCCGTGGAAGTGCGAGGACGAGCGCCACGTGTACGAGAAGTGCGAGTACGAGCTCGTCATGGAGAGGATGCTCGCGATGCAGAAGATCCGCGAGGAAGAAGCCAAGGCTAAACAGGATAAGAAACAAGGGAACGGTGTTCCTCTGATCCCTAAGACCGCTAATGCTTAGCCCCTCCTCGATTCGATCTTCCAGGTTTCCGGTTAGTCTCCGGTTCTTTAATTGGCTGGGTGATTTGAATGAGATTGTTTGGTGTTAGATTTGAACATTTGACTAATATTGGATTTGATGTCAAAAAAAAAAAAAAAAAAAAAAAGACTAATATTGGATTCAGTTTTGAGGAAAGAATTTTTTGTATCAGTCATGCTTGAGAAATATCTGGAAATGTCTTCTTCTTTGCATTTGATTGTTCTTTGTAAGCCATCTCAATTTTAGCTTAAAGTACTACTCAGTAGTGAGTGAGCTTGTAAGTTGTTTCTCAGATCTTGGCTACAGTTACTTTGGTGTTGTTATTTATAAATCCTTATGACGCTTTGTACACTACACACTTAGCTCTGTTCTTCTGCTTTAAAGATTCTGCAAGAAGATAACACTCCTGAAACCTTTAGGTACTTTTTTACTAAAGCCGGAATAGGGATTTCGCTTATTAACAGGACTCAGCTCAATTTGCTAGACTATATGTTCGGTTTGAAAGTCTTATGCTTGGTCATTGTTTGAGCTTGTTAATTGTGTCATAGAGATACTATGGCTACAGTCATTTCGTGTTACTTGTTGAATCCTTCACAGAACGCATTTACCTCTGTCTCAACTCTGAACCTCTTCTACTTTAACGATTCTGCAAGAAGATACACTCCTTTATTTGGTGGATTATATATATACAAACATATAGCATATGTTCAGTAGATCCATTCCTCTGAACATTTATGTTCTCTAACATCTAGGTTTACAAACTCTTATGCTTTGTCAATGTATGAACTTGTAAACTGTGTCTTAGATTTCGTGGCTACCGTCAATATGTAAGAAGAAATGTGAAATTACAGCACTCACTACAGATTTAGGTCTGTGTCTGAACATCTTCTGGTTTAAAGATTCTGCAAAGAAGATACACACACTCCTTGATTTGGTGGATTTTATATACATATGTCAGTCAGTGTCACAACAGCTACATTAATATTCTCTTTATTTATACTTTCTCACTTGCCATTGAGTACTACAATGTTCATTGTCCTTGCCACTATGATTTGACAGTAACGGGTGTTTCTCTGCTCTATAGACAGACACCCGTACTAAATGTTTGGTCTAAGATTCTCTAGCATGTCAATGATTTTGTTTCACCCGACTCTTTTGCTCATTCTTCTTCTGTGTCCTAATTCATACTCTGAAATATTTGGACAGGGAATCTCTGGAACTGTGAAGAAGGTGGGGCTCTGCTTTTCAGTATTTTCTTCTTGTTGGTGATGAAAAATTTGTTGCTACATTCTCAGATGTTCAAAGATTATATCTCTTTTCGTTTTTTTTCTTCCTCTTGTTTAACTTTGTGAAACTGTTTCACAGAAAAGAAAAAAATAAGATGCAAACACTCATCTTTTTGTTGGTTTTCTATCTTTAATCTTTGAGAGAGAAAATTGAACATATTATATACAATATAAACAATTTCATCGAGTTAAATTTATTCAGCCAATCTAAACTATTAAAACAGGAGTACATTTAGTACTTGACCCTGAGTTTTCCTCAAAAATTACTATTCTATGCCATCACTACTATATAAAAGGAGCTATTTTTGGAGCTTATAAGGGGTGCCACATATGCAAAAATATTCTCCACCAATCAATCTGCCATGTTATTACGGGCTGGGTCACAAATCAATTTCAAGTTCCAGCCCAAACTTGCTCCATTCCGGCCCAACCTCAGATGCTTCTTATTATATGTGGGACCCACTATGTACTTATTAACTTAAGAAATCGCATGAGGTTGTTTCTGGGCCATAAGTTTGATTTACGATGGTAATCCTTAGCCCATTAAAAAAACGCTCAAGGCATTGTCCGCTCTGATCTACGGTTTCCAAAACCATTTTTCCTTTCGACGAGATGGTTGTGTCTCCGCCCTCCCCCCTTACTTTAAGATACGTTAATGGGTATTTATGGCAGTCTTAATTTTCTACACCCCTTCCATCTTCCTTATGATACCCTTAATGACTCCCCTGTTTCAAAACATCAGCCATAGCCCTCTCTATATAAAGTCGATCCTCGAGACCGGGATTAAACATCGCAACTCACATCCCTGCTTTCGTCATCCGCAGTGGCTTATACTACAGACGTGAAAATGTCTTCCTTTGCTGTTTTTGGTGCTCAATCAGCCGGTCCCCACGCTACTTTCTACGATCTCCGCCTTTGTCGGTTGTTGTCAGCCGTCTCTTATGCTTTTGGGACTCCCGCAATATCAATAAGAATGGCGAGTTCATGGGTAGCACCATACTCTTCCTAGATGAAAAGATGAACAGGCATGTACATCTACTCTCTTAGATTAATGATTTACCTAGGAGTTTCTTGATCTAGAGTGTAAAATTATAATTACCAAAAACCCTTATGTCTGTTTGTGACATTTGAACGCAGCTGATGTAACTTTGTCTAGAATATATATTTATGCTAAATCTGCTGCTCAAAGGTATAGTCATTTCAATACGTATCACTCATTTGTAACCTAAACTAAAACATACTTGCTCTTTTCAAGGTAACTATATATATCTGAACTCCACTCCGGGCACCAAGTTCTACTTTGACACCACCATCCCCGCCATTGAAGCATTCACAGAGAGGTCCGTCTAGGGAGCTTTGGAAAAAAAAAAAATTTAAATGCTTCCTTTATCATTTACCCCTTATTATGTAGTTATCTTCTATAATGCTTTTTGTTACACAATTGTTCACCAACTAGCTTGGGAGGTGCAGCAGGAGAGGTTTTTACACGGGTAGAAACCCATGCGAGGTATTAGAAAGAAAGAACTTGTGACAATTGGTGATCTTCATACCTACCTGTCCAACTCCAACGCCCAGGTTAGTATAGCTATTTAATTTCATTTTTGTAAAATCACATTCTCAATGTGTTACTAAATTTATTCTTCTAATGCTACGTCTATTTTTGCTATAAAGAGCCAGGAAGCTGATTTCCTCTACAAAGCTAGGATTGTCGGCGTCCTCCAACAGAATGGTTGGACTTATGTCTCTTGCACCGGTTGCAGCAAGAAGCTGGACAAATATGGCACCTCATGTGTTTCACATATGTCCATGTCCAAAAGTAAGAAATAGAAAGACTCGCCCATGTCCAAAAGTAAACTCAAGATTGTAAATGATCATAACACCTTAATGCTACTTTATGCAGGTTCCGTGTAGAGCTTGCCGTTGAAGATGGCAAAGACAATGCAAACGTTTGTGGTCTTTGATACAGAGATGTCTAAACTCACCAAAACGGAAGCAGCAACACTAGCTCTTGAGAAGGTTTGGGCTCTACGTTAAAAAGCCATTCATTTACGGTTTTCAAATTTTGGGGAACGTTGGCGAGTATTATCATATTTGCTGTCCATTTACGTGCCCTTCGTTTATCCCATGCATACAAATACATATGTAACTTTAAAAAATCACTGGTGGGGTCAGTTACAAATGTGACTAGATTAAAATAAAACTATGCAAATGGTTTAGTAAAAATAATGGTTCCAAACGCACATTTTAGTTGGAGTCACAACTAAATACGTACTACGATTTAGGATTCCCTTCATGGAATCAATATATAAACGGAAAGATTCTGAAGCTGTATAAAATTTCTTGATCCTTATACGTGGTCTAAGTAAATGAGTAGTATTAGCACATAAATGCATCTAATTTGGATATATTGATCTATGTAATGCTAAATACTTATTTACAATGGTATCAGTAGAAGCTCCGCCAATGCCATTTCTCACAAAAAGAATTCAATTGAAGGAAAAATTGAAACAAACCAACATAACATTTTATAAAATTTTAGTACTCACACAGAAGTTCAAGTATTGTTAATCCCACAACGCTTGAACTCAACATGCGCTACGGTGAAACGGTCACGCGCACTCAATCACTCCAACTCATTCTCAATAATCATACATTTAAGGTTTGCGGTCATAAATTCACACGAGCAAGCACCAAGAGAGTCATAACCGGTACATGTCAAGTTTTATAAATCAAGCTTCGCATTGCATCCTGAATACCACAACTATTCACTCAAAAAACCTATGTCCCCGACCCCGCGCTTGCGCGGGGAACCGCCCCTAGTTACTGTAAAACACGGTCGTTTTACATTAATCGCTAACCAAATCGTTTTAATTCCTAGACTATAAATTCGTTAACCAAATCGTTTTACATTCCTAGACCATAAATTCGTTAAAAACCATAACTTTGCACTATCTACTTATGTGTTACTAAAACAATTAATGCAATCGTGATAAGACCTCGGTGTCTCTTGGTCTACTTAATCAAAACCATCAATAAATACATTTATACATACATTTTCATAACATGACTAAACCATCAATTTCCATTGGGATAATAATATTCTAATCTTGATCTGCAGAATCAAAACCAGTATATTAGATAGATACAAATTCATTTGATTACATTAAAAACAAAGTTGTGTTCATTGGTCTATTTGTTTGTCATATTATGATCGTAACATTATCAACAACATGTTTCTCATATAAGTTTTGTTCTCAATTCTCATGTTCCTTTGTATGAACAATCGTATGGTTCATCAAATATGTATAAAATAATTTATTTGGTTCTATACACTTAATTCGGTTAGTTAATACCTAAAATAATATAGTGCATATCATTATATATTCACGGTGAAAATATTTAAATTAATCAATACTAATTTTTTTTTCTTTAATAACATTCTAAAAATATTCCTATTTCTACTCAAAAATAAAAAACAAAAACGATATCAATCAATTAACACAATTTTATTATTAAATTGACAAAACTTGCAAATCAAGTATGGATAATCTCTAAAAACAAATATACTATATATAATTATTATTTCTTAGTTAACTCAATAACATTCCAAAATATACTCCTATTGCTACGGAATAACCATAACAAAAACGTTATGAAGATGTGTGGGTAATCTTTAAAATCGCATATATTCTTTAAAAGGAACGTATATTAAATTACTGAAAACATATATTCTCTTTTGAATGCATTCAAATCATATCATAACTAACTAAAGATTTTGTTATAATTTCTCATTTACCCTACACTTTCCGATGCCAACTATATACATCTCATATCTATTGAGTAAAAGGAAAATCATTCTAAGCAGAAAACCTAAACACATGTTTAAGATTACAGCTTTTACTCCTCACAAAACTCAGACCTTTTAAAAACTCATGGCAGGTTCAAGTTAAATGTTTACGTTCATGGAAGTAACACACATCGTTTGGAGGAAGTACCTTCAAGATTGTTTTAGCCAACCAATTGGTATCTTATGTTTCTAAAAGTTTGTTACATTCTCTGCACTTTCTTCATCTAATATTTTCTTGCTATTATCTAATATGATGCGTGTTTTGATTGAAGGGTAACAAAATCTATGCTACTTGCAAAAGAACTCACATGTACCGAGTTCAACGAGCTGCAATGTTTATAACGATTTCGATCTCGCCTAACAAACAATTTCAATTTTTACTATATTTAAAAAACAAACGATCTTAATGTATCACTTTATGAAGGTCCTGTTAATATTTTGCACAGAAAGAAATCAGAATTGGTTTGAGAATGTAAAACAATTAGTTTAGTATTGTATACTAACCATCTTATTAGTCAGATACGATCAACTGCAATAATCCATAGATAAGCATGATCTCCTTCCATTATGACACAATTGATGTTTGCTTTTGTTGTCGGTTTCTTCTTACATTCTTCTTTTTCTAAGAAAATATATATCTATCAGTAATTCAGACCCTGTCCTGGAAATAGATACGGGTAAACTAAACTGAGTTAAAATCAGTCAGCATAATAAACCAAAAGCCGAAGCGTTTTAGTTGATTCGTTACTAATCTGAGACATGCATGTTTTTTTTTCGGGTTTAGTTTGCTCATCATGTCTAACCTTGAGGTCAAAAGCGATGGTATATAGCAATAGCTATCTGATTAATTATACAATACTAGCCATATTTCTAAAGCGTATAATAAATAAGATCGCGGAGCAAAGGATCCGGTGAAGAGAAAGAGACAAGACAAAGAAAGAGTTCAATGTAAAAAAGGAAGTCAGTGGAACGAAACAACCGACGGTAACCTACTTTCTGTTTTTTTTCCGAAAAAAACATTGAAAAAAAACATTTTGGGCTTGGCCATTACAAATGAACGAGGTCCACAATGTTTGACAATTTTTTTCATATATTGGGCGAAATTTTAAAATATATTATAATATAACTAATTTTCAAAGTAATACCTAAGTTTATTTATCTAATACTATAAGTTTATCACATTTAATCATATACAAACTATCTAATTTTACAATTATACATAAATATAAACAATCAAAACATATAACAAATAATAATATTGTTTTAAATCATATATAAATTGTCTTAAAATAAAATTTGAACTATATATACAAATTTCAAGTTCAAATAACCATCTTTAGATTTAATAAAGGACAATTCTCTCAAATAGTTTTTTTTAAGTTTTTGTCACAACAATAGTCTTCAAAAAATAAAACCTATTTTAGTCATTTTCTTCTTTAGAAAACTACTTTTGTGAAAATAAACCAAAAAAACTATCTAAGAAAATTTATCTTTAATAAAATAAAAAGTATACTTAGAACTTTAATATGCTTCGTTTTAGTGTTATTTTGTCAAAATAAAATAAGCAAGGAACTCAAGCTGTTGAAAACAAACAATCTCATTAAGATGACAAAAAAAATTTCAATAAGAAATAAGTTTATTAGCTAAACATTAACAAACAAGTTGAGGAAATTCTAAAAACATATAAATATGGACATTCTAAAATGTTAACCATACAAAATTGAACAATTATCCGCGCGGGCGCGCGGATCCAATCCTAGTTATATTTAATATAGACAATCGTCTTCAACGAGTTATATTTTTTTTTTTTGGTCAACGATCGAGTTATACATTTATTCAGCCAATTATAAACAATTGCTTTTCTATAGGTTCCACATTTTCATCGAGTTAAATTTATTCAGCCAAAAAATTGCCTTCAACATTTTTTGTTTGTCAACTAAATTGTCTTCAACATGATAAGCGAAATCCCCTATATTTGACCCTAAATATTAACTTTCATATAATAATCTACAATTTAACTTATTTTATACTAATGCGTAGATGGATGCACATGTTACTACTTTGTAGCGTATCTCCGTGATATATGATGAGAAGGCCAAAAAACATGGAATGAGAGATTAAAAGAGGTTATGCTTTTTTTGAAACAAAAAGAGGTTATGCTAAGAAAACATATTAAACCTAAATTCCAATCCCGAAGGATGAAAAGTCAAGAGTTGTTTGGTCCTACTTCCAATAATTATGCACTCACTACTCTAAACTTTTCACATAGCCATGCATTAAACTTTGCCTTTGTAATTTATATATTTGACTTTTGTGGCCCATCCATTCCTAAATCACACTTTTAAACTACTATCTTTCACTTTTGTTCTTCTGTTTACTGTTCTCAAGTGTGAAGGGCTAATTCTTATCCCTTCTCTCTAGGTGTTTTATGGATTGCACCCTTTTTATATTATTTATTTATTGTCTCGGAATTTGCCTTGTTCTCGCATGTGCTATGAGTCTATGACTGAACTTAATCAGTGGGTGATGAGAATATTGACCCCCCAAAAAAATAAATATTAACAGGTATCAAATCTATAGTTTGGTGAGATTTGCACATCCAAATAACAAAAAAAAGGAATTTCATCGTTTTGGAATCCAAATCCAGTTGGGTTACATTATCTTTACATATATGTATAAAGTCTTGGTATGATAAACAAACAAACAAAGAGAACTACTGAATGTTTTGATTTTGGTAAAGCCATGAATCATGGACCTCTATAGTCAATTTACTCGTTCAATTTCTCTTGGAGCTATTTGTCAACTGCCACACTCATTAAATGTATTGTTTTCATTTTTTTTATCCCACTTTTCCTTATTTTTTTCTCACTCAATGAAACTTATATCACCACAATACCTTGAATTGGTTCTCTTTTATTGTTTGTGTTGTAAAGTTTGTTATATAGTCTAAAGCAAAAGCACGTTAATTTTAAGAGTGAACTGGCTTTGAACCCAAAAAAATGGTGAAATTAGCAAACTACCTATGATGGGATAAATTTTAGCAAATTACCTATGATTGGATAAGTTTTGTGTCTATCAACGAAGGTATCATGGTGTGAAATTTAAAGTATTGACTTAATTAGGGCAAAAGTTGTGTATACAGGATGCAATTTCACTTCTTTTTAACTACTTCCGTTTATATATCAGGAAAAACCATGTCATATAACAGTTAATTTAAGAAAAAAATGGTGTGATTGGTGACCATTTGAGTAACACACTAGAAACAAATGAAAAAGGAATGAAGATGAATATAATTAAAGGAATGAGCGGGAATGATTGTTCATTCTCAAAACTAATGAAGAATAATTTTGTTTTGTTATTCTCTACAAAAAAAAAGAATGATAAGGAATAGAAAGAAAAATTAATTCCTTATGAATAGTGTATTTTTATGGGAACCATAAAGAATTGCATGTTCCTTCTCATTCCCTTGGTCACCAATAACACCAAGTTCATCCCTAGGGTGAACTTTTAAATTCACATCTCCTTCCAATCAAAGTGCCACGTAGATAATTAATTAAAAAAATATTAAATTTATTTAAAGTAACTAAAAAAAAAGAATAACACCAATTTTAACGACGATAACGCCGCTAGCTAAACTTTAAACCCTAAATCTTAAATTCTAAACCCTAAACCTTAAATCGTAAACCCAAACCCAAAATCCTATACCCTAAACCCAAATCCTAGACTCTAAACCCAAATTGTATACCCTAAACTCAAACTGTATACCCTAAACCCAAACCATAAATCCTAAACCCAAACCATATACCCTAAACCTAAATCCTAGACCTTGAAACCAAACCTTATACCCTAAACCTAAATCCTAGACCCTAAATCCAAACCTTATAGTGCCTTGGTTTAGGGTTTGGATTTTGTGTTTACAGTTTGGGTTTTAAGTCTAAGATTTGGGTTTAGGGTATACGGTTTGGGTTTAGGGTCTAGGATTTGGTTTAGGGTATAGGATTTTGATTTAAGGTTTACGGTTTGGGTTTAGGGTCTATGATTTGGGTTTAGAGTATATGGTTTGGGTTTAGGGTCTAAGATTCGGGTTTATGATATAGGGTGTGGGTTTAATATTTACTGTTTAGGGTTGAGAAATTAAGATTTCGGATTTACGGTTTAGCAGGCGGCGTCAGCGTTGTTAAAATTAGCATTATTCTTTTTTTTAGTTATTTTTAAATAAATTTAATATTTTTTAATTAGTTATCTACCTGACAGTTTGATTAGTCCTGGAATGAAAGGTGAATTCTAGGGTGAACCTAAATTTTGTTCTTAATTTAAATATCAGTTTAGGAAATATGATCCAGAAATTTTCGTAGTCCTGGATGTTAATAGTGTTTTATAAGGAATACAACAAGACTACAAATCTCTCAAGGTTTAGCCTTTTTGAGACTTTGTTATGTTAGTCCAATAGTTTGATCATTTGGAATGTCTCTCTTTTGATTATTTATTTCTAACAATGATCATAACCTAGCTTTCTGTAACATTCTTCTGGTGAAAATATAGATGATATACGTAACTTCGGTATATTTGAAAAGCTGGTGACTGAATATAATATTCTAATTAGCAATTACCGTCTAATCAAACAATAATCTTTTTTCAACCATCACTACAAGAAAACACACCGAATTCCGACGGAGGTTCCGACGGACACCAAGGTCGTCGGACATTTGTGACGGAATACTGACAAATTTCTAACCAAATCCAAAAAAATTAAGTCGTCGGAATTCCGTCGGTCATTTCCGACGGAATTCCGACGAAATATGGTTCGTCGGAACTTTCCGACGACTTTTCGACGACATTCCGATAAAAAATGTAACCGTTGTAGTCGTCGGAAGTTCGTCGGTATATTCCGACGAATTTCCGACGACATTCTGATTAACAGCAAAGTCGTCGGAAGTTCGTCGGAAAATACCGACGGAATTCCGACGAACCATGTGATCGTTGCCGACAAATATATATGACCGTTGTATAGCCGTTTGAGATTGGAAAATACCGACGGAATTCCGACGGACTGCTTTACATCCGTCGGAATTCCGTCGGAAAGTCGTCGGAGGTCCGTAAGCAATTTCCTATAAATACAACCCCTCCTCATTCAACTCATTCACACTTCATTCTCTCTTCATTCTCTTTAGTCATAACAATTCCGTGAAAATCATGTCTTCAGAAGTTTATTATCGTTCGTGGATGGATAAACCTCATTTGGATCCGAACACCAATTTGCTTACGGAAGAATACGTTCAAGGGATTGGAGAATTCATGAGGCTTGTTCAACAGCAACCGGATGCAAAAAGTGGTATGTTAAGATGTCCCTGCTCTTCTTGCAATAATAATAAGGTTATAAAAGAATTTGATGTTTGGACTCATTTGTATATGAAAGGGTTTTCACGTAATTATAAAGTTTGGTACCTTCATGGGGAAACTGGTTATGAATATGGTAGTACTAGCGAACCTCAGCCTGTTAGTGAACCCAGCCTGATATTAGGTTAGAAGAATCTAGAACGGATATAGATTATGGTGTAGGTACTGAGCAGATGGTACATGATCATTATAGAGGGGAAGAACCAAACCCCGAATCTAGGAGATTTTTTGACATGTTGGATGCAGGAAAACAACCTTTGTATCAAAATTGTAGAGATGGTCATTCAGTCTTATCATCTGCAACTAGATTAATGGGTATTAAGACAGACTATAATTTGGCTGAAGAATGTATGGATGCGATTACTGATTTTGTCAAAGGTATTCTACCTGAGGATAACCTTGCACCGGGTTCATACTACGAGGTTCAGAAACTTGTTGCAGGTCTTCAACTACCGTATGAAGTGATAGATGTATGTATTGACAACTGCATGATCTACTGGAGAGCGGATGAGACACGGAATGTATGCAAATTTTGTGGGAAACCTCGTTATCAGGAGACGAGGGGAAGAGTTCCGATCCCATTCAAAAGAATGTGGTATTTGCCTTTGACGGAAAGATTGAAGAGGTTGTATCAGTGTGAGCGCACAGCAAAAGCAATGAGATGGCATGCAGAGCATTCCACAAATGGTGAGATTAGACATCCTTCAGATGCAAAGGCTTGGAAACATTTCCAGTCAACATATCCAGAATTCGCGGAAGAGAGAAGAAATGTTTATCTTGGATTATCTACTGATGGTTTCAGCCCATTTGGAAAGCATGGAAGGCAGTATTCTCTATGGCCAGTTATTGTGACACCGTACAACTTACGGCCGAGCTTGTGCATGCGACGAGAGTTTTTGTTTCTCTCAATTCTCGTCCCCGGGCCAGATCATCCTAAAAGATCACTAGATGTGTTTCTTCAACCACTAATATATGAGTTGCAACAACTATGGGCGCATGGTTTTGAGACATACGATGTTTCGCGCAAAGAAAACTTTCAGATGCGGGCAGTACTTATGTGGACAATAAGTGACTTTCCAGCATATGGTATGTTATCTGGATGGACAACACATGGGAAGCTATCATGTCCATATTGTCAAGATGACACAGATGCTTTCCAACTAAAGAACGGAAGGAAAACGTGTTGGTTTGACTGTCACAGACGATTTCTACCACCTGATCATCCATACCGCAGGAGTAAGACTTCGTTTACGAAGAACAAGCAGGTGTTTGATGGTCCACCTGAGGAAGTTAGTGGGAAAGATTTGTTGAAGCAGTTTAGGTATTTTGATGCAGAAAGGACGCCAGATGTAGGTGGACATGAAAACATTCGAGTCAATGCGGTTGGAGAGCTACATAACTGGCACAAAAAGAGTATTTTCTGGGATCTGCCATATTGGGAGAGTCATCTATTGCGGCATAATTTAGATGTCATGCATATTGAGAAGAACTTCTTCGATAATCTGATGAACACAGTCCTTAACATCCAAGGTAAAACGAAGGATAATTTGAAGTCAAGGTTGGATTTAGTCGATATTTGTGATCGTTCTGAACTTCACGTTGATGAGAACGGTACGGCCCCTTTTCCCATTTATCGGCTGGATGGTGCTAGAAAAGAAGAGTTCTTTGATTGGATTACAGATAAAGTGAAATTTCCTGACGGATATGCATCAAATTTGGGGAACTGCGTTGATAGAAGCGAAGGAAAGTTTACTGGCTTGAAGAGTCATGATTGTCATGTAATTATGCAGCGCCTCCTTCCGTTTGCTTTTTCAGCATTATTGCCACGTAATGTTCATGAAGCAATTGCAGGTATATTATATTTTTACAATTTAATTTATTTTTATATTTAACAATTATGCTTATAAAAACTTAATACTTACGAAAATTATGTCTTTTATCTATGTAGGGATTAGTGTTTTCTTCCGCGACTTATGCAGCAGAGTAGTGACTGAAGAGGGTATTAATAATTTGAAGACAAACGCACCAGTCAGCATGTGCAACCTTGAGAAGATATTTCCTCCATCATTCTTTGATGTAATGGAACATCTTGCTATTCATCTCGCAAGAGAATTGGAACTTGGTGGTCCTGTGCAGTACAGATGGATGTATATTTTTGAGCGTTATATGCATCATCTGAAGAAGATGGTCAAAAATCAAAGCAGGGTGGAAGGATCTATAGTGGCACAGGTGATCAATGAAGAAACTGCAATCTTTGCTGAAAATTATTTTCCACCAGAAGTGCATACAAAACACCGAAGACCTGCTCGGCATGATGATAGAGGGGAGAGAGCAACATATCATGTTACTGTCCCAAGCATGTTCAAGGAAATAGGACGACTTAGTGGAAAATTCACGAAGCGGAGACTTACGGACACTGAGCACGCTCATTTGCAAACATATTTGCTCACCAACTGTGAAGATGTTCTACAATATGAGAGGTAAAAATATTTATTCATTTATTGTTAGATTAATATTCAATAAATTTATTTCATATTGATAATATTTTTGTATATAGTGTATATATGGCGGAGTTGCGTATGACTCACAGGCATGCAACAGAAGATGAGCTTCGACAACTTAGAGATAACGGATTTGCTGCGTGGCTTCGTAGTTATGTGAGTCATATATCATATTACCCTATGCAAATGATTAGTTTAATTTAATATATATAAACTAATTAACTTTTCAATCATATATGTTTTTAATTTATAGGTGAATGATGGTTTGGCCAGAGGTCTTGTGTTCGATGATTGGATACGCGAATTTGTGCAGGGACCAAACTATGTGGTCAAATCATATCCTAAATTTTGTACGCGAGGATATGCATTCACAAGGAAAGGTCATTCTAAGACAACATATGATGCTGGTGTTTCATCTTCTTCTGGTGACGATGTCTACTACGGCAACATAAAAGAAATATTGGAAATCCAATTTCCTGGAATGGTTGGATTGCGTTGTGTAGTATTCTATTGTGATTGGTATGACACCACCCCAGATAGAGGAGTGAAGATTGATGCGTTTGGTGTTACATCAGTTCATTCGCGGCGGAAACTTCAATATTATGATCCCTTCATTCTTGGTTCGCAAGCTGATCAGGTATGTCAATCTATTCATAATTTTTTACCAATATAATTAATTAATGTTATATATTTTACTAATACTTGTATAATTGATATGTATAGGTGTGCTACATCAGTTACCCTCGGGTGACGTACAGAGACGATCCATGGGTTACTGTAACGCAAATCAACCCAAGAGGACGAGTGGATGGAACTTCTGATGATGATGAACCATTGCAACCAGAGTCTACCAGCAACGCCCAGGCAGTTGAAGATTTGGAAAATGTTCAACTCGTTGAGAATTTGACTGTGTTTGGACATGATGCTGTCGTACATTCAGAGCCGGAAGCCGAGGTTGGGGAGTTTGATGAAGATTCAGAAGATTCTGATTAGTTTTTTTTTTTTTTTTTTTTAATGGTCCGTCGAAAATCCCTCGCAATATACTGACGACATAGCGACGACAATGGGTTTCATTGAAAATTGGAAAGGTCGTCGGTATTTCGTCGGAAAATACCGACGTCATTCCGACGAACTTTTCAATCATAAAAATCTATAAATTTAGATGCCAAAACTATGAAAATAACACATAATAAGTGTTTAGTATAGTATTAGATCGCAACCGTTCTAATATAACAACTCATTAAAATATTTATGTATGCATATCATTGTTTTCATAACATCTCATCTTAACATTATATACTTATACAATCATATTTATATAAGCTTACACTACAAAAAATGTTATTGTGTAAAATCATGTTATAAAACATTTTTATTGTTAAATCTTTATGCAAATACAATATATATATTATCAAAGATTTGGATTTTGCATTTAGAAACTTGAAATCAACACCCTAAACACTAAGTCGTCGGAATTCCGTCAGAATATACCGACGGAATGTGTCCGTCGGAATATACTGACGGACACATTCCGTCGGAATTTAAATTTGCCCGGGAGAACCAAACCGCTTGAAAATTTTCGCGAATTGGCATTTGGTATATTTTAATTATACCGACGGAATACCGACGAACCCGTGTCCGACGGAATACCGACGAACCCGTGTCCGTCGGAATCGTCTGATATAATAACCCTCCTCCTTCTTTCTTTGTTATCTCCGCATCTCTCTCTCTAAATTCCTCTCTCCACCGGCGATTCACCGGCGATTCCTCCCCCAAAACCGGCGATTCATCCCTCTACACCGGCGATTCCTCCCCCAAACCCTAAATCATGTAAGAATCATCCCAAACCTTCTTTAATCTCAATTGTTTAGGGTTTTGGATGTTAGATCTCGGATTTTAGGTTGTTTGATTGATAGTTTAGGATTGTAGTTTAATTTTTTTTTGGAACATTTTTTTATTTTTAAAAACGTTTTTTGATTTTTAAAAACGTTTTTTGATTTTTTAAAACGTTTTTTTTTATTTTTAAAAACGTTTTTCAAGTTTCCAGTAATGAAATATATATAATAAAACGTTTTTAAAATTTTTTAAAAATATTTAACAACATTTTTCTATATTTATAAATTTTTTATAATTTTGTATACATATACATATATGTAAATCATGTATAATATTTATAATTTTTTATAAGTTTCCACTAATAAACTATGTATAATAAAACGTTTTTTAAAAAAATATAAATATTTAACAACATTTTTCTTCATTTATAAATTTTTAACAACATTTTTCTATATTTATAATTTTTTATAATTTTGTATACATATATATATATGTAAATCATGTATAATAAAAATTTTAAAATTTTTTATAATTTTTTATAAGTTTCCACTAATAAACTATGTATAATAAAACGTTTTTTTAAAAAAAATATAAATATTTAACAACATTTTTCTTCATTTATAAATTTTTAACAACATTTTTTTATATTTATAAATTTTTAATAATTTTGTATACATATATATATATATATATATATATATATATATATATAAGGTTTAATAGTTTTTTTTAAAACGTTTATAAAACCTTTTGTAAATATATAAATGGAAACATTAAAAATAGAAATGATTTGAGAATATGTTTGATGTATTAATTTTTTTTTTAGGGCCGAGGATGAAGCCCGCCCCGCAGCCCGTCTTCGACGTAGTTCGGTGAGCAGTTCCCGTGCATCGGGATCGTCTCATGACTCGGTTCCCGCATATATTCCCGCTCCAGCTCCCTCTGCCCCTCACGCTGCCCCTCACGCTGCTGCTCAACAGGATCCGGGGGTCATGCCGGTTCATCTATTGGTTCAACAACCAGGTCGAGAGCATCTCCCGTTTCTCCAACCCAACCCACGACGAGGCCATAGCACTTGGTTAGTATTTTTTTTATTTGTACCGTTATATTTTTTCCTTTAATTAACTTGCTAACTTGTATTTTTTTTAACAGGTTCACCAAGTCGAAAAATGGCATTAGCCGGAGCATCAACCAGATGATGTACTCCATGCTCCGTTTTGGATATCCAAAGTGGAGTGTGATCCCTAACGACGAACGAGAGTTGTGGTTTCGTCAGTTTGCGGTATAGTAACTCTTCATTTTTTTAAAGTTTTTACATTTTTTTAAATATATTTACTTATTAAATTGTGTTTGTTTTGTAGCAAGAGTTCAACTGGCACTCCGATCTTACGGAAACAGTCCGTAAGAAATTCAACGAGAAGGCCATGGACTCTTACACAAAGCAGATAAACGCGTGGAAGACAGTTTGGCAGAAGAACAAGAAGCCACGGTTCATCAACGGGACGGTGTGGGAGCAGTTGATAGGTCATTGGGAGAAGGAAGAAACTGCAGAGACGTCTTCTAGGAACTCCAGGAACCGGAAGAGCGATCGTGGCGGGAAAGGTATGTATGTGCACAACCTCGGCGCTTGCTCTATGTCTACTAAGGAGGATGAACTTGTAAGTTTTTTATTATTATTTATCTTTATATTTTTTAAATAAATATTTTATATATTTCTTGGCTAATAATGGCGGTTTTTTTAGATCGAAGCAAATGACGGTAATCCCGTTGATCGTCTCCAACTCATTAAGGTGGCTCACACTAACAAGACGACGGGTCAAATTCAGGACCCCGTGATCAAAGGTGTAGTTGATTTGGTGGAAGCTGAAATAGTTGCCCAATCTCAGCCTCTCTCTGATGACGGCGAATCCACGGGAGCTTCAACCAACCTGTCTCTATTGCAAATAAATGAGATGGTTGAAAAGGTAATTTTTTTTATTAATATATTTTTTTTATAATGTCGATTACTTACTTGTTCCTATTTACTTAATTTAAATATTTTTGTAGGCGGTTCCTAAAAGGAAAGGAGGCCGTTTAGTTGGGTTGGCCTGTCGTGCTTCTTCGTGTCCGGCATCTTCTTCGCAAGCTCCGTATGCCGATCCCATGATTCTCGAGGAGCTACATGACAAAGATGAACGGATTGGGGCATTGGAGGAGCAGAACACCACTATCCTTTCGGAGAATGCCACTATCCGTTCGGAGAATGCCACTATCCTTGCTGAGTTGGCATCCCAGAAGAAGTTCAACACCGAGATTATGCAGAAGCTAGATCGTTTGATGTCTTCGAGTTCATCTTAGTTTATTTCGGCTTTTTAAAACTTTCGGAATGTTTTTTTTTTCTATTTCGGTTTGTATGAATTTTAAACTTTATGAATGTTTTTTTCCTATTTCGGTTTTTATGAATTTAAATTTTATAATATTATTAGTTTTAAATTTCTGATTTTTTAAATTTATTAATATCGAAAAATATATAAAAATGCAAAATTAATTTTTTTTTTAAAATGGGTATATACCGACGGACAGTGGTCGTCGGAATATACCGACGGACATATATCCGTCGGAATTTACCGACGAACCCCATTTCCGTCGGAATATACCGACGAACCTCGTTCGTCGGTATATTCCGACGACCGTTGTCCGTCGGTAAATTCCGACGCCTAAAGTTCGTCGGAATACACCGAGGAACACTCTACGTCGGAATTGTCTGAGAAACGTTCTCCGTCGGTACGTAGTTTTTCCGATGAACTCTGGTCTCGTGTATCCGCATCGTAATATCGTCGGAAGTTCGTCGGAAGTTCGTCAGAATGACGTTTCTCGGTATTCGTCAGAAAGTCGTCGGAAGTTCTGACGAAATTCCGACGAATTTTTTTTTTCCGACGAAACGATACCGACGGACGGGTTCGTCGGAAATTCGTCGGAATCGGTCTATTCCGACGAATTTCCGACGATTTCCGCCATCAGAATCCCCCTGTTTTCTTGTAGTGCATGGGGCATTGTTTAAAATTCTCTTAAATCGCTTTAGCGATTTGGTATATACGCAGAATTCCACATGTTTATAATAATATAGAGAATGTATTGAATGAGAAGAAAAGGCAGAGCATAGTAGTCTACGTTAAAGGTCAATGACACCTCTAGTTGATTGCGTCTGATTTATGTTTTTTTCCTTGAGTAAAGGTCTTATTTTTGTTTAAAATAAAAAGACGACGTCTTTGTTAAGTTTTTTTCTATAAATAACTTTGTTAAGTTTATTTATTATTTATCCTCTTAAATTAATATTCTTTTTTTCTTTGCACTTCTACTTCTTTTTTTTTTGTAAAAATGAAAAGATATTATTACCAAACTTTTATGTTTTTGACAGAATTACAGGGATAACAAGAAACAGAGTAATGGAATAAAAATTATAAACACAGACTCAATCCATCAATTACAAGGCAGACACAACAAACTGCGACCACTATTCCGAAGCTCGACTAAAGTCCGCACCAACATTTTGCCGCAAAAGGTAAAGCCAAGTTCAACCGAGAGTCGAACTCCGGTAATTTTGGCTTCCCCGGTAATCCGCTCTTAAAGATAATGGTCCAACCGAGAACAACTCGTCGAAGGCTTCATAACACCCGCCTACTAGAACAGACATTAACATAAGAGGCCTAGCACCCGCAACATCCAAACCGAGCATTTATTAGGCCCAGAGACGACATGTACAAGATGTTGCTCCGAGCAAAAAGGGCTGCATTCTCCGTACTCCCTGACCCCGAGCACGACCCGCACAAAATTGTCACGCACACCACCACATAAGCTCAAGTGAACTCGTATGATGCTGGGATGTGAGCGAAGACCAAGCGTTAAAGAAATGGTGGAGAAGACTCGAGAACCGCCACATGCCCGTAACCGCTGAGAACCGACGGACTGAACTTGGAGCTGATAGAATCGTCACAACGGAACCGGGAACCGGAACCGTGAGAAGAAAGTACAAAAGTGAGGAGGCATTGTTAACTGCCACTGAGGCGGCACAGACAACCACCATTTAAACAGGTGACAGAGCCTACTCCTTGATAGCGCGAAACCACCTGTTAGTTGTCTTATAAATAACTTGGAATCTATAATACTACGAGAAATCGTACACGTAATGTGAGTAACGAGTAACCAACCGTGGGATATTAATAAAGTATTATGATTTTTGTAAAGGAAATACTACTAGTATGAAATCTGTCCCGAATGGAATTTATAAGACATGCATGTAGTCGGACGGTGTTGGTAAAAGGAGAGACTGAGATTATACATATACTGTATTCTTTAATAATTTTTCGAGGGATGATTTATGCTCACTAAAAGTATTATCAGAAGTTGATTTGAAACGAAGGAAGAACTTATTCGGGACAAGAGAACCTATATAAGATCCATAATTTTGTAGTTAAATAAAAAATTATCACAAGTTAATGGGATCCCTGGTTAGAAAACTGGAGAAGTGATTAATTATATATGGCCTAAAAGCATTTCTAACTCATCTCTATTTTACAGGTTTTTATTACAAATAAAAATATGAAAGAAAATTTTGTTGTTACGGAGAAGAAAATAGATATTTTCAGTGGAACCACAATTTGATATTATCACATGAATCATTTGATACATTTGAAAAATAACGAATGATAAAAAATTTAATGGAAAAGACACCTCTTAGTCAACACTTTAAAATTTGCTTCTCTTTAAAAAATACTGGAGAAAGGCAAATCTTAAAGAGAAAGAAGAAGAAGAAACCTGATGATCCTTTCATTGAGGCTGTCTCTCCTTGAATACTCTAAGTCCTAACTTGTCAAATTGATGATTCATGAATCAACAGTGACCTAGTTAGTGGTTTATTGTAGAGTTTTAAAGATCAAATTAATGGATGTTGAATCATTTGGATTCCGCGGATGCAACAGAAGTCTTTCAGTTTTACATGTTGAGATGGTAGAGTTGTTATGGATAAGAAAATGTTCTAAAATAATTTCTGGTTCATTCATTTTGAGTTAATCATAAGTTATGTCAAAGAAAAATCTTTATCCTTTTCGATTAAAGTTTATAGAGTTATCATTACATCTAAAATCTCTTCTAGGACTTCAGGAGTTTTGATTTTCAACTATATAAAATCTAACGTTGATTTTGTTAATACTTATGATTATTCGAAAAGATACAATATGTAATGTAAATATATAACTTTTCATAGAATATTTAGATGTGCCAAAACCGTAGGCAATAACCTATATAGAAACAAAATGAATGGGAAATGAGAGAACACAAATAATAATAGAGAATTTGGGGGGGGGGGGGGGGGGGACGGGGACGAAGTCAAAACGGTGGTCCAAAAGATATTAGGAAGGACCATTGTAAGTTTCTGAAATCAGAAAGTTAAACACGAAACCCCAACGAAAAACAAAAATAGGAACAATTATTAATGCTATGGTCAAAGCTTAGCAGCAGCTGGCCTATATAAATTTGGGGCAACATATGGTGAAAAAGAGCGAGTAAAAAGTCTGATGAAGTGTTAGACGAAACTTGTTCATTGGGGTAAATCCCAAATCCCTACAAGGTAAATATTATAGACCCATGTGTAGACAAGAGATTAGTATTGGATGATCAAAAGTAGTCAGTTCTTCTTTTGCATGCAAGTTGTATATTATAGCCTTGTGTAATCTCTGATTCTCTGGTACGTTGATATGCATCTCTTAAACTATTTATATATTTTAAGATAATAATAAAAATGGAGTCAAGAGTCAAGGCTGATGTAACCAAAGCCAAAACAATTTTCGTATAATTACCATTTTTGTAGATTATATATGGCTATGTCCTTGTAGCTACGTCAAAAAACAAATGTCACCTCGTTTTTCTTAATTTACAAATTTATAAAGTACCAAATAAAAACACTTAAACATTCCAGCTGGTTATTTTTTATACCTTCGTTATATGCTTTTAGCTCTTTTCAGTGTAGTTTTTCTTACGTTTTTTTTTAGATTTTCTTAAGTTGAAATAATATTTTACATAATTTGGTTCAAATTTTGATTTGTAAATATAATTATCCAAATTGTGTTAATGTTTTTATATAATGTTCAAATCAGATAATTTCTGATTATATTAAATTTTACTTAGAATTTAATATTTCAAAATCTAAACTATATATCAAACAAAATCCAAAATCGAAACATAAATCAATTAAAATTCTAGTTTAAACACAACTACAAAGTCTACAATGGAATATCCGGGAAATAAAAATGAATGAACCTTTTCTAAAAAGGTCTAATAATTAGTTTTTGGCATTTTGCAGATATATATGTAAAGAGAGGTGTATATATGTATGTATGAGTGCATTAAAAAAGACAAAAAGAATAGATGGAAAAAGAGACAGTCATCTTTTAGAAAAAGCCAAAACCATTTCAGAAAACAAAAGAGACTTGCTCTTTTAAATCCAACACATACCCACAAATCCTCTCCTACGTTTCTCTGTCTTCTGTTCTTGGTTTCTGTGCTCCAAATCTAAAAGGAGTTTTAGGGTTCTTGAGACTGATCATTTGTAAAGGAATGGGTACATGTGGTGGAAGAAACGGCAACGACGTTGGATTTAACGGTCACGGAGGCGGCAGAGTTAGGCCATACGTACGGTCTCCAGTGCCTCGACTCAGATGGACGCCGGAGCTCCACCGTTGTTTCCTTAACGCCGTCGATATGCTTGGTGGCCAACATAGTACGTTTCTTTTCTCCTTCAATATTTCGACAAAAATGCAACCTTTTGTTACTTTGTTTTATTCAAGTTTTTGCTACTTTCTGCTACTTAATTTGTTTCATTTATACATATTTTAAGTTTGAATTTTTGGATCTACTTAAAACAGTTTGGGATTTTCTCGTTGTTTAGTCAAGTGTTTTTAAACCAAGCCTCACACTTTTTGCTAATTTGTTTCATCCATATGTTTTCAAGATTAGATTTGTTAGAAAATTTCAAAAAAGTATGAACATTTTATCATTGTTTGTCTCATCTTGTCAAGTTGTTGAACGATGCCTTCATATTTTTGCTACTTTGTTTCATTCCTATATCTAAAGTTTGGAGTGTTTTTTAAACATGATTACCAAAAAAAAAAAAAAAAAGTTTGGAGTATTTTTTTTTTTTTTTGGATATTTCGTCCAAAGTTTGAAAATTTCTCATTATTTTCTGTCATCATCCTTCGAGAATAATTTTCATCAAGCTTCTGAACCAAGTCACACTTTTGCTATTATGTTTCATGCTCTATAAGATATTAAAGTTACTCATTACCTTTTTCGTGAATAGTCACATAAAGAATCATCATAGTCACCTTTTTAATCTTTTTGTTCTCGTTGTATTTATGTTGGGTTTTATGAAACAGGAGCCACTCCAAAGCTTATTCTTAAGATGATGGATGTGAGGGGACTCACCATTTCACATGTCAAGAGCCATCTCCAGGTAATAGATTTACCTGACGTTACTTTTGTTCTCTCTTAGCCTTATATCTTTTTCCTAGTATCTTGAATATTAAAGTCCCCCTCCCTGTCTCTTCTTTTTTCATCACATACAACAGATGTATAGAGGTTCTAAACTCACTTTGGGCAAATCAGGTATGGATTTTTTCCCCTTTTTTTTTTATTTTTCCATAAATATTCTGAAATTATATGATTTATAGAAGAACTGGACCGCTGATTTTAATCTGAACTGTTAACATCAAAACTATAATAATGGATGGAATTTAATTGTTTTACAGCATCTGTTTGTAGTATGTACTGTTGGTCTAGTGTCATGATTCATAAGACAATTGTTACAAATACATATATCTTTCTTTTAAATTAAAAAAAATAAATTATTTTTATTGATCAAGGGAATATTCATTATAGTCATAGCTTAATATTTCTTTATATATTTTATTTTCATTTTTGGGGGCAGAGGAAAGCTCTTTATCTTCAATAAGAAGAAGACAAGACACTGAAGAAGATTATCTTCATGACAACTTGTCTTTACCCTCAAGGAATGATTGTCTTCTGGGGTATCACTCGTTTCCTCTTTCTTCACATTCTTCTCTTAGGTAAATTTTTACTTATTTATATTTTCTGACATGTTTTTAATTTTGTATCAGTGAAGCTATCATAATATACCCTTTTGTCTGTATTTGAATTGTACTTTTTAATATTGTTTACTTTGGTACAGAGGTGGAAGAAGAGAATATCAGACTTCACAGTCTGGTGGTGGTGGTGATGATGATGACTTTCTTCACATCATAAACATGGAGAAGACGAGAGAAACGACGCCGTTTCCATCACATCATTGCCACAAGGTATATTTTATCAACTTTTATGTCAACATGTAGTATCATCTAATTAGTAAAATATACTCTCATTATATGCTTTTGGATTTAATTTTGAAGTCTTTACCTTTCTAAATCTAGGCCGGTTCAATAATGTTTCTCCTTCGATTCTAGATTGGACATTAGAGTTTGATTTGATGTCTTAACCGGTTTGACTGAAACTGGGTGAAATTTAAAAACCGAGTCGTGTCCGGTTTAGTTACCTAGTTGTCATAGGAACTTATTATAAGGTTTATTGAAATCGGGGTAACACAATCCGAATCTTTTCCGGTTTAGAAGCTGATTTCTTCGTTTGTCTTGTCCTCGATAGACAACAGAGAAGGAGAAGAACACTGGGCAAGAACAAGAAGGGGAAGATTTGTCGTTGTCTCTGTCTTTGAACCATCATCAATGGAGAAGCAACGGATCATCAGTGAGCGAAACCAGTGAAGCAGTCTCCACTTGTTCTGCACCATTCGTCTTCAAAGATTGCTTTGCTTCTTCACCAAAGATTGATCTCAACCTTACTCTTTCAGTTTCTCTCCTCAGCAGCTGAAACCAGTAAATAAATATCTGTCTGCTTAGATTAGTCCCAGTGAAAACATTCAGATGATTTTGTTGTTAAACTCCTAGGATTTCTTGCTTTTCAGAGATTTAAAGTTAATGGAACAAATCTTGAAAATAAAATTTATATAAACCTTAATATCAAGCTGAGCCTTTAAAAATACAAAACAATAATTATTTTAACTCAGCAATAAAACACAGCCAAAACTTAAATCCTAGTCAAAACAATATGCTGGTTTGTTTCATATCTGGACGATTAAAATTAAAAAGGGAAGAGAATAGTTATTTATACATAAAAAAGGATATCAATAAATGATGTGTAATTAACTTTCGAGAAAAAGACAAAAATAGCACTAAATCAAGTTTATGTTCCCAAACTAGCACTCAAGGTGAAAAGTCACAAAAATAGCACTTAATGTTTTATCAAAAGTCACAAACTTAGGGTTTAGAGTTAAAGGGTGGGGTTTAGGATTTAGGGTTTAGGGTTTAGAGTTTAGGGTTTAGGGTTTAGATTTTAGGGTTTAGGGTTTAGGGTTTAAAGTTTAGAGTTTAGGGTTTAGGGTTTATGGTTTAGGGTTTAGGGTTTAGAGTTTAGGGTTTAGGGTTGAGAAATGAGGTTTTGGGGATAAAATTTCAAATTTTGAAAAATAAAAAAATTAAAATTTTCAAAGGATAAACTTAGAAATGTGCTATTTTGGTCATTTTAGTTTTTGAATGCTATTTTTGTGATATAAACTTAGAAATGTGCTATTTTGGAGATTTGCCCTTAACTTTTTCTCAGCGTATTGTTTTGATTATATGATTTAAATTTTGGAACTGTGTTTATTATTGGGTTAAATTCATTATTAAAGGTTTCAGTTTGATATTAACGTTTATGTAAATTTTATTTTCAAGATTTGTTCCATAACTTTAAATCTTTGATAAACAAGAGAAAAAGTTATTTATACATCATTTATTAATATCCATCCATCCAGTAATTTCTCTTGGTAAAATAGTAAAAAAAAAGAAGAAAAAACCCAAATAAAGTCTTAAAATTAACTTAAGTTTTTGGCGTCGGTGCCGACGATGGTCGGTGTAGATGAATCTATCGCACCGTCTTCCCTCGAGGCTCAAGACGATGACGAAGCTCCACGTTTCGTCCCTCGACGCTAAACGCTCCTCCTCCGTCTCCGCCGTATCTTCTTTCATCATGCCGCCGTGCTCCCGTCCTCTACGCCGAGCCGTCATATACATTGTCGCCATTTCCATCTCCATCTTCGTCCTCTACAGATCCCTTGATTCCCTCGACGCCGTCCCCAGCTCCTCCTCGATTTTCTCTCGCATTTTCCCGTCATTCGATTCCTTCCAGTCTCTGGTGAGCTTCTTCCTCCTCTTCGCTTTCACATTGTCACCAGAAATTTTGAAATTCGACGAATGTAGAGTACGATTCTTGATTTAGGGTTTGATCGGTTCATGAACTTGTGCTAATTGAATCTATGATGTTAGATGATTCAAGAAATGTAGAAACTAAGCTAGCATTTGAGTTTGATCTCTTGATTTGAAGATGTTATCTAAACCTATTCTATGATGTTAGGAGCTTGAAGAGCCTAAGCTTGAAGATGTTCTTCGTAGAGCTGCAACTCGTGACAACACAGTGATTCTAACGACTTTGAACGAAGCTTGGGCAGCTCCTGGCTCTGTTATCGACCTCTTCTTCGAGAGTTTTCGAATCGGTGAAGGAACAAGCATGCTCTTGAACCACTTGGTGATCATTGCTCTGGATGCTAAAGCTTACTCCCGTTGCCGAGAGCTTCACAAGCACTGCTTCAGTCTCGAAACAGAAGGTGTTGATTTCTCCGGAAAGGAGGCTTACTTCATGACTCGCTCTTACTTGAAGATGATGTGGAGAAGAATCGACTTCTTGCGTTCTGTTCTTGAATTGGGTTACAACTTTGTCTTCACGGTATAACCATTTTCTTGAACGAGTATGAAAGAATGTGTTTCAGGTTCTTGAAAATGATTCGGTTTTCTTTTGCTTCTCCAGGATGCTGATGTGATGTGGTTCAGAAACCCTTTTACGCGGTTTTACAGATACGCTGACTTCCAGATTGCTTGTGACCATTACTTAGGAAGGTCGAATGATTTAGAGAATAGACCCAACGGAGGGTTTAGCTTTGTGAGGTCTAACAACAGAACTATACTCTTCTACAAGTACTGGTACGCTTCACGGATCAGGTACTCGGGGTATCACGACCAGGACGTTCTTAACTTCATCAAGAGGGAGCCTTTTGTTTTCCGGATTGGGCTTAGGATTAGGTTCTTGAACACGGCGTATTTTGGTGGACTCTGTGAACCAAGCAAAGATATGAATCTGGTTCGTACCATGCATGCGAATTGCTGCTTTGGTATGGATAGTAAGCTTCATGATCTTAGAATCATGCTTCAAGATTGGAGAGACTTTATGGCTTTGCCACTTCATCTTAAACAGGAGTCTGGTTTCTCTTGGAAAGTTCCTCAGAATTGCAGGTTTTTGAATTTGAATCCATCTTGTTTTATTTCTACTAGCGATTGTTTAAGGAAATCATGATTGTTTTTGTTTGTTTGCAGTCTTGATTCACTTCGGAGATATGATGAGTCTATGTATGAAGAAGAGAGCGAGCCACCAGGAGAATCCCAAGAGTGAAGTGTGTATGTGTTTACAAATGTATATAGAGATTTGTTTTCGTTACATGAAGAAGAAGAAAGATGGAAGCCAAGTTTTGTAAAAATCATCGATCGTTCTCAAAGAGGAACACATAATGCAAATGTCTTGTTTGTTGTGCCAGAAGAGCCCATTTTCTCTAGTAATGAGTACTTGTTCATTAATATTTGCAATTTCTAACAAATATTTTCTAGCCACATTTATGTGTTCAAAGTGTAATCTCGACATGCAAGATTTTAAATTGACGTTTGGTGGACAAACTACAAACTGTTAATGCCAGATTGTTTTATGCAATTGAAAAACTGGCAAAAAGAAATATGAAATGTAAACAGAGTTATAAAATAAGAAGTTTCTCATATAAGTGATCTACTTGAAATCGTTACATGAAAAATGATTAAGTGGGTACACGTTTATGTGATGACAAATTATATGAACTAACAAATTTACCTCCTTAGTCCAAGAGAAGAAACCACCGTGTGCCGCAACAACCAGGCACGTAGCCTATATACCATATTTACATTTCAAGAATAACTTGTTTTTTTTTTTTAATTGAAAAAGGGCTTAGAATAACTTGGCTACGTTCTGAAAAAGAGAGAATGACTTGGTTCATGATTACATTACTTAATTAAAATGAAATTATACTTTTTTTTTCTTTTCGAATTACATGATGTTTTCAATTTTTAATGTAAATTTTAATGATTTTATGCTATATGACTTCTTATATTATGCAAATTACTTTTTATTAGTTTAATTATGGTTAGTTATATAGTTTATGATGTTTCTGTTAAGAAAATGTATAAAATTAAATGTTTTTAATATGTCTGCACAATTCCAAACCGTTAAATAAAAAAACGGAGGGAATATTTTATATTTGAACGTAAATGTGAAGAAGAAGCATCGAAATAAACTAGAAAAAATGTTAACAAGATATCGGCCATTTGTTTTAATTAAACCAATCATTGGTATATTAAAAGAAAGATTTGTCTATGATAGTCCTAGAAGAACTTGTTTCATTCGCATAGACAATTCCGACAACAATACCATATATGTGAAGGTAAATAAAAACATTCCTAGATTGAAGATATCAAACTTCTCTTAAAGATTTATTTGACATTCGTCTGCAGCACTCTTTGTTTCGTGCGATCTATACATCAACAACACTCTTATACGTACATTTCAGTTAAACTATTGTATCTGTTTGTCAGAAAAAGCTCTTGTAAGTAAACTCTCAAACCCAAGGCAGACTGACTTGAACAAAAATCAAACTACAGGACACTATATGCATTCGGCTTGATACGTTAGCGAGTTTAATTTTGTAGTTCTTTCCGAATTAATGTAATGTTTAGTGCCTTTGCATAGTTTTTTTTTTTTTTTTTTTTGGTAACTCTGGTATCTGGGCAGCCACATTCCCAACTATCTCCCGGTAGGGGGTCCAGCGCCCCAACGGAAGGGATGTTAAATCCGCTGTGGCCGGGACTCGAACTCGTGATGGCGGGCACCTCAGCCGAGGTTCCTATACCACCAGACCACGAGGCCCGGTTCCTTTGCATAGTTATGTTTCATATTAGAACGATAGGCAATCTTTTGAGCGTCAGATACAAGATTCCCTCCATTTTATGTAATGATTTATAATATCTCTTTTTTCCCCATATAATATCTCGAGGTATGAGTTTATGTAATCAGCCAGTTTATTAACATTTTAAGGTCTACTAGTTTTTGGTTTATTGTAATATCTGCTCAATTTGTTGTTGATATAAAGATTCTGACCTTGAAAGATAAGTCAATTAAAGAAGAGAACAAACAAAAAGTGAATTATTAAGCTCAAACTAACTCAGAGTGAAGAACAAAGCTTAGCATTAGTCAATGTTTGTAACGTTCGCGACAGTATTGTTATTCAAGATACCATCTTCGAAAGGTTTATAGGCTCTTCATGACTTACACACGGTCATATACTTTCTTAGATACATATGAAAGATTTATAGGCTCTCCTTGACTTACACGCGGCACAATGTTTTCCTTAATAATTTATAAATTTTACTTAAAAAGATATGAAAGACTTATAGCTTTTCATTAATTTACAAGTGGCAAAACATATGTTTAGATAGATATGAAAATTTTATAGGCTCTCCATGACTTACACGCGGCATTATTTTTTTGGGTTATTTGTAGTTTATAACCGTTGTCACTTGTTAGTAATAATCACGCATAAATCCAAAATAAAATTTGACAAAATACCCATTTATTAGTCTGTTTTAAGAAAATTATATAAAATTACATAACTTTAATCTGAATTATGTTACTACCCCAAAATTTTGTTTTCCTTACATAGGACCCAAATCAATCATTTAACTTCATCTTTTTCAAAATTTTATGTGGTAAAAAAATTAATTTTCATAGATATTGAGATAAATTATGGTTTCAAAAAATCTTATTTCAACAGCATAATATTGTCATAGACATCCATTGGTGTAAATTTCGTATGCAATTGGAACCAGGGAATTGGACTATATAGATTTAAAACTATCAGTTTTGGGTTTTTAGCAAAAGATTTGACATCTCAACGTTAATGTCTATATTAAGAAATTTGACATCCCAAGAAAAAAAAAATTGACATCCAAATTCGTATTTAAGCATTGTATATATTTCCTTTTTGGTAATAGCGTTGTATATATAAAAGGGTGATTTTGTTGGTTAAAAAAGTTGAGTTTTAATTTTTAAAATATAATAATTGATTGAATCAAAAATAAAATAAAAAATATTTTGTCATTTTTTTTAATGTCCTCACAAGTGGGGATAGAATGGAAAATATTTAAAGAACCTGTTTTTTTTTGTTTAAAGAGAACCTATTGTTGTTGTTTTCTTAAAGTAATTTTAATATATGAAATTATGAATGGTAGGTTTTTTTTTGAAAAAGGGCTTAATTATGAATGGTAGTTACAGTAACAACTTTAGTCAAATTGAAATTTAGCTAATAATATGAAAACTTTGAAAGTGATTTATTAAAGTAATTAATGATTGGCAAAACTGTATTAACTCTTCTTAAATTTGCTCATACCCATTTATTACACGCTGTGTGTGTATACAATCTATGTATATATATATATGGCCATCTATTCCCTACTTAGAAGCACGCAACTGATAGCAACGCTTCCAAATCTTACCTCAAACTCTACGAGCTAAAAGAGGTGAAGTTCTTTTTCTATCTTTATATTAAATCTTGCACTGTTTTCATATTTTTAGATGTACTTACTGTTGATTTGAAAGAATTTATGTTCGAATCTGTATGTGAGAGGAAAGGTTACGGTTCAAGTGTCATTGTTATCGGGAATAGCAATTGTTATTCCTTTTCCTAAAAAATCTTTGCATAGCAAAAATAATTGTTCAAATAAAACCATAACGTCATATCATCATATGTGTTTTGGATTATCTTATGGTGGGGTTTAATTAAATATGTTTAACACAGTATTAACTCTTACTCATGAACAAAGACCCACCCATATGTACCAATGGATTGATTTTCTTGATCTCTTTCTTTTGAGAATAGACTGAATTTTTAAATAAATATGTTAAAGACTGTTTGTAAATATCTTAACATACATATAAGCAAATTAAAGTTTATAATAATTTCTTAACTAATTTATTTTTAAATAGCAGTATGTCAGATTAATTTTCTGCTCAATATATATACCGGTTGCTGTAAAACTATATTATCTTAAGAAAATATTAATAGACATTAACAGCAACGTTATGAAAAATTATGTGTGAATTTAGTTGTTTTGTAATTTAACTGAATAAATAAAAGATGTTTGGATCAATCACTCGGGAATCATAATATAGAGTTGTTTGATTTGTTTTTACCCAATTGCTTGAATACATATGGGAGGAGATGACGAAATATAGTTAAAATTTTGGAGTATCCTTTTTTGTTTTACTTTCCACATACATGAAAAATATATACAATCATTCTTCCTTTTTACCTTTGAAATATCTCTTTTTAACCTTCTATGACACATAGATCATACATTCATATAAGTGTAATATGATATGATAGGACATTTAAAACAAAAAGAAGAGACCCAATTGATAAAAAAAAAAAAGAAGAAGAAGAGACCCATATGAGATGAGATGATTACGATTGTGAAAAATAAGCTTATTTTGTTAAGAATATAAGAAAATATTAGATGCTTTGTGTAGTAACCTTTGGAAAGTCGAGAAAATAAAAAATACAGAGTTGTCGAATTAACAAAGATAACATACTCTCGTATCTAATTATTTTAGGAAGCACTAATCAGATTTTTCTTAGAATTAGTACTAGTGTTTTTTAGTTATATATAATATAGTGGTTAGTTTTAGTAACCGCTAATTAAGAAGTAGAAAATTTACATTATGTTAATTTAATAGCTAGTTCATTTTCAAACTCGAAAACTTTACACTGTTGGATCTACTCCAGCATTAAAATCACGTACGCACATCATTTCAACTTTTTCATTTTCTTCTTCTACATTATTTAATTAGTGTCATAACACTATGGTAATCTGCTTTATAAAAATAAACTTTTTAGATCCGATTTCACTTTTAATTTATTATTCACATATGTTAGCGAGGGAGAGGAGCTGTTGAGGCTTTGTCTCACGCACCAGCCACTGTCGTTATGTGGCAAAAGGATTGGGTCCACCGACCTCTGTAGTTCTCATTTTCCTTTCTAAAATTTACATATTCAGAAGAAAATAATCAATTGCTCTGTATTGGTGTTAGTGTCTATATTCGACACCCAAATTAATTATAATAGTTTGGTTCAATAGCGCAACAAACAAAACAAACTTTTTCTTAAATGCATAACATGTATATAGTTTTAGTATCCTATGTAATATAGATCAATACACAAGAGATTAAACCTACACCAAACTAACAAAGGTAGATTGATTTAATTTGATTATATAGATTCCTTTAAACTTAATATGAACTCTTAAGAGCGACTGAAAAAAAAACTCTTAAGAGAACCCTACCCTAAGAATCCTCCGTTAAACATTCTCTCGACGCTCTAGGCTATTGATAGAGTTGGGTGTGAACATTTTTTCACTAGCCTAATACTCGTTTCACTTGTCACTTTCATCTTCTCTTCTATTACCTGACATATATTTTTATGTATTTAAAAAAAATCGCTAAAAAAGTTCAATAATAATTATTTTAAAATCTGGAATATCCCATTTTTAGGGCTTTATTGAGATAAGATATCAGTGGAAGTCAAAAAAATTTAATGTTAAAGAGTTTCTTCTCTCTAGTTTCATTTCATTTCTTTTTTTTTTCCTTGTCTCCTCTCTCTCTCTCACCATCACACAGAACACATAAGAATCCATGGCTGCTTCTTCATCCTCTGCTGCTTCCTTCTTTGGAGTTCGACAAGATGAACAGTCTCACCTGCTTCCTCCTAATTCCTCTGCAGCCGTTCCTCCTCCTCCTCCTCCTCCTCACCACCGGCCACCGCAGCCTCAGCAACCCCTTGAAGCTCCACCGCAGAAAAAGAAAAGAAACCAACCAAGAACTCCAAGTAAGCTAATTACCATCCCTTAATTGAAATCTTATCATCATAATCTTATAAAATCATGTGATCAATTTTTAGTATCATTAAGTAGTAAAAAAGAGAGATCCCTTTTTCATCTCCCTTTTTCTCTCTTTTCTCAGTTTCCAAATCTTGAAATAAGCAAATTAGCAAACACAAGTTATTGATTTTCCAAGATTGAGATTATAATTAGTTACATACCATGCAATATAAAATCTCTTTTAATTAATTAATAATTTTACCCTCAATGTTTTGTTCTTCTCTATTAGATTCAGATGCAGAAGTGATAGCTTTATCTCCAAAGACACTAATGGCTACAAACAGATTCATATGTGAAGTATGCAACAAAGGGTTTCAAAGAGAACAGAATCTACAACTTCACCGAAGAGGACACAATCTTCCATGGAAACTTAAGCAAAAATCGACCAAAGAAGTGAAGAGGAAAGTGTATCTTTGTCCGGAGCCCTCGTGCGTCCACCATGATCCGTCACGTGCTCTCGGAGACCTCACCGGAATCAAGAAACATTATTACCGTAAACACGGTGAAAAAAAGTGGAAATGCGAGAAATGTTCTAAGCGTTACGCTGTTCAATCTGATTGGAAAGCTCACTCCAAGACTTGTGGTACCAAAGAATATCGTTGCGATTGTGGTACACTCTTCTCCAGGTAAATATTCTGAACTTTTGAACTCTTTAAATTATAATTAATCCTATATGATATGGGTGTGAATGTGTGTCTGGGTCATTCTTCATAGACTAGGGTTTTTTTTTTTTTTGATAAGGGGGCTTTTTTTCTTAGGTTCGCTTTCTGTTTCGCCTCGAAGTCTTCGATGCTCTTATCGCTTTCTTTCGTGCAGTAATTTCTTTCTTTTTTCCTTTTAAATTAAAATTATAAAAATAAAATGGATACATGAACACACGTGAATGTGTGTGCATATACCTATATATGTATATGACTGAAACTGCCATATTTCATAAGATGCTTTCTGGCAGAAACTCAAAACCAAAGAGGACGAATTTAATTTCTTTTTAATTTATTGTTTTTGTCTATATATTTTACCTTGGAAACACCGCCAGATTTTCTGTCATAAAATTTATTAATATATTTTTAGATTTTTTTTTCTTAGATTTAAAAAGATTCTTATAATATGGGCAATTCACGTGCTGCTAAACCATATAATATCTCTAGAGAGTTGTTGCTACAGTATTTGTTGTCTTAGACCAGGATACTAGAGGGTTTCTTAGCGTGTGGATCCCGCGTAGGACCCACTTTTTTTTAAGAAACTGGTTACAAAAACTACTAAATAGTAGTCGGTTTTTAAGGGTTTCTTACACTGTTCGCGGACCCCAGTAACACGTGGCGGCTCACGATTGGTTCGTTTTTTTTTTTTCTAAATTCCAAAAAGTAAAAAAAAAAAAAATTAAGAAACCCCATTTGGAGTTTCAGGGATAATGATGCTGTGCAAATTTTACTAACATATTACTCGTTTTCATTAATCGGGTGTAATCTGCACCATATATAACCACACACCGCATAATTATTTTGATTAATTACTATATACATTTTGCATAAAATGGCTTCAAACTGCATAGAAGTGATAACTAATATATTAAATTTTAACAAAAACTAGTATATTAAAAACATTTCAAATTAGGAGTATTTTTCAGTCTTGGTTGGCATTGCTATGTTTGTGTGTGTGCGCGTCAATAAAGAGGAGTTCTATAAATGGAACGAAGGTATTAAAAATATGGTGGTATATAATTATATACATAATTACTTATTTAACCATTTATGCATAACATATTAGTCCTTCATTGAATATATGCTGAAGTTGCATTTATTGGATTTACAGGATCTAGGATTAAGACAGATTCAGATATTCATTTGACAATCATTCTCTCCATATACTACTACTATTGTGAAACTTAACTTTTTCACCTACCTATTTGATTCTTTTGCGTATTCATTTATATATACATTAACACATACATTACACATTAAATTACTAGTTTCCAATGACGAGCATATCTTAGGCATAATATTTGGTCGGAATTGAATAATATTTATGGTCATTGCTTACTGCATGTATACTGATTTATACATGTTGCTCGTACACATAATCATATAGACACGGACATACATCATCATAGTTGAAGTATGACACAACATTGTACTCCTATTTATGTATATACGTGCATTATTCGTAAATACATCAAGGCATGTGAGTGTGTAAGCTGTTTAAAATTACATAGCTGAAATAATAATATGATGTGTCATAGAGTAGGAGAGTGACTTTCTATCTATCTATCTATTTTTCAAGATCCAATAATTACACGCGAATCTATTTGAAGCTACGTGACATGAAGAGTCTCTCTCTATATTTATAAATATTTCTCTCTCACCTTTCCCAAAATATGTCTTTTTTTTTTTTGAATTATGTCTTCTTAATTTTTTTTTTTGAAACTGTAATATGTCTTCTTATTTCGTCATTTGATTAATATACCTGACGATCCAATAGATTCCGTTGTTACATTACTCTTCTTTTTGTTTTGGTGTGTCGCAGGCGAGACAGTTTCATTACACATAGAGCCTTCTGTGACGCGTTGGCTCAAGAGAGTGCGAGACACCCAACTTCTTTGACTTCTTTGCCAAGTCACCACTTTCCCTACGGACAAAACACCAACAACTCCAACAACAACACTTCAAGCATGATCCTTGGTTTGCCCCACATTGGGAACCCACAAAATCTTGATCATCAGTCCGGTGACGTTCTTCGACTTGGAAGCGGCGGAGGAGGTGGAGGGGGCGCCTCACGATCTTCCTCAGATCTCATTGCTGCAAATGCTTCAGGTTACTTCATGCAAGAGCAAAACCCTAGCTTTCATGATCAGCAAGACCATCATCAACATCAACAACAAGGGTTTTTGGCTGCAAGCAATAACATCAAGCCATCTCCAATGAATTTTCAGCAGAGTCTGATGCAGTTCTCAAATGATAACCATAATTCTCCTTCCTCCAATCTCTTCAATCTAAGCTTCCTATCTGGAAACAACGGAATTGCTTCTGGTACAAGCAACCCTAATGCTGCTGCTGTTCCTTCGGGTAATCATATGATTTCAAACCATTTTGGTGGTGAAAATGCTGTTGGAGGAAGCGGAGGAGGAAGTACTGGTCTCTTCCCTAACAATCTGATGAGTTCAGCAGGCAGAATCAATTCAGGAGCAGTGCCTTCACTCTATAGCTCGTCAATGCAAAACCCTAATTCAGCATCTCACATGTCAGCCACTGCTCTTCTTCAGAAAGCTGCTCAAATGGGTTCATCAACCTCAAGCAGCAACAACAATACAAACAATGCCTCGTCAATTCTAAGAAGCTTTGGGAGTGGAATGTACGGAGAAAACGAGAGTAATCTTCACGATTTGATGAACTCTTTCTCCAACCCTGGCGCAACTGGAAACAGCGCTAATGGAGTAGATTCTCAGTTTGGTACGTACGGAGGAGTGAACAAAGGACTAAGCGCTGATAAACAGAACATGACTAGAGACTTTCTTGGAGTTGGACAGATCGTAAGAAGCATGAGTGGAAGCGCAGGGTTTCAACAACAACAGCAGCAGCAACATGGGAATGGTGGTAGAGAAAGAGTTGGCTCTTCGTCGGATTCCGCCGATAGAAACAGCATGAATGTGAATCCTGGTGGTGGTGGTTCGACAAGTTCACCACCGTATGGAATCCATCATGCAAGTTTCTAGCCAAGGGAAAAAATTTAAAGGTTTTGAATTCATCGAGTACGTCCATGCTATATCTTTCAGGTATGCATGTCGTCATCAAAATCCCATTTGAAGTAGTCCCTCAGTATTTAAGTTTATCAGAAAAGTAATAATAAATAGTTACATTTATCTAAACTCAGCTCTCTTTTTGTAAAATATTTTGCCGTTATAGTTTTATATAAATGGATTTCTCCTGAACAATATTCAGAGTTTATAGTTTATTGTTTCATAATGAAGAATTTTTTATATAATAATATTTTACATAGTTTTGCAGTTCTAAATTCTCTTGGGTTGTGACAAAAAAAAAAAAAATTCTCTTGGATTATGACGATAACATAATATTATTTATAATGGCTTATGTAGTTCAGATAAATAATAATTTGATTATTTGTGGAGTCAATTCTAAGTCTATGTTCTGTATATTACGGTCAAATAATTTGGATGTGAATACTGCTTTTAGTATTATTTTATTTCGTTAAAATAACAGTTTCGATTTTTATATTTGGCTGACACATTTATCGTCTTATCATTGCATGGGGCAGTCAATGAGTTGGAGAGTACAAGCAGCCTTTGCTAAGTTTCTTTGTCTTTTTGTTTTTATTTTCTTTTATTTGCCTTTTTATTCTTCAATTTCTTTTCATTTGTCATCCTCACTAGCTGGCAATGTCACGAGTGTATGTTCTCTGATCCCCTTTCTAAATATCTCGATACATGTATACATACATGTCACATGTGCATAAATATGTGCCTTTGTATGTAACATATTCCTACCATATCCTAAAGAGTTGTCCCCATCATATTTTAAATTTAACGGTCCAAAATAAACAAACAACGTTCACGAGTCTGCATTATTGATGCTATAATTTTTCGGTTAAAAAGTAGCATCAACATAAAATTAATTCTAATGCAAGTCTATTTGGTACGATTCCGATTTTAGTTTGAAAACATGTCTTCCTTAAATATATAATTTGTCCTTACAAAAATTAATATTTTTTCTGATTTCATTGGATCTAGATTTGTTTTGAGTTTTTCTTCTTTTTGTGGAAGGGGAGAACGGGAGAGTTATGTATTTTTATGAAGTTTTAATCGATTTCTAGAATTTGTTTTATTAAAAATGAATTACTTTGGTGTGCATGTGTGAATATTATAAAATACATTATGGTTATTTGACCAAAAAATACATTATTGTTTCTTGGCAAAAAAAAATACATTATTGTTGACAATATCTAGAATTATTGGAATAATTAGTTATATTAATAATAGCATTATAAAGTCATTGTCGTGATAATTTAAATGGAGAATAACAATAACGATAATATCATATATACAATGTAGGACATATATACATGCAAGTAAGGAGGCCCATCGACGTGCAACGAGAGGGAGAGATGGTACCGTTGTCTCACCAAAAACAGATAGCTCTTTTTCCATCTTTTCTTCTTTTTCATTCTGAATATATATATTTTGTCAAAAAATCAAAAGTGTTCAAAGTTAGAGCTGGGAATTTGGGTCATTACCCGCGGGTCTCGCCCCGTTTGACCCGCCGCGGGGCGGGTGCGGGTCGATCGATTTACAAATTTCAGCATGCGGGTGCGGGTGCGGGTTGAGTCGATTTTTAGCGGGGCCGGTGCGGGTCAACCAAATTTGAGTCGCGGGTATCCGCCGACCCGCAAAATATTTTTTTTTTTATTTTTTTCTAAATTTTTTAAAAATAAATAAAAATAAAAATAAAAATAAAAATATGTAAAAAATATATAAATTAATGAAAATTATATAATTTAAATTATAAATGTATAATTTTTATTATAAAAAGTAATTAATTGATAAAAAAATAATTATTTATTAAATTTAATATTATCTGCGGGCCTCGCGGGTTACCCGTAATCTTAGCGGGGCGGGTGCGGGTTTACGATTTTTCTTTCGCGAGTTATGCGGGTCGAAATTTTGAGTTTAAAAAATAGAGTCGATCCGCGGGTTGGCGAGTCATGCGGGGCGGGTTGACCCGCGAACCCAGCCCTGTTCAAAGTATATATAATTAATGGTTAATTAATCCATATGTAAAATCCAAAGTTGAATACACTTGAAGAACAATTCATATCGTTACCATCGACAATAAAATAGTTTGTTTATGATCAGAAATTGGCGACGTAAATAATGGAATATTACCAATTATGTCCTTCAAAGGTAGCTAGTCAAACTTTGAACCAAGATACTGATTTTTAATAGAATTATTGTTTATTGCTTTTACATTTTTTTTTATAATTGACAACCTTCAATTCATTGATAAAAGTTACTAAAAATAAAATACATGAATTTTGTTCAAGTTCGATTTTAGGAACCGGCCATATGATTATGGTGATCATTTTCTTCTTCTTTTTCAAAAAAAGAAGAAGATTATGGTGATCATGTTCTTTGAAGAATATCAGATTTGATAAAGATTGGTGGATCAGACAAGAGTAATGTAGCCGCTAAATGCTATAATGGTTGCTGTACAATAATGGAAAAACAGATGAATAAACAGAAGAAAGTAAATTACATAGATATTTAATGTGATTCATCATCAATTGGATACATCTATGGAGAAAGAAGGATTTTATTAAATGGAAGCTAGATTACGTTGATAATACACAAGGAATTAAAACCAGCGGTAGAGAAGGAAGTTGTACAGCCAAGCATCACAAAGCTCCAAGCCTTTGCTTGGAAGGTACAGACGCCGAAGAAGATATGTCATCTTATATGACAACTGTTAACTGGTCATGTGGCAGTAACGAGTAACTTAACAAGACGTAATATGAGGTGTGACAACTACTGTCCAAGATGCGGAGAATTAGAAGAAACTATGACCTATGCATTTTTTGAATGTCCGCCAGCTCTACAAATCTGGTCATTATCATCGACTCCAACAAGCCCAGATATATTTCCGGTATCAAGCGTCTACACAAACATGAATTATCTGTTTTGGAGGAAGAATAGCATCATCGAACCGGAACAAGATAGGAATCCTTATCCCTGGATATTATGGTATATTTGGAAGGCTAGGAATGACAAACTCTTCAGAGGTATAGATAGAGATCCCTTGGAGCTAGTTCGACATACAGAGAGTGAATGTCGGGCCTGATTTGATGCTAATGACGTGGTACAATCAGTGGTACAACCAGTGGTACAAGATAATATTCCTGAGGTATCCCAAGTCATAAGCTTGGGTAATATTTGCATGTTAGATGGGTCTTGGACATCTTCTGCTCACTTTAGTGGATGCGGCTGGGTATGGATGGACAGTGCTGAGAACATTCAACTTATGGGAACAAAGAATTTCACTCGACTTGAACCAGATTTGCATTCGGAAGTAGAAGCACTGCGGTGGACAATGGAGAATATGCTTCAACACTCAACATGTCAGAGCTTCGGGACAGACTGCAAGGAGCTGATTGCAATGATAAAGGACCCACAGGCGTGGCCAAGGTTTGCGACAGAATTGGAGAGGATAGAGACGTTACAAATATGCTTCCCGGACTTCAACATCATTCATCTTCCACAGGCGCGCAATCAGATTTCAGATTTTTTATCTAAGACTGCAAGATCCTTCCATAGGAAGTTATTTTTTATTGGTTGTTCTATTCCGGTTTGGTTACCCAGATCACCTCAAGTTTGAGTAATAGAATGGTCTTTCATCGTAAAAAAAAAAAAAAATACACAAGGAAAATTATAATAAAAGTATCCCGGTTCGAAAATTGTCTCACTAAAAATTTTACGGATCTAAACTTAATAAAGATAAACTAGATAAAAATACGCAACCTATATATGAATGATCGATCCTATATCGTTTGGGCTCGTCATACAAGATTTAAAACATATCTAACACTAAAGAACAAAAAATAAGAGTCTTTACCTTTTTTTTATCAAAAAAAAAAAAGTCTTTAACCTTTTAGAATCAAGTAGATGAACTTCGATTTTCAAAATTGATAAATTAATAATGCCTTACCGCGACATGTCCATAAAAAAAGTATTGGCGAAGCGTCTTTCCTTATAATCTCGGTCTGCATGTGGTAGACGCAGTGTGAAAGAATTGATGGACCCAAAAACTGAGACATTCGAACCCACAAAAAATAGTAAATCCAATCTCCTGAAATCATATGCGAGAGACGACATAATATGCTTTGTTTGCAGAGCTATTTTTGCCGGTTGGGACGTAGATGTATGACGTCCTGATCAGATCTCATCACTTTTTGGCCTTGCTATATGTAGTTTTGGTTGACACTGTATATATGTACCATGGTGTGATTTTTTTTTTATTTTTCTTGTCACAGATACCATGGTGTGATTAACTATCCAAATATTGTCTCCAATTGTCTTTCCAGTATATATATATATATTTCTTTTTTGTAAAATGTTCAAAGTTATGTCACTCGTTCCAAGTAACTGATTCATCAAATAGAATAAATAAGCATATTATCAATGCATCTATTAATTATGGCCCAATTTAAGTTATCCCATAATGAAGTGGACCAATAATACGCAGAAGAAACTCTGAATAAATTTTGTACTATTCATAAACTTTACTCGACAGTCTCATCACGGGCCAACTTTTTTTTTTTTTTTTTCTAACTTTCACATGAACGACAACTCTGCCACATTCACATGCTTTTCTTTTTTTTTTCTTATCCATATTAATCAATATAAATATACTATATATGTGTATATATATATATATATATATATATATATATAATTTTCTCTGATTCCCAAACATGAAAAATTAATTATTTACTTTTTTTGTCAGCAATTATTTATTATTATCTGTAATTCTATAAGTAATCCGGACCAAAAAAATTTCCCTAGAAAACATATATGCTGTATCCGTTTTCATGGTTGTTAAACTATCTCCATCCCAACTCCAAATTTTACTCCAAAATGGAGTGAGATATGGAGTAACGAGCAAAAAATAAAAACATTACTCCATTTATTGAGTAATTTTTTATTTTTTGTTCATTGCTCCATATCCAACTCTATTTTAGAGTAAAATTTGGAGTTGGGATGGAGATGTCCCAACTCCACGTGCAATTATGTACCGGCTAGAATAAAAAACTAAGACGTATTGCATGATCAATATCATATCAATTCGGACCCTTTTTCCTTTTGGAAACAACCAATGTGAATCAAATTGTATTAACACTACAAGAAAACAGCAAGGATTTTGAGGAAAAAAATCGTCGGAATTTTGTCGGAATATCGTTATTCCGACGACATACCGACGAAACAAGTCCTCGGAAATAATTCTTCGGAATTTCTTCTTTCCTCGGAAATCCCTCGGAAATTTCCGACGGAATTCCGAGGAACCAAATTTCCGAGGAAATTCCGAGGATCACTAGTTTGTCGGAAATCTCCTCGGAATATACCGAGGGAGAACTTCGTCGGGATATTTCCTCGGAATTCATCGATCGATGCGTTTTTGGACATATATACATCGATCGATCGGAATATACCGAGGGACATGTTCCTCGGAATATTCCGAGGAACATGTCCCTCGGTATATTCCGAGGAACATGTCCCTCGGAATATTCCGAGGAAAATGTCCCTCGGAATATACCGAGGAACCGTTCCCTCGGTATATTCCGAACGTTTTTTTATAAACAGATCGATCGATGGACTTATGTCCAAAAACGCATCGATCGATCAAGTAAAAAATGTAATGAATTTCCTCGGAATGTAAAAAATATTAATTTTTTAAAAAAATAAAATTTTTGAAATTTAAATTCGAAAATATAAAATTAAAATTAAAATTGAAATCATATTAATTAATATTCAAAGTTTCACAAATAAAAATAAAACATTCCGATTTTTTGGAAAAAAAAAAACTACGGGTCTGGCACGTCCGGGAACACCTCGTTCGGGTACATCCTCTGCATCATCTCCATCATTTGCTGGTTCAGCCTCCTCTATGCCTCATAGCCCGCCTGTTGAGCCGCCATCTGGGTCTCCAACAAAGATATGCGATCATCCTTGTCCTTCAACTGAGCCGTAAGTACTTCTGGATCAACAAAGGGCGGTGGTGCAGAAGAAGGAGGAACCGACCGGGTGCGACGACCCAAACCGACCAAACGTCCCTTCTTCTTTGGAACCGACTGAATAGAAAATAGCCAAATTTACAAATTTAAACCAAGAAATAAATGAATTGAACTTTAAAAAAAAAAGAACTTACGGATTCAACGATTTCGTTGATTCGAAACCAGGACAAGTTGGTTGAAGCCGTCGAAGCGTCATCCTCGGTTTGAAGCTGAGACACTTCGTCTGCCACCTGAGTTTGGACCAGGTCGACCACGTCCCTCACAAGACCGTCATCAATCTGGCCGGTCTTCTTGTTGGTATACGCCCTCCTCATTAGGGCGAGATCATCAACCGGCTCGCCATCATTTTCTTCCGCCTTGAAAAAAAACATAAATTAAAGAAACATTATAAATTAGAAGAAATGCACAATAAATTAAAATTCTGAAACTCAAATAATTGAAGAAAAAACGGTTGAACTTACCATGCGATCTCCCAGAGTGGCAATAGATTGAGCACCCAAGTTATGCTTGTAGATGCCCTTCCCTTTACGGTCGCTCCTGCGGTTGGTGGAGTTGGTGGAAGAAGTTTCTTTCGTCTCTTCCTTATCCCAATGCGCACACAACTCCTTCCAGACCGTGTCGTTCATCGACTTTGGGACCTTTTAATAATAAAAATAAAATAAAATAGTTTAATAAATTAAAAAATAGTTTAATAAATTAAATCGAACCTTATTGATTTCTCACTTCTTCTTCCACTCGTGGATCTGCTTCCCATAGTTGTCCATAACTTTATGGACGAAGTGGTGATAGATAAAGAGCGTCTCATCGGAATTCCAGTCGAACTCTTGCTGAAAAAAAAAACACAATTAGTAGAAAATTTATATTAAAGATTATAAATATAAGTAAAAAATTAGAATACTTACTGCAAACTGACGAAACCACAGAACCTGCTTGTCGGTAGGGAAGTGATTGAAAGTCGGATGTCCCCTGTCGAGGGCCGAGTACATCATACGGTTGATCCATGCACTGATCCCGTTCCCGGATTGGTTGAACCTAATAAAAAGAACAAACAGTTAATAATGAATCCAAATTTAAAGAAAAAAAATGTTTAATTACCATGTTTGACCCCGTCCATGTGGATACGGAGTGAGATACGGAAGATGGTCACGACCGGGCTGTTGAACCAACTCCGCAACACTCATCACTCCCGGAGGACCCGGAGGAACATGAGCGGATGCAGCAGCGGGAGCGAGAGGAGCAGGAGCGGGTGCAGCAGAGGGAGATGTATGGTTGGAGCTGTGGGGCGAAGGGGAATCCTGAAAATGGCTGGAATCCCGAGACTGGCTCCCCGTACCACCACGACCACGACGCTGTCTAGGCCGGGTCTGATCATCATGAGACCTGTAAATTAAAAAAATATATTTAATAAATACAGAAATATATAAATTAATTTTTTTTAAAAAAAAAATCCCAAATAATTTAATCACAAAAAAGATTTATATATATTAAAAATATTTAATAAATATATAAAAATAGTTCTAATAAACAAAATATAGTTTTAATAAATAAAAAATAGATTAATAATTACAAAAAATAGTTTTAATAATATATATATATATATTAAAAATATTTTTAAATCCCAAATAATAGTTTTTAATCACAAAAAAGTTTTATAGATATTTAAAATGTTTTGTAAAATCCAAAAAATCGAATTTATATACAAAAAAGATTTTGTAAAATCCAAAAAATCGAATTTATATAGAAAAATCGTTTTGTAAAATACAAAAATCGATTTTATATACAAAAATCGATTTTATAAACACAAAAAAATTAAAAAAATATAAAAAAAATTCTAAATCAATTCAACAAAACAAATTATTCAACCAAATCACAATTCTAAACCTATTATACAACCAAATCACAATCCTAACCGATCACCCTAACAAAAATCTATCAAAACTACACAAAAACCTAACAAATAGAACCTAAGAGAGTGGGATAGGGTCCTTACATGATTTGTGTAAGAGAAGGGGGAGATCGCCGGAGATATCGTCGGATTTCAGGGGGAAATCGCCGGAGAGAAGAGAGGAGTCGCGCAGAGGGAGAAGAGAGAAACGGGGAAGAAGAAGGGGCTCGTGGTTATAAAACCTAGGGTCCGACGGACATTTTCCGTCGGAATTCCGTCGGAATTCTAATTTCAATTTTCGCGAAATATTTGCCCGGTAAAATGAAAATATTCCGAGGAAATTCTGACGGATACATAAATATCCGTCGGAATTTCCTCGGAATATTCCGAGGAAATACCGAGGAACTAGTGTTTGGGGTTTCAAAACATCAATTTTTTTTGCCGTATTTCATTTCTTATACAATTGTAATGCATACCATTGAGGATTCTTTGTATAGATGAGCATAAACCATGAAATAACAAATTTCAAAACTAATTGAAAGTATTCCCTTTACCGTTCATTAAAAGGTATAAGTGTTTCTCTTATGTTGTGGGATTTCGTTCATACAATCGGAAAAGTATTAATTATACGGTAAGGAACAAATTTTTGACTTCATAATGAACGTAAGACACTTAATAAGGGTTATATAGGTGTTATTCAAACCGCAAAACGTTGTTTTCGGTTTAAAAACCCTATTTCCTCGGAATTTCCTCGGATTATTCCGAGGGAATTCCGAGGAAACCCTCTATTTCCTCGGAATTCCGTCGGAATATTCTGAGGAAATTCCGAGGAACTAGTGTTTGGGGTTTCAATACGTCAATTTTTTTTATAAACGGATCGATCGATGTATATATATCCAAAAACGCATCGATCGATCAGTAAAATGGACCAAAGCGTAACAATGTGATCGATCGATTGGACTATCCCATCGATCGATCGAGAATCTCAAGCTTTCCTCGGAATGTCCTCGGAAAATCTCGTGCGTTTTTTTTAAACGGATCGATCGATGTGTATATATACAAAAACACATCGATCGATCACATAGATGGACCAAAGCGTAACAATGTGATCGATCGATTGGATTATCCCATCGATCGATCGAGAATCTCAAACGTTCCTCGGAATGTCCTCGGAAAATCGTGTAAGTTTTTTTATAAACGGATCGATCGATGGATATATATCCGAAAACGCATCGATCGATCACTAAGATGGATCAAAGCGTAACAATGTGATCGATCGATTAGATTATCCCATCGATGGATCGAACAAAATCTCTGGAGCCTTTTTATAAACGCATCGATCGATCCGTATTTGTTCAAAAACGTATCGATCGATGCGTGTGCGGGAAACAGAATTATAAGGCAAAACCCGTAATTCTGTTAATTTTGAACTTAGTTTTTTTTTTTATTTTTTTTCTTAATTATGAGTTCGTATTTCTTTTACATGGTTTCTTCGTTTTATTTGGTTGTGTTTTGAGTAGTTTTTAATTCGTATTCAGCTTTGCCTTGCTAGATAAACCAAATAACTAATATCCGAGGAAAGAGGTTATATCAAGTGTTCCTCGGAATTTCCTCGGTATTTCTTAAAAAAAAGAAAAAAAATCAATCCTAGTCTGTTTCCGAGTCATCATCACCAGATGAATCTGAATCTGGATCTTGGTGAAACTCTCCAATCACTGGTTCATCCTCTACGTGAACGACGGCTTCCTCTCCAACGTCAGTTAAATCGACTACAAGGCCAACTCCAGCTAAATCTTCTGTTGCACTTAAGTTGCCAGATGTGCTTGGTTGTAGTGGGTCTTCCAGCTCAGAAATTCCCTGAACTCGGCCTCTCGGGTTGAGTCTTGTAACAGTAACCCATGGATCATCTCTGTTCCTTACCCGGGGGTACTTGATATAACAAACCTGTAACATTTAGAAAAATTATAAATTAATACACATGATGATGAATCATTCTGAATAATTAACATTTAATTACCTGATCGGCCTGAGAAACAAGAATGAAAGGATCATAATATTGTAGCTTTCGCCTCGAATTTACTGATGTAACACCAAATGCATCTGTTCTCACACCTCGATCTGGAGTGTTGTCGTGCCAATCACAATAGAAAACAGTACAGCGCAATCCAACCATGCCCAAATACTTGATTTCCAAAATCTCATGTATGTGTCCGTAGTATACATCATCTCCTGATGCAGAACAAACGCCAGCATCATAAGTCGTACTCGAACGTCTTCTCTTCTGAGTTGTGAATGCATATCCTCGAGTACAAAATCTCGGATATGACTTCACAACAAAGTTTGGTCCAACGACCATCTCACGTATCCAATCGTCAAATGTTTCACCTCTGGCCAAACTAGCAGACACCTATTAATAGCACATATATATATATGTTATATCAATAAATGTGAATTAGTATAAATATGTGATAAAATATATTTTAATTTGTTTAAAGCACTCACATAAGTAAACATCCATCCAGTAAATTCTCTCTGCTTCATTTCTTCTAGTTCGTCCTCTGTGGCGTATTTATACTCGAACCGCTTTTCTGCCATGAAAATCCTGTATATGATGACAATAATGTAATTAATTAAGATTTAAATTTCAACTTGTTAAAATAAAAATTTGTAAGCTCATTTATTTACCTCTCATATTGAAGAACATCTTCGCAGTTGGTGAGCAAATATGTTTGCAAATGACTGCGCTTCTGCTCAGTAAGTCGACGGTCCTTTGGTTTTCCGCTAAGTCGTCCAACGTCTGTGGAAATGTCTGGAACCGTAACATGATATGTTTCCCGTTCGCCTCTATCATCATGCCGAGCAGGTCTTCTGTTTTTGGTCTGAACTTCTGCTGGAAAGTAGTACTCGGCAAAGTTTGAAGTTTCTTCATTGATCATCTGTGCGACTATAGAACCTTCCACCCTACTTAAAATTTTCACCATCTTCTTCAAATGGAACATATACCGCTCATACAGATACATCCATTTATACTGCACAGGACCACCAAGTTCCAATTCTCTTGCCAGGTGAATAACAAGATGCTCCATAACATCAAAAAATGAGGGAGGAAATATCTTCTCAAGGTTGCACTGAATCACGGCTATGTTAGTCTTCAAATTTTCAATACCTTCAAGAGTCACTGATCTCGTGCATAAATCGCGGAAGAAACCACTTATCCCTGCAATTGCTTCATGAACATTTCATGGTAATAGTTCCTTGAAGGCGAACAGAAGGAGGCGCTGCATCATTACATGGCAATCGTGGCTTTTCAAGCCAGTAAACTTTCCTTCCTTTCTGTCGGTACAGTTACACAAATTTGATGCGTAACCGTCTGGAAATTCCACATCGTTTGAAATCCAATCAAAGAACGCATCTTTTCCCTCTGCATCAAGTCGGTATATGGGAAAAGGAGCTCTACCATTCTCATCAACATGAAGTTCTGAACGAGCACATATATCGACTAAATCCAGTCTTGACTTCAAATTATCCTTTGTTTTACCTTGAACATTAAGGATCGTGTTCATGAGATTGTCAAAAAAGTTCTTCTCAATATGCATGACATCTAAATTATGCCTTAGCAGATGATCCTCCCAGTATGGCAGATCCCAAAAAATACTTTTTTTGTGCCAGTTATGTAGTTCTCCAACAGCATCTACCGGAAAACGCTCATGTCCACCGACGTCTGGCGTCCTTTCTGCACCAAAATCTCTTAGTTGTATCTTCAAATCTTTCCCACAAATTTTCGGAGGTGGACTGTCAAACACCCTCTTGTTCTTCGTAAACAAATTTCTACTCCTACAATATGGATGATCAGGTGGTAGGAATCTCCTGTGACAGTCAAACCAACACGTTTTCCTTCCGTGTTTTAGTTGGAAAGCATCAGTGTTATCTTGACAATATGGACATGATAGCCTTCCATGCGTTGTCCATCCAGACAACATACCATATGCTGGAAAATCACTTATTGTCCACATTAGTACTGTCCGCATTTGAAAGTTTTCTTTACACGAAACATCGTATGTTTCAGCACCTTGAGCCCATAGTTGTTGCAACTCATATATTAGTGGCTGAAGAAACACATCAAGTGATCTCTTAGGATGCTCTGGTCCGGGAACGAGAATCGTGAGAAACAAAAACTCTCGTCGCAAGCACAAGTTTGGGGGTAGGTTGTATGGTGTAAGAATGACGGGCCATAGAGAATACTGTCTTTCACTCTTGCCAAACGGACTGAAACCATCAGTACATAATCCAAGGTAGACATTTCTTCTCTCATACGCAAAGTTGGGATACTTTGATTGGAAATGCTTCCACGCTTTTGCATCTGAAGGATGTCTGATCTCACCATCTGTTGAGTGCTCCGTATGCCATCTCATTGGTTGCGCTGTGCGTTCAGAAAGATACAACCTCTGCAACCTTTCCGTCAAAGGTAAATACCACATCCTTTTATATGGCACTGGAACTCTTCCACTCGTATCTTTATAACGAGGTTTTCCACAAAATTTGCATGTAACCCGCTGTTCATCCGCCCTCCAATAAATCATGCAGTTGTCGCTGCATACATCTATTACCTGATACGATAAACCAATACCAGCTACGAGTTTCTGAACCTCGTAGTATGAACCAGGAGCTACATTATCCTCAGGTAGAATACCTTTTACAAAATCAGCAATCGCATCCACACAGTCTTCAGCCAAATTATAATCTGTTTTAATGCCCATCAATCTTGTAGCAGATGATAAAGTTGAATGACCATCTCTGCAACCTTCGTACAATGGTTGCTTTCCAGCATCCAACATATCATAAAATCTCCTAGCTTCTGCATTGGGTAAATCTTCCCTTCTAAAATGATCATTTACCATCTGCTCAGTACCTACACCATAATCTACATCCGTTCTAATTGGTTCTTCTAATCTAACCGCTGGCTGAGGTTCGCTAGTACTACCATGTTCATAATCAGTTTCCCATTGATGATACCAAATTTTGTAACTTCGTGTAAACCCACTCAAATATAGATGAGTCCAAACATCCCACTCTTTAATAACCTTTCTATTTTTACAATTAGAGCAAGGACATCTTAACATACCTGTTTTTGCTTCCGGTTGTTGGTGAACTAACCCCATGAATTCGGTTATACCTCGTTGGTATTCTTCCGTAAGCAATCTCGTGTTCGGATCCAAATGAGGTCGATCGATCCAAGAACAAAAATAATTTGAAGAAGACATATTTTTTATGAATCAAATTCGTGTGTAAATAGAGTAAGAGGGAGGATGAAGATATGGAGTGAATGAAGAGGAAGAGGAGTGCTTGTATTTATAGTTTAAATCCTGCCGACAGACCGAGGAAATTCCGACGGAAAAGGCTAGTTCGTCGGAATTTCCTCGGAATTTTGTAAAATCCCCCAACGGCTCTCCAACGGCTATAATATTTCCTCGGAATTCATCGGTTTTTTCCGAGGAACACATATTTCCTCGGAATATTCCGACGGAATGATGTTTCCTCGGAATTCCGTCGGTATATTCCGAGGAAATTCCGAGGAAACACAAAATTTGGTTTCCTCGGAATTTCCTCGGAAATTCCTCGGGATATTTCGAGGATTTCTTTTTCTGTCGGAATGTCTGTCAGAATATGGCTGTTTTCTTGTAGTGTAAACTTAGATTTTAATTGGTAACCATTACAAAAATACTAGGAACGAACATAAAAAATGGATAAATATAAAATAGTAGGAATGAGAATGTTCATTCTCAAATTTAAGTTTTGAGTGGTGACCAAATGAATGGAGAAGAAAACTAATTAAGGCTCCGAATGGGAAAAGTGGATCAAGCGTTGCGAAGCTAGCAGATCGATTGAAAAAAGAGTGGATTTAGTGGATCAAACGGTACAAGTTTAAATCAAGTGGATTTAGCGGAAACATATTTTCTATTTATTTTCACAACTAAAAGTAGTTATTTAAAAAATACTTTATAAATGCAATATATATAATTTTTATCCAAAGTATCATAGACATTTAATTTAAGCATATATATAATTATTTTGAGATTTTTAATTGAAAAAATATATATATATATATATATATAATTTTAGATGCCTTAAAATTATATTTTTGGTAAAATAGTTTAATATTTCTGAAGAAATAACACAATGGTAATAAAAAATTAGTGATATAATTATATAATTAAGAAAAAGGAAATTGCCACAAATATCACATTCATAGTACCACTTTTCATGTTTACAGTAACCACTTTTATCCCCACTTTTAATGAAGGGTAAAAGACACTTATACCCCTAGGGTTAACTAATCTAGACTTAGGGTTTAGAGTTGAGGTAGGGGTTTTGGAATGTGAATTTAGGATTCTAATAAATATATAAATACATGCTTAAAAAAATAATTTATTTTTTAAATAGTTTCAAACATAATTTTTGGTTTTCAAAAAAAAAATTGAAAAGAAAAAAAAAAAGAATTTCGAAAAAAAAGTTCAAAAAAAAAATTATAAAAAAGTTCGAATTTGAAAAAGTATAATTCGAAAACATATTTTTTTTATTTATTTAAATAATAATTTATTATATATATAGATAACAAGGGTATACGAGTCTTTTGCCACTTAATGAATAATGTATTTTTGAAAATATCCCTTTAGTAGTAGTAAAGATGAAAATTGGTACCATGAAAGTGGTAAACATAAAATTTCTCCTTAAGAAAATATCACATCATTAAAAAGAAAAAAAGATAATCGTACAGTTAATTTATAATAAATAAGTACTATATTTTCAGTAATCATACATTACTGATATGTAGGAAAATTCTTAAACCACTGCAAAAATGACAAACTTCAAAAATCACTTTGGAGGGTGTATTCAGTTGAGAGGTTTGGGTGATTTGTGTCAAAATGACAAATCTACTGTTATTGAAACATGAATTTTAAAAACATATTTAAAATCCAGTGTTATTGAACTTGACATTTTATAAAGTACTATGAAATCCACTGTTATTGTTATTGAAAATATTTTAAGTTATGGAGTTTTAAAGTTATTTTAGAGTGTTTGAGTGTAATTTCTTAGTTAAAAAAAATAAAACTCAAATCTCATAGTTTAGGTGATATTCTAGAGTGGTTTAACAAAAATCATTTTATTCTCTGCAATTCTTTAAAGTCATCTAAAACCTCGTTAAAAACCAAATCACCTCAAATTTTAGATCGAATAAATCCCCTTACTGTTTATATGTTTTCTTCACAAATCTGTACGGCTAATTGTACAGTTCACTATTAAATATTTTATGCTATGTAATTTTAGTGTATCAGTGTTTTTTTGGTGAATGGCCATGTGAAAGAGGATAGTCTATTTTATGTCTGAACCATGTGGTTCGTCCACTCCCTATTCAAATCCTAAATTTTTAACATTTCTAATAAGTTACACCACCATTTATGAGGAATAATTGTTTTTCATTCTTTTCATTCATTTATAAAGTATTAAAGAGAAAATTTGTTCTTCACTAAATTTAAGAAGAAACCATCATTTTCGCATTCTATACAACTAAAATACTTAAACCAATCATAATATATTTTACTAAAAGCAGATAATATATATTTTACTGAGAACCAAAAGTTGATATACTGGAGAACATCAGGTGGCCTAGCGGCAGTACTGAATGTTTCTCACACACGACTATCCGAGGTCGCCAGTTCGATACTCGGGGGTAGCGGGGTGGAACTGGGTTAGCTAAAAAACTCCTGCGTCAGGTGGGCTACGGCCAGTACTGAACGTGGGATACGGTTTCTGGCGAGGTGGCCCCTCGGAGTGAGCCCAGTCACTATAAAAAGTTCAACCTATACAGTTTTAACCGGGCCTCATGGTCTGGTGGTAAAGGAACCTCGGCTGAGGTGCCCGCCATCACGACTTCGAGCCCCGGCCACAGCGGATTTAACATCCCTTCCGTTGGGGCGCTGGACCCCCTACGGGGGGATAGTTGGGAATCTGGCTGCCCAGATACCAGAGTTATCAAAAAAAAAAAAAAGTTGATATACTTTCGTTCAAATCAGAGCATACAATGCGTTTGTGGGTATATAAGAAAAGCTGTTATAAAAATTGTTGCGGATAATATATAGCATTTTACAACAATTATAAAAATTCTAAAAACCACTTTACAACAATTCCAAACCTCTCGAAATAAAAAGCTGATTGGTTACGAACGGTTGCAAAAAAAAATTATATAAGAAAAATATTTCTTTTAAAAAACTAAATAAATAAAAATATTTAATGAAATTTTTTAAATTGAAATAATATAAATACTCATAATATACATTATATTTTAATTATATTATAAAAAAATTAAACAAAAATATTTGATGTAACTTTTTAGTCATTGTACACTTATATAAACCCAAAAATAACTTTTTAAAAATTCAATACTATGATTTATAAATATATTTTTGTATTTATTATAATACTATGATTTTAATATTTTGTAATTATATAAAGTGTTAATAGTGTTAATTTATTATTAAAGCGTTGATGTATTTGATTATCAACCAGTCAAAAGTATCACACAAACGCACTAATTTGTAACTGATGTATCAGTCGTACAAATCATTTGATAAGGTTTAAACCGCAACCATATGTATCCCCAAACATGCATTGCCGCACCCGCAAACACTGCATTTACACCGGTCAGACCATAATATTATTAAACATTTTTCTAAATATATTTCCACAAAAATAATAAAATCATTTAATTTTAAAATGTAATTTAATATGAAATAAAATTTTATATTTATTTTGAAACTGGATACTTATCTAAGTATGATATTCTCATAAAATTATATAACACACAATAAAATAAATGATGAGTTAGTGATAGAATTGAGTGATTAATATTTTTCTTATTTTTATATCACCTTTTCTATTACAGATTCACAAATATTTTTTGTTTTATAATTATTAACCTAGTAAATGTTTTAAAATTTAACAGATTCCAGTTAAGTAATTTGGAAATCTCATTAAATTCTCTAGTAAAAAAGAAAAGGAAAGGAATCTCTGTTATATTGGAAAATCCGTAGAGTATAAGTTCCAGAAAAAAATTATTGGCGCAACTTTGGTGCGGACGTCATGTTTTCACGTATATTTTTGATCAGGACACTGAAATTGAGTAGAATATAGTCAGTTAGGTCAACATTGGGAATGTAAACAATGAAGACCAGAAGAAACGAGTTAAGTCATTTCTTCAGACTGTCAACATAACATGTTTCCTTAACTTCAGGGTTGAGTCTTTAAAAAAACTTGCATGAAACATAAATTAGAAATAAAGCATGACATTTTATGCCCTTTTTAAAAATAAAAAATAAAAAAATAAATTAAGGACTGAATTAGTGTATCAGTTGATTAGGGACCTTTTATTTTATTTAAGGGACATATATTATTTAGGTTGTCAACTAGGGGTGGCCGCGAAATTTGTTTTATCAAAGTAATTTAAAACAAATTGCGGGGCCTAAAATATTCTACAGCTTTAACTTTTGCATTATACAATTTAAATAAGTTTATATTGTACTAATATTTAAACTGTAATTTTTAAAATACAAGAACAAACAAAACATACAGTATCTCGTGTCTGAACATAAGTGGAGATTTCAGCAAATGACACATGTATCATTTAGAGAGAGAAGTGGAGATTTTCGATGGGTTGGAGTCTTTTCCGATTTTTTTTTAACGTCTGAAAAGTAGAACACAAGGTTCGGGGGTACAAAAAACAAGCCCACAGCCTGAAATAGGTAAAACAAAGCATGAAAACTGATGGTACTAAATATCCTAAGGGAAGGATCAGTTGGTAAACTCCATTTGCCTCTCGCATAAGCCTCTCATGTAGCCATGCCGGTCCGCCCAGTGCTAAATATGATTGGAATCGTCCATCTCTCATAACACTCTTAACAATATCATTTGGTTCGAATTCTCTTCCGTTTTAAGGTTTTGTTATTTTTGTTTCCGATTGAGCCAATAAAATTTATTTTTCGTTTTTATTTAGATAAATAATTTCATGATTTAATTTTTACTAACCTCGAATGTGGTCTTGATTTCTTTGTTTTAGTTTTTAAATTTCTAATTCCGTTTGCAATCTATCTTTTCTTATTCATCTCCTTAATTTATGGTTTCATTTTAGAGTAATATGTATCGTCTATAACTTTTTGGTTGGAGCCTTTGATTTGGCTACTAAGTGAAGCTACTTTCGTAGAAATCAGATTAAGTTGGAAGATAGTTAGTTATATGCTTGCTGAAATTGATTCTAGATGATAATCAAAGAAAAGATTTGATTACAACGGCGAGCTAAAACTTACGGATTTGTCATAACCAATATTCTTAAAAACGGTTTAAGTGATTGTTTTTTTTAGGCATTAAGTCTTCCAAATTTGTAGCGATTAGCTTTTAAACCATATAAATAATTTTAATTATTATAAAATATATATTTTATTATTTATAATCTTATAGGTAATATATTATAGTATAAAATTTATAAAAGTAAATAATATAAATTTATAATTTTTAAGTTAGATATTTAATATATTATTATAATTTATAAACCTAAATTATCTAACTAATAATCTGCATCTGATTAAATGTTTTAGGAACTAGGCACTGAATAATCATTGAATAATCACCTGCTTAGCGCATAAGACTTTCTTGAACACTGGTCATAACCAAGTAAGCAACCAACCGGACGGATAAAATAATACAAAACACTAGATCCTGACTTGTGCATCCGCACGGGTTATTTTTTCTATATATAAAATATTTATATTTATATTTCAAAAATTTATGATTAAGTTGTAAATACTTTGGTGTTACTCTCTAATTCTATAATAGAAGTTACTTCAAGTCATTGATAAAATTTTTAAATATCTAAATATTAGAATAAACGTGTTGTGAGGTGTGAATGTCAAAATATGATATTTTTAACTTTAGTTGAAAGTATATATAGTTTACTTTTAAATTTTATGGATATATAATGCTATCTAGATAAATTTTAATTTATAAAAGTTTATTTAATGATTTTAGTTAATATGATTGATATTATTG